>NC_091621.1:72076019-72396032 GCF_027580195.1 Bos mutus | reverse complement strand
CTGTCAGACATTTAAAATATTTAAAGCTTTTTTTTTTTTTCCAAACAACATCTTCTTCAAACAGATATGCCCAGAAAGAGGGCGTTGGACACAGTTTAAAAACTATAATACTATTAGCACAGAATAAACAGTAACCATTGGATGGGTCCCCTGAACACATTAGCAATAACTAGAGAGCACTTTTAGTTATTAGAGCCGCAGCCTTTTGGGCCTTGGAAACGAAATTAATGGATTTGCTTGTGCATTGTGAACCAATGTTGAACACTAATTTTTCTATTATGGTTTGAAAAGGCAACTTTATACCCATTATTTCAGTAGTTTCCTGGCTATTTTGCCTGACTTCAGGGGTGGGGCTTGAGTTTTAGATGTGAAAATCACCAGTATAAAAGGGCAAAACCTGCATATACCCAGACATGAGGAGCCACAGAATTTGGGGGTCGTTTTAGAGGCTGGCCTAGGACAGGACACTGATACCCATGCAAGGCTAAAAAAAAAAAATTTGTTTTAATATTGTTTATTTGGCTGTGCCAGGTCTCCGTTGCCACATCTGGGATCTAGATCTGGTTCCCCGACCAGCAATAGAGCCTAGGGCCCCTGCGTGGGCAACGCGGAGTCTTAGCTACTGGACTACCAGGGAAGTCCCAAGGCTAAACTTTCAAGTGTGGAACTTTAAAGTTAGTGGTAGATGTTTGTTGGTGTTGTTCGTATTAGCGGTGCTTTAGGGTTTGCGTTTGGTTCATTTATGATTTTGATCTTTTCCCATCCTTCTCCTGACCACGAAAGGGACCTGGAAAGGTGTCCAAACCCCTTCAGCCCTCCTGCCCTGAGGACTATCCCTTACATCCTTGCCTGGAACAAAAATAGGGAGTCCAGGCTCAGTCAATCACCAGGCTAATTCCTAACCGGTTAACACTGGGCCTTGAGGCTCAAACAGGTGGTTCTCCAGTTGCCAGACAGGTGGTGAGTGTCTGTTAGAATGAGAGGAGAGATGTTTGACAGCAGCGGCTCCCTGTGGAAACTTCTGCCTTAGAGCAGTGGTTCTTTTCTTTTTTTTTTTTTTTTAATATTTATTCATTTATTTGACTGTGCTGGGTCTTAGTTGCATCATGTGGGATCTAGTTCCCTGACCAGGGATTGAACCTGGGCCCCCTGCATTAGGAACATTAGGTCCCACTTAGCCGCGGGACCACCAGGGAAGTCCATAGAGTAGTGGTTCTTAACATTTTGTGGGTCACAGCCTCGAAATCCTGGTGGTAAGAATCTGATAAGAACTGTTAATAAAAAAAAAAAATCTGTTGCATATCTATATGACATTTTACATTTATTTTCTGAAGGCTGAGCTTATAGAGTCTTTAGAAGGCCATTGTTATTCATCAGGTTAAGAATCCCTGACATAGAACATTGGAAAGAAAATTTTTTCTTTGTAAGAAATAAAAATTTTTTTAAACCAATTGAGAATTTCTGCCCAGTCAGTACCCTGAAGCCTCTGGTGGTCACAGTGGGAATTCCTTCTTGCCCTTGGGGGTGGAAGAGGCTGGTGGCCAGCCTGAGAGAATGTTTTCTTCTAGCACACCGCCTGTATTTTCTCTGCCTCCTCTTCCTGACCCTTCTCCCTCTGGAGTGCAGGGAGATGCTCCCCCTGGTCAGTTTTCCTGAGGTCTTAAAGTCTTTGGCAGTAATAAATGTAAATGTAGATTCTTCTCTTAATTCTGAAGAAAATATCTCAAATTTGGAGTCTTTGAGTCAGGTTTTTAGAGTTAAGACAGTTGCTTGGGTAGGTTTGTTTTGCTGTTTTGTTTTTTACATTTTTCTTCTTCCCTCTGAATTCCCCAAGTGTTTTGTTGTTTATGCAGTTCTGTCATCTGGATGCTCTAGAATAAAAGTTTTCTGGTTTTTTGTTTGATTGATTTTTCTAATGCATTGTATTGTTATAAATCTGTGACTTGCTGCAGATCTTCACGTGGATGTACATGTTAGCTTTTTTCAGCCACTCCTTAGTCTTCTAAGGAATTAATTCTTGAAGGAATTCATTTCCTTCTAGATATTCTCAGGAAATATCTGTAGGCTGCTGTTTCTCCCTCTGTGCCTGACCTTATGGAGATCTTACAATCAGGTTCAGTCCTTGGGAATTTTCTGAAAGTGTCTGACTTTCCCTGATATAGAACACAAGGGATTAAAACCACTTGCTTACCTGGTGCCCAGGGTAGAGCTGGAGATGAAGGTCAACACAAAGACATTTTCCTGCCTCCACAGAACCCAGGCTTCAGGATAGCCCGCTGAGGCCGCCTGTGCTCCTCTGGTCAGCTGGCCCCATGGAACACCTGGGCTTCAGTTCTCCGCTGTCTTCTGTCGCATCAGAGCCCACTACGTGAGAGCCAGGCCCAAGCTGAGTATTGACCCTTCAGGAGGGGACAGTCTGAAAAAATCACTTCTCTTCTTTGGGCCTCAGTTCCTCTACGGAGACCCGATGACTGTCTCTAGTAACACATCTGTCTGCAGTGGTCCCTTGGATATGTCCACGAAGGGCCCACTCCTCCTGGGAAAGGACACAGCCATGTCCCCAAAATGTTATTTAAGAAAGACGTCTGGGACAAACCACCGCGTACTGCTCCCCACCTTAGCTGCCAAGGCCGCAAGAAGCTTTCTCTTCTCCATGGACGTAGCCCCAAGTTGTCCCAAAGCCTCAGCCTCCTCGGGTCTGTCCTGAGGAAACAAAGCTCTGTCCTCACTGGTGAGGCGGTGCCAACCAGTGAGAGTTAAACCTAATATATTTAAGGGCAGTAGCAGTGAGGAAGCTGAGCTACAAAGAGTTCGTGATTGGTTTGAAGGATTGGACTTGGGAAACGGATCCCATGAAGCCAGGAGGGAGAGACTGTACCACTTAATGGACTCCTGTCTTCTTTCTGCACATGCTGTTTGGTTTCTAACCTGGCACAGTGTTTCCTTCTCTCAGACTTAACGTGCACTGCTTACATGCCTTCATCTCTTTGTTCGTTCCTTCCTTCCCTCATCTAGTCTGTGGTATTTCTTAACCTGCTTTGGACAGTGGGCTGTGCGCGACTGTAAGGGAAACATAAATGGGGAGGTGCTAGATTTACACAGGTTACCGTAGAGGAAGAAGATGGGTGCCCACAGGACTTTATCCAGGGTCCAAATGATGGGTCCTGTTAGGTTAGAAATCCAGTCAAGGGCTGTGGGGATTCAGGAGCAGGGCACATACCTTCCCACTGGGGATCAAGGAGACCCCTGAGAAGAGTGAGCTCTAATTGGCATCAGAAGCCTGGATATGATGTGTAGGACTATCAGTAACCTCAGACACGCAGATGCCACCACCTTTAGGGTAGAAAGTGAAGAAGAATTAAAGAGCCTCTTGATGAAAGTGAAAGAGGAGAGTGAAAACGTTGGCTTAAAGCTCAACATTCAGAAAACGAAGATCATGGCATCCGGTCCCATCACTTCATGGCAAACAGATGGAGAAACAGTGGAAACAGTGGCAGACTTTATTTTGGGGGGCTCCAAAATCACTGTAGATGGTGACTGCAGCCATGAAATTAAAAGACGCTTACTCCTTGGAAGGAAAGTTATGACCAACCTAAACAACATATGAAAAAGCAGAGACATTACTTTGTCAACAAAGGGCCATCTAGTCAAGGCTATGGTTTTTCCAGTGGTCATGTATGGATATGAGAGTTGGACCATAAAGAAAGATGAGCACTGAAGAATTGATGCTTTTGAACTGTGGTGTTGGAGAAGACTCTTGAGAGTCCCTTGGACTGCAAGGAGATCCAACCAGTCCATCCTAAAGGAGATCAGTCGTAAGTGTTCATTGGAAAGACTGATGCTGAAGCTGAAGCTCCAATACTTTGGCCACCTGATGCGAAGACCTGAGTCATTTGAAAAAACCTTGATGCTGGGAAGGATGGAAAAGGGGACAACAGAGGATTAAATGGTTGGACGGCATCACCGACTCAATGGAGATGAATTTGAGCAGACCCCAGGAGTTGGTGATGGACAGGGAGGTCTGGCGTGCTGTGGCCCGTGAGGTTGCAAAGAACCGGACACGACTGAACAACTGAACAGAACTGAGGAATCCACAAGAAATGTCTGAGTTAGTTACAGGGCTAAATCTGTGAACATCCAGTGTGACTCAGTCATGAAGTATTTTATAACGTCCCAATTATGTTGCTAGTCATGTTGTAGCACTGCCTTTGTTTTTTATTATGGGCATTTAATTTTTAAAGGAACATGGTGGTAATGGCTGAGGTTCAGAGATGATGGTGTTTTCAAGGCCAGAATTGCTTCTGAGTCATTGTTTAGATTAGTTGTCTTCAGTTAACCTTTTGGAGATCATGGCCCCAAATGACAACCCGATTAAATCTGTGGGAGAATGGATATAGGGAGACAGAATTGTTTGTACGATTTTTGGAGGTTCTGAGGGCTGCTGAATCCCCTATCAGCCCTGTGAATTATTAGTGGTTTGTTCTAATAAGGTCCTTGTAAAATTGTTGTCCTTTTAAGCTAAGTGTGTGTGTGTGTGTGTGTATTAGTCGCTCAGTCATGTCCAACTCTTTGTGACGCCATGAACTGTAGCCCGCCAGGCTCCTCAGTCCGTGGAATTCTCCAGGCAAGAATACTGGTTTATTTTGTTTTAGTCGCTCAGTCGTGTCCAACTCTTTTGCAACCCCACAGACTGCAGCCCGCCAGGCTCCTCTGTCCATGGGATTCTCCAGGCAAGAATACTGGAGTGGGTTGCTATTCCCTTCTCCAGGGATCTTCGTGACCTCAGGGTCAAACTGGGGTCTCCTGCACTGCAGGCAGACTCTTTACCATCTGAGCCACCTGGAAAGCCCTTCTCATCCATAAGTTAAATATACTGCCCAACAAAGCTTGGTCCCTTTGATCACCATTCCAGTTCCTTCTTGACATAGGCACACACTGAGCATGCCCAGGCTCCTCACACATCAGTGACTGTGAACCTCCATGCTTTACTCCCCCTTCCCTCCTTCTCTGGAAACAACGAACGTACGTGTGTTTGTTGAGAATGCAAATACGCAGGTCAGTTCTGCCTGAGCAGAAGAAAAGCTCTTTACACGCATTATTGTGTCTGTGCAAATAGCAATTAGAAGCTGCTCAACATAGTTGTCACAACAGTACATCTCCTGTATCCATGTTTTAAAAAATGCTTTTCACAGTATTAAGCAACTTATCTATCCACAATCGTGTTATTTAAAAAAAATTGATGAAGCCCATATGTCCATGCAGATATAAGATGCTGAAGGATGATACATCAAAAGGCACGTGGACTCAGAAATAGCAATGCACGTGGTAGGTCTTGGCTGCACTGCTATTTGGAATTTTACTGAGAAATTTGGATAGGAAAGAGGAGGGATAATGTTTATCCCTCCTGTTTTTTCCTTCTGATGTTCTAGTGAGTAGGTTAAATGAAATTGAGCAAAAGATACATTACAAAATGAAAACATGGATGAGCTCTCTAGCATCTCGGTCTTTGGACCTTCTGTTTTTCCCCTTTCTATTCCTCTTATTAAATACTTTAAAATTTTTATGCAGTTTTAAAAAATATTTATTTGGCTGTACTGGGTCTTAGTTGCAGAGTGTGGAATCTTCAATCTTCAATGAAACATGAAGGATCTTTAGTTGCAGCATGTGGGATCTAATTCCCTGCCCAGTGATCAAACCCGGGCCCCCTGCCTTGGGAGCCTGAAGTCTTAGCCACTGGACCACCAGGGAAGTCCCTGTTTTTATACAATTTTAAAAGTACTATTTACAGTTATTGTAAAATATTGGTTATATTCCTCATGTTGTACAATACATCCTTGCATGGGCCTTCATTTTTGTTTCCAGTTTTAATCCTGATTTATTTGGAAGAGGTACTTCGTATTTTTTTAAATGCTCTGAAAGCAGTCAAAATGCAATTCAAAAATAGAACCTAAGGATTGCATAACATTGTGCTATAGGACTCCATAGGCTACAGGAAGATCGTGTAAATTAGCACATGAGACTCTGAGAAATCCCTGAAGGGAGACGGGTCATTTTATAAGAAGCCCAGCCCGAGGCTCGGCTGAGGTCCCGTACTGGTAGTGGAATTGAAGGGGGCTTTACCTTTCTGGTTCCTGATCCATTGTCCTCTCTCCTCTGCCACTGACTCTTGGGGAAAAGCACCCCAGCTTTTTGAGTCTCGACCTCTGTATTTCCACAGCGATCCCAGTTTCCTGTACGTGGCAGGGCTGTTTTGAGAACCAGACTGTACAGTGCAGTGGATCTCAGGGCACGGTCTCCAGACCACCATCCACATTCCCACCAGGAGCATCTCCTGGGAGCTCATGAGAATTACATCTTCTCAGGCCCCACCTCAAACCTGAATCAGAAACCCTGGGGTGGGGGCAGCACTCCACCTCCAGGTGATCCTGGTACAGGCTCAGATTTGAGGTCCACCTCAAATTTGTGATGATACGTGTAAGATAGCTTAAAAAGAGCTTCTTTTCTTTCTTTTTTTTTTTTTTTTTCATATTTTTGGGGGGTTATCCTTTTTTTTTTTTTTTTTTTAGCTTTTTGCTTTATAATGGAGTTCCAGGGGGCACAGTGGTAAAAAAAAAAAAAAACCCTGCCAGTGCAGGTGCCATGTTTGATCCCTGGGTCAGGAAGATCCCCTGGAGGAGAAAATGGCAACCCACTCCAGTATTCTTGCCTGGAAAATTCCATGGACAGCAGAGCCTGGTGGGCTACAGTCCATGGGGTCACAAAGAAACTGACACAGCTGAGCATACACACTAAGCATACACACAGCTAATTAATAATGTGGTAGTTTCAGGTGGACAGCAAAGGGACTCAGTCATCTATATGCATGAATCCACCCTTCCCCAGACTTCTGTGAGTTTTCATAGCATGTCAGAACTTTTCATCGCCCCATAAAGTTCCCTCCCATTGGTACCCATCTCCCTTGGGCAACCACTCTTCAATGATAGGCATGTTGTAAAAGGAAGTGAGATGACCTCTTGACAAGTTGGACGTGGAAAGACCGTTGATTGTGTTCTCTTTTTCCTTTCCTTCTGATACCTAACCTTTTTTTGTTTAATATACTAAGCCTAGTTCTCTGTGGTTTTTCAGCCCATGGACCAAGCATCTCTCAAAAACAGCGATGTTCTCATCCTGACAGGCCTTACCCAGATTCCCACCGCAAACCCTGATAGCATGGTGGGTGAGTTCTGCAGCAACCTAGGTATGTGTCTCGGGAAAGTCCTACATGGGAGGAAATGGTTCACGTTTATTTTGTGATCGCCCTGCTCCTGTGGTACTTTTTTCTCCCTTTGCTTCACATTCACACCCTGTTGATGCCCCCTATTATGACCTTTTCCCTCATTTATTTCCACGCTTTCTGTTTATCCTTCAAAACCTACTGTTGTCAACAAAAGCAGTTCTTAAGCAACTTAAATCTGAAGGCACAATAAGAATGGTGGTTATAACGGTAAGTTTGAATTTTTAGCAATTATACAGCCGATGCTCAACATTCTCCCACTTATATAGAAACTCTTCCTCTTCTTGCTGGCAGGTGCCCACCGCTTCTTGCTGGTGGGTTTTGCAGGTGGGTCAGGAGTGCTTATAGGATAAGCAGAGTTAAAGAAGGAAATAATCTTGTCTTTGCTTTGCAAATAATAGCACTGAAAAGACTTAATATTTTGAATTCACAACAGGGATACATTGAACAGGTGTATTTTTTCCCCAAAAATATTTGCTTGGTATTATTTTTTCTTCTTTGGGTGGGGCAGGGGGGGACTATAAGTGAGAGACTTGTTGAGTATTTTCTACCTGGAATAAATGTATGCTTCTTTGGAATAATTGTCAGTAAAGTCTAGAAATGCTGCATTTCTTCTAGAAATATGTAGGTCGCTTCCTATCTTAGCTCCGGCTACTGTAACAAATACCAAAGGCTAGTAGCTTTAAACAACACTTATTTCTCACAGTTCTGGAGGCTAGGATGTCAGAGATGCGGTGGCCAGCACATCTGGGTTCTGGTCAAGAACCCTCTCTCTGGCTTACAGACAGCAGCCTTCTGGCTATGTCCCCAGATGGCAGAGAAAGGCTGGCCCAGGGCCTCTTCCTCTTTTTATAAGGGCACTAATCCCATCATGGGGGCTCCATACTCATGACCTCATATAGACATGGTCACCTCCCAAAGGATCCCCTTGCTAACACTGTCACATTGAGGGTTAGGGCTTCAATATATGAACTTCAGGGGACACATTCATTCAATCACTGTTACCAAAGAGGAGTTCATGAGCTCAGGCCCCTCAGCCCTGTTACCTCAGCTCTGGGGGAGGGAAGTGGTTGTCTTCTAATATTGTCTGTGAAATTTCATTTTCCCTTGCCAATAGTTGTAGACTTTTTTATTCTTTGCTGATTTTAAGGTACCAGTAACTTACTCTAGGGCTTCCTAGGTGGCTCAGTGGTAAAGAATCCACCTGCCAGTGCAGGAGATGCAGGTTTGATCCCTGGGTTGGGAAGATCCCCTGTTGAAGGGAATGGCAACCCACTCCAGTATTCTTTGCTGAGAAATCCCACAGACAGAGGAGCCCGGCAGGCCACAGTCCCTGGAGTCACAAAGAGTCGGACACTACTGAACAACTGAACAACGACAATTTACTCTTAGCTTGGAAGAACAATTGGACTGGTTTCAAAGAGACTTTGTATGTGTGTTTATAACTCTAGAATCATGGAATCCAAGGGCTTTGGATCTTGAAAGACTCTTCCATGTAATCCCCTGTTGCTCAGAGGGGTCCGCTGACCAGCTGCCTCACATGTTGAGGCTGTGCCACAGTCAGACTGTCTGAGGAGAGGAGGCCTAGTGGAGAAGTTGTATGTTTATCATGTTCTGGCAATTTTCCTACAAAAGAAGGCTTGAAAACCACCGATTTAGTTCACTCCTCTCGTAAGCAGTGAGGAAGCTGAGGCCCAGGAGGTTGCAGTGGCTTTCCTGAGGTCCCACAGCTTGAGATGGAGTGGGACTGGAGCCCTGCAGCGCTCTCATCTTTTCCTTGGTTCCTACTCCAGTAGTAGCGGGTCAGCCAGTCCTCCGTGCACAGCATCTTGGAGAATACGGATGTGAGAGTTGGGACATACAGGAGGATAGAAGGCATCAGAGAGTTCAGGTTCTGTGCCCTAACTTTGCTTGTTTTCATCTATATTGGAAACTAGACGAAGAAAGAAATTGAGAGCTTGACTTGTCTCAGCCAGTTACAGTTTCTACTACGATTTTGGTTATAAGTTGCAATTCCTCATTTGATAACTGATTTTAAGCCTTTAAAGAATAGAGGATTTTCTTATAGACAAAACACTCATGGAAGAAAATGCCACTAGAATGAGTCAAATGGAAAAACTTGGCCTATTTCCTTATGGGTCACTCAGCAATGATCAGAGCCCAAACAGAGACAAATGAAACAAAGTTCTGAGCAGGAGCTGAAAAGAGAAGGCGCTGGGATGGTCTGTCCCGAATCTCATCTGCCATTGGGAACTTGAAAACCCAAATCCACGCCTGCACACCCTGGTCCCTGGGCTTGAGATGTTGCTGATCCCTCAGGTGATCATCAGTAAGCCTCTGGACCCTCCCACTCTGGTGCTAGTCTTCAAAAGAAGTCAGTGTTGGGACTTCCTTGCTGTCTAGTTGGTTAAGAATCCTCCTGCCATTGTAGGAGACGTGGATTCTATCCCTGATCCAGGAAACTCCTGCACGCCTCAGGGCAGCCAAGCCCGTGCACCAGAACTGCTGAGCCTGCGCTCTAGAGCCTGGGAGTCACACCTACTGAAGCCCAAGACCCTAGAGCCCGTGCTCCACAACAAGAAAAGCTGCTGCGGTGAGAAGCCCTGATCACAACTGGAGGAAAGCCCTCCCAGCAACCAAGACCCAGCGGGCCAAAAATAAATAGTTCATATTTTTTTTAAAGTCCATTGTTTGTTGAATGGACCAGTGACTGAGAATCCGTACTAAAATTGTTCCTTTAAAAAAATAACTCAGGGTCCTCCCCACCTACACACTATAATACTGCTGATTTTATTGCTATTTGAACTACATAGCAAGCAACTGAAAATCAGAACTCAAATCTTTTTTTGTTCTTTATGTTTTGATGAAAATTTTTGCTTTGATGACTTTTGCTTAAGAAAATAGTGTATTTGTTATTCATTTAAAGTGGAGGCAAGATTACATGGTTTTTTTTTCCATGTATGGGTATGAAAATCTTTTTTGCACCAAATATCTCAGTTGATAGAATATTAATTTTTTGGTACATTTTCCCCAAAAAAACCAAGTTGATTGTTACCCAAATGAAGTGAATTATAGGAACAGAAGTGGAAAAATGAAAGAAATGCAAACATAATTTGTAAAGTTCTGTCCTCCCTGTATAAAACTGTTCTTTTGATGCTACTTTCCCCCCCTCTGGCCTCAGCTCTTCTCTTTTCTTTTTTGTTTTTAATATTAATGAAGTCCGTCTGAGTTACAGTGTCCTGTGGCTTCCACCCTTCTAGCACTGACAGTTCGGAATGGAGGAAACGTGTTGGTGCCCTGCTACCCTTCGGGAGTGATCTACGACCTCCTGGAGTGCCTGTACCAGTACATCGACTCGGCCGGCCTCTCCAGCATCCCTTTCTACTTCATCTCCCCGGTGGCTAACAGTTCACTGGAGTTTTCACAGATTTTTGCCGAGTGGTAGGTCTCTGTTTTTCCTGTGATCCCTACAGTCAAGCAATAGGAAAAGAAAAAGCTTTTTAGTTTTAATTTAAAAAGAAATAGAAATAATCTTATTTTTTCTCACCTTACTGTGAAACCTTCATTTTTTTCTTTTTTCCTTTCTGTGATATGAAGATTGTATTAATGAAACCCAGAGCAGTTACTTTGCTAGGATTTAGGAGAATTGTTATTAAGAAGGGAAGGAGGAAAGGCAAAGACGTAACTTAGCCACCAGTTTCAAAATGAACAATAAAACTGTTATGCACTTACCTTCTCACATGCTTCCCTCTGTCTGTTACAAAGTGCAGTTACATTCTTAAAGCTAAAAAAAGTCTCCAACCCAAGCTCATGTTCTCTGAAATTTTTAATACCAAATCTGATGGGGAAAACTAGCTTATTTTTCCATTTCAATAGTATATTTGGTGACAGTGTTTTATTACAACAGGAAATTATTTGATCAAATCCTAGGATGGGTAAATTATTGAACAATATGAAGTGGGTGAACCTTTTCAGGATTGTTTAGACAGATGTTTGAATCTAACTCACCTGGCCACAAAAAGGCAGGGTAGGAGGAAATACTGTAAATTGCACACCGGACTTAATGGTACCCGGGGATGGGGTTGTGACACACAGGTGTGCTTAATCCCGTCTACTGGTGTGATGACCTAATGGGCACAATAGTCCACAAAGCCTCTGATTTAAGAGGATTTGTACATTATTCTGTGCAACGTTCACGAACTCTGGGAGATAGTGAAGGACAGGGAAGCCTGGCGTGCTGAAGCAACTGAACAGCAACTGCGCAGCATACATATTCGCACAGATTATCCCAAAGTCACGCTTGCCTACCCCACTTTTAAGTATCGTTTTTTTCTTCCCATTTTAGTTGTGCTCAAGGCCCTTTTTTTCTGTTTTTAAATTCAGTCTTCTCCGTCCAACGTGTGTATTATTCATGTTCATTCATAGGACTTTTTGTTGTTGTTTATATTATATTTGACTTAGTGACTAACAATAAAAGGTCACTTTTTTTGGCGGCCATTGGATTTCTTCTTTGATTAGAAGTCTCTTCTCCGCATTATGGGAAGGTAATCTTGACTAGGTGGCAGTCCACATGAGGATCGCTGCACGTTCATCAGCATGTCCTGAACGTCTTCATCCAGAGCCTCAGCTGAAAATACTGAACGATGCAGGCTCGGGGACCAGCCCTGTGGGCAGTGTCCTAACTGGTGTCTGTGCTTCCATCCACTCTTGTCAGAATGTCTGATGGGGTAGGACTCGGGACCGGTAAGAGTAGGTGGTTTTTGAGTTCCTGTTTTTTGTTATTTGTTTTTAATATGAGTGTAATACATGTTTACTAGAGAAAAAGAAAGTTACAGAGAACAGTAAAAAATAATCCGAACCCATGATCCCACTACCAGAAATAATGTCACTATTAGATTCTGATGTATTTCATCTTTCTATGTAGGGATCATGCTGAATATTTAATTGTGAATCCTGCCTTTAAATTTTTTAATCCGCATTGCAGGCAGATTCATTCCCAGCTGAGCCACCAGGGAAGCCCAAGAATACTGGAGTGGGTGGCCTATCCCTTCTCTAGTGGATCCTCCTGACCCAGGAATCGAACCGGGGTGTCCTGCATTGCAGGCGGATTCTTTACCAGCTGAGCTACCAAGGAAGCCCAATACTAGATTAGAGCATTAGAAAATCTTTGATACCATCATTTTTCCTTGACTGCATTATGACATCATCACTCATCATTTATACATAGTATAATTTACATAACTGTTGTCTTATGGGTGGACAGGCTTTTCCCAGTTTTTTTCCTTTTAGTGATAAATTTTCGATTAATATCATTCTGTATATTTATGACTACATCCGCTTTGGGTAAGTTACTAAAAATAGTATTACTGGAACAAAAGATGTACATAGCTTTTAATGTTCATCATACAAATCTAAATTGCTTTCCAGAAAAATGTTTGTGTCTTCTGTAAATTACTCCTTATTTGCCTATTTACGTACCAGAGGTGTTGTACCTTTATCTATTTATTTGAACCCTATACATGTATTAAAGATCCTAATGCTTTGTTATATCTACAGACATTGTTTCCCATTTTGGCCCTTTTTTAAGTTTTGTCTTTTGAATTTGTTTTTTCAATAATAACTTGTTCCTTTTAGTAAATAATTTTAAGTATAGAAAGGCTGCAGATATACTACAGAAACTCCCATATACCTTCTCCTCAGGTTCCCCCCTCCCCCAATGTTCATATCTTACATGGTCATGCATTCTGTATCAAAGCTAAGAAATTAACGTAAGCACAGTATTATTAACTGAACTCCAGGCTTTATTCATATTACACCGGCTGTTCCACCAATGCCTGTTTCCTCCTCCAGGATCCGATCCAGGGTAGCACATGGCACTCATTGGTTCATTCCTCTTTAATATTTATGTGCTTGGCTGTACTGGGTCTTTGTTACAGCATATGAACACTTAGTTACAGCATGTGGGGTCTAGTTCCCTGACCAGGGATTGAACCTGGGCCTCCTGCATTGAGAGCACCGAGTCTTAGCCACTGGACCACCAGAGGAGTCCCCCACGTTGCATTTCAGTTCAGTCGCTCAATCATTTCTGACTCTTTCCAACCACATGGACTGCAACACACCAGGCCTCCCTGTCCATCACCAACTCCCAGAGCTTGCTCAAACTCATGTCCATTGACTCGGTGCTACCATCCAACCATCTCATCCTCTGTTGTCCCCTTCTCCTCCTGCCTTCAATCTTTCCCAGCATCAGGATCTTTTCACATGAGTCAGTTTTTCACATGTGGTGGCCAAAGTATTGGAGTTTCAGCTTCAGCATCAGTCCTCCCAATGAACATTCAGGACTGATTTCCTTTAGGGTTGACTAGTTTGATCTCTTTGCAGTCCCAGGGACTCTCAAGAGTCTTCTCCAACACCACAGTTCAAAAGCATCAATTTTGGGTGCTCAGCTTTCTTTATGGTCCAACTCTCACATCCATACATGACTACTGGAAAAACCATAGCTTTAACTAGACAGACTTTGTCCGCCAAGTAATGTCTCTGCTTTTGAATATGCTGTCTAGGTTGGTCATAACTTTTCTTCCAAGGAGTAAGCGTCTTTTAATTTCATGACTGCAGTCACCATCTGCGGTGATTTTGGAGCCCAAAAAAATCAAGTCTGTCACTATTTCCATTGTTTCCCATCTGTTTGCCATGAAGTGATGGAACCAGATGCCATGATCTTAGTTTTTTGAATGTTGAGTTTTAAGTCAGCTTTTTTACTCTCCTCTTTCACTTTCATCAAGAGGCTCTTTAGTTCTTCTTGCTTTCTGCCATAAAGGTAGTGTCATCTGCATATCTGAGGTTAGTGATATTTCTCCTGGCAGTCTTGATTCCAGCTTGTGCTTCATCCAGCCCAGCGTTTCTCATCATGTACTCTGCATATAAGTTAAATAAGCAGGGTGACAATATACATCCTCGACATACTCCTTCCCCAGCTTGGACACAGTCTGTTGTTCCATGCCCTGTTCTAACTGTTGCTTCCTGACCTGCATACAGATTTCTCAGGAGGCAAGTAAGGTGGTCTGGTATTCCCATCTCTTGAAGAATTTTCCACAGTTTGTTGTGATCCACACAGTCAAAGGCTTTAGCATAGTCAGTGAAGCAGATGCAGGTGTTTTTCCGGAATTCTCTTTCTCTTTCGATGATCCAACAAATGGTGACAATTTGATCTCTGGTTCCTCTGCCTTTTCTAAATTCAGCTTGAACATCTGGAAGTTCTCAATTCATGTACTATTGAAATCTGACTTGGAGAAATTTGAGCAATACTTTGCTAGCGTGTGAGATGAGTGCAATTAAGTGGTGGTTTGAACATTCTTTGGCATTGCCTTTCTTTGGAATTGGAATAAAAGCTGACCTTTTCCAGTCCTATGGGCACTGCTGAGTTTTCCAAATTTGCTGGCATATTGAGTGCAGCACTTGAAAGCATCATCTTTTAGGACTTGAAATAGCTCAGTTGGAATCCCAGCTTTGTTAGTAGTGATGCTTCCTAAGGCCTACTTGACTTCTCATTCCAGGATGTCTGGCTCTAGGTGAGTGATCACACCATCATGGTTGTCTGGGTCATGAAGATCATTTTTGTATAGTTCTTCTGTGTATTCTTGCCACCTCTGCTTTATATCTTCTGCTTCTGTTAGGCATACCATTTCTGTCCTTTATTGTGCCCATCTTTGCATGAAATGCATTTATCTCTTTTATTTTTTGACAGAAGTATTTTAGTTTTATACTTTTATATACTGATGCTAACTGATATATTATCCTTTGCAGCACTCAACATTAAAGTTTTAAACCAAGCTCTTTTATCCCTCTTACTGAGTTTGAAATAAAGACACTACTATTGTCTGTTTAGACACTATTAATAAGTAACCCTTCAAAAAGTATCTTGTTTTTGTGTTTTACATCTTCTTCCACAAAGGAGTTGTGGAAGTGATGTTTTAAAAAGTGATGTTTTTAAAGTCGAGTTCAACCAAAGGTAGGAAAAATTAGATAACAGATTGTGTAATGAAGCTAAGACTAAACCTAGACCCCCAGAGTCCTGAATTATTCCATCAAAAGTAATATCTGTTAGAAATGTTGAAATGCTTTAATTCTGCTTTAGTAGGATTCTTAGAAGCGGGTTCTAACAATCACTGCATGTGTTTTTTCCCCCAACTTAAAAATGTCAGACCTACAGAGCACCACATACCTTGATTAACTTTTTATCATATTTGTTTTCCAGAAATCTCCGTGTCTTAAATGTCACATCTGACTAGGGAAAAACAGACTACCTAAAACAGTCAGTGTCTCTGAATTAAGATAGTTCCTGGAGAGATTTATTACTCTCCAGTTAGACTTACCAAATTCTGCTATTTATGAACTGGTACATGTACAAATAGAAATCTGTCTCAACAGAAAATTACTTTCTACTCAGAATTGGTCACTTTGGAATTCCCTGGTGGTCCATGGTTTGGACTTCGTGCATCCACTGCAGGAGGCATGGGTTCAGTCCCTGGTCTGGGGATTAAGATCCTTATAGCCTTGTGGTACAGCCAAAAAAACTGACCACAACTAAATGAAATACAGTATCTTGGATCCTAGAGGAGAAAAAAAAATCAGTGGAAAAACTGGTGACAGCTGAGTAGAGTCTAGAGTTTAGGTAACTGTAGTGTGCTGATGTCAGTGTCTTAGTTTAACAAAACAGTGAGATGATGAACTCTGTACTATCTTTGCAAATTTTCTGTAAATCTAAAATTACTCCAAAATAAGAAGCTTGTGTTTTAAGGGAAAAAATGTATTGAGGAATTTCAAAGGTTAAAAATATGCTCACAAGAGACTTACATCCTAATTACTTTATAAATGCCAGCTATTTACAGTGAGATTCACTGGCAGGAAAATTTTAAACCTCAGCATGTATTTGCACTGTTTAACCACTAGGTGGCAGCAAATGCCTCTGTGTACCGTGCCTAATGTGCTCATCTTTTTTGTTTTTAAAGGCTTTGTCACAACAAACAGACTAAGGTGTACCTCCCAGAACCGCCTTTTCCTCATGCTGAGGTAAGAAAATGGAATCACTAGGTCAGAGCAAGTAAGAAATGTAGGTAAAGGTATGTGGGTGGAAATAGCAGATCATTAGAATTAAGAAATGTGGAGATAAACTGATACAGCCTTCTGTTTGCCTTGTAAGGTGGCGTGAATATGCTAACTGAAGATGTGTTACTTTCTCTTCTTATTAACACCTTACATTTCCAGTATGTTGCTCAGTTCATAGTCTACTTCTGTTGCATTGACTGGGTGAGGAATTTTATTCTAGTATCTACTACTGCCTTTTTGCAAAATAGATTTACTTATTGTCAAAGTCTTCCTACGAGTTGGTTGTGTCTTAGTATAAGGGCTTCCCAGGTGGCGCTAGTGGTAAAGAACCCACCTGTTAGTGCAGGAGACGCCAGAGACATGGGTTCAATCCCTGAGTCAGGAAGATCCCCTGGAGAAGGAAATGGCAACCCACTCCAGTATTCTTGCCTGGAGGATCCCATGGACAGAGGAGCCTGGTGGGCTACAGTCCTTGGCGTTGCAAAGAGACATACGACTGAGCAACTAAGTTATGTTTTTTAGTATAAGATACTAAACATAGCTTATGTCCTTGGTGTAAATATTTAATGATGAAAATGACAACATTTCAATTTAAAAAACAGAAAAATTCCCCCTTCTTCACAGAACCAGTCGTGTTTTTATACAGCTGTGTGTGCCCAGTTTCGTGACTACTTTTGTTTTTCACCAAACAGTAAATGATGAACCTTTCTCTGTGTGCCTCACTGTTATTGCTGCTGCCTAATATTTCATAGCACATCATATGAACGTCTTGTAGTGTTCTTGGCTTCCGTGGTGGCTCAGGTGGTAAAGAATCCGCCTGCAGTGCAGGAGACCCGAGTTCAATCCCTGGGTCAGGAAGATCCCTGGAGAAGGGAATGGCAACCCACTTCTGTATTCTTGCCTGGAGAATCCCATGGACAGAGGAGCCTGGCAGGCTACAGTCCATGGGTTCACAAAAGGGTCGGACATGACTGAGCAACTAACACTTTCACACATACAGAAAGCTCACCTTTGATATTAGAAGTCAGGAGAGTGGTCATCACAGAGACAGCCGTGGGGGCGGGCAGGGCCTGGAAAGCGGACAAGGGGCGTTTCTGAGGAGCCGGTGATGCTGTTTCTTGATGTGCGAATGGGAACACGGATGTTTTCGTTTTGTAAAAATGCCATCCAGTTAGGTACATCTGTGCAGGTACTTATGTATAGGGATTTCACTGACTGACATATTATGCAATTAACTATTTGACTTGAGTAAATTGCAACAAATGTCCTGCTAATTATTTTAAATCTTATTACTGTTTTCCTACTCCCAAGGAGGGGTCTTTCATTAACTAAGACGTCAAGTGGAAGGTTTTGAGCAAGTTACTTGCAGTCCTCATACTGTCTGTTTCTGTTTTTAATTCTCTTGGCTGCACCATGTGGCACCTGGGATCTTGGTTCCCCAGCCAGGGATTGAACCTGCGCCCCCTCCTTGGAAGGCAGAGTCTTAACTGAGCCTCTAGGGAAGTCCCATGCAGCCCTCATACTGTCTTTTGAGGGGTTGGGAGGGCAGTGCTAGGTCTTTGCTGCTGCACGGGCTTCACTCTAGCTGCGGAGAGCGGGAGCTACTCTCTCATTGCAGGCTCCGGCTTCTCCTTGCGGTGGCTTCTCTTACTGCAGAGCACAGGCTCTATGGTGCAGGAGCTTCAGCAGTTGCGGCTCCCACGCTCTAGAGCTCAGGCTCAGTAGTTGTGGCGCACGGGCTCAGTTGTCCCGTGGCATGTGGGATCTTCCCGGATCCGGGATAGAACCCATGTCGCCTGCACTGACAGGCGGATTCTTTACCACTGAGCCACCAGGAAGGCCCCCTCATACTGTCTTAACAGCTGCCAAGGCTTTTGCAAACTTTGTCATTACTACAGTGAAACTCAGGGTAGAAATCTAATCGTGTCAGAACATTAAGTGTGGCAGAACATGCTCGGTGGTGGCTTTACACTGAAAGTGTACCTGCCTCTTCCCTAGTAACAGTTAGCCTTTCCTTAGAACTTGATCTCCAAGGGTATTACCGTGTTCTTACCCACAAGTTTGTCACGAATGACCTTTGTCCCACTCACAGCTAGGGATGGGAAAAGACCCAAGTTGCACAATCAGGGTTCCTAATACGTACTTATTGATATTAGGGCGTGATGGAATTGATAGCCAGTGTCACGTGACCAGTGTCCATGAGAAAATACACTTCTGCCTTTAGTACTGATGAAAAACTGCTTTACAGAATTCCTGCCTGCAGCTCCACTGCCTGTGTAGTTTAGACCTTAAAACAGCACAGAGATAATTCTGGATTGTCAAAAAGGTAGTAAGTCAGCTGGAAAAGTAGATATAATGGGGGAAAAAATCAGAGCGCCTAAAAAGTGACTTATGTGCAAAGACCTACTGCTCTTCTTAGATTCCCAGTCATCTCTTCGACATGTGTGGGTACAAGAGAACTGGTCCTTTAGTCAGCCATGTATCTATTTAACTGGGGTGAGTAATGCTTTGGGCCACATAGGTTATAAAAAATGTCAGTTTTATTAGTATGTAACCAGGAAGTAAGAATGCAATGAGTTTTCCATGTTTACTATTCGTATCCCAGCCAGGCATGTGAGCCCTGATTAAGACCTCCAGGGTGGTCTTGCTAATGAAAGCAGTCTCTTAGAATTAAAGGTTAAGTCTTTCAGAGTAAAGAAAGTTGAGTTTCCCTTTGGGAATGGCCCCATTCTTGCCTCATCCTCACTGTTGGGATGGCAACAGGTGGGCTTGGAGTTGTTGCGGGCTCCCCTCGTATGCATTAGGAATGACTACAGGATCGAGAAATGTCTCACACCAATTCTTTATCCATCAGACAGCATCTCAGGGCAATGTTGTTGTTGTCCTTTAGTCACTAAGTCATGTCTGAGTCTTTGAGACTTCATGGACTGTAGCCCGCCAGGTTCCTCTGTCCATGAGATTTTTCAGGCAAGAATACTGGAGTGGGTTGCCATTCCATTCTCCGGGGGATTGTCCTGACCCAGGGATCAAACCCAGGTCTTCTGCATTGCAGGCAGATTCTTTACCACTAAGCCTCTCAAAGGCAATACTAGTTGATACTGAGGGTCTCTGAAGTGTGGGTGTTTGTCATCTGACTTGTTGGTGCCAGAGTGAAGCAGTGGGGCTGGGGCAGCATGAAGGACTTCTGAGCCGTGTCACAAGAGGCCATCTGTGGTGCTCACTGTATATGGTGTTGTCTTGGGTCAGGCCTGATTGGCAGGAGAGTATTTCCAGGGGTTGTACTGAAAAGAGGACCTTTATGGTTCAGAACATCCACTTTTTGAGACAGGTTTGAAACCGTGCGTGGCCTGTTCCTCACCGCAGCTCTCTGTCGGGAGGACGTCACGCCTCCCGCGCACGTTTCTGAAAGCCTTGGTCCTTGTGCTTCAGACCCCACGGTGACGTAACACAGCTCCACCTTCCCAAGCGGTGGTCCTGTGCTGGTAAACGAGGTTACTGTGTGAGGTGTTAGTTGTTGACAGAACTCAGTGATGCTCAGAGTTTGGGAAAGTTACTTGTACTTCAAAGACTTCTGGGGGACTTCTGGGCCTGGGGCTCAGAGTGTCAGGAAGCTATAAAGGAAGGGTTAGACGGAATCCAGCCAGAACAGCCTGAATGAAAGTTTCCAATAAGTATGACACTTGTAGAGCTTCCCTGGTGGTTCAGATGGTAGAGAATCTGCCTGCAATGCAGGAGACCCAGGTTTGATCCCTGGGTCAGGAAGATCCCTTGGAGAAGGGAGTGGCTACTCACTCCAACATTCTTGCCTGGAGAATTCCATGCACAGAGGAACCTTGCGGGCCACAGTCCATGAGGACGCAAAGAGTCGGACACGACTGAATGACTAACACACATATAGACCAGTGTTACCCAAAGACCCATCGTTGGAGAAGGTCACACTGTAGGTTAAAAACCTGTATCCTTATCTTGTATTTTTAATGTTCTCCACTCACTCTGACATGCAGCAGTCCTTCCTTCATGGGCAGGCTAACATCTCTTCCTGTGCTTTTGACACGTGCTCTAGCTCATTCAGACCAACAAGCTGAAGCACTACCCCAGCATCCATGGAGACTTCAGCAACGACTTCAGGCAGCCGTGCGTGGTCTTCACTGGACACCCTTCCCTCCGGTTCGGGGACGTGGTCCATTTCATGGAGCTCTGGGGAAAGTCGAGTCTCAACACGGTCATCTTCACAGGTGAATCAACCAGCAAACAAAACCCTGTGCTTCCCACTGGGACCATCCCTGAATACCTGTAGGATGTTACCTACCACGTAGAGACCCCAGGAAGAATTGACAGTAAGGTGTAAATATGATACTGTTGTTGTTGTTGTGTCCGACTCTTTGTGACCTCGTGGACTACAGCACACCAGGCTTCCCTGTCCTTCACCATCTTCCAGAGCTTGCTCAGACTCATGTCTGTTGAGTCAGTGATGCCATCCAACCATCTCATCCTTTGTCACCCACTTCTCCTCCTGCCTTCAATCTTTCTCATCATCAGAATCTTTTCCAGTGAGTCAGTTCTTTGCATCCGGAGGCCAAAGTATTAGAGCTTCAGCTTTAGCATCAGTCCTTCCAATGAATATTCAGGATTGATTTCCTTTAGGATCGACTGGTTGGATCTCCTTGCTGTTCAAGGGACTCTCAAGAGTCTTCTCCAACACCACAGTTCAAAAGCAACAATCCTTTAGATCAGTATTCTGTTGTAAATACGAAAGGATAAATCACCAGCAGGCGGAGGAGAAGAACAAACAAAGTGTCCCATTAGGTGACTGCACTGGACAGGGCTTTCATAGCTGTTTTTGTAGATTTTGTCCCCGAGACAGGTTTTGGTCTAGAACTGCTGTTGACAGGATTTTGTAAGCTATTCAAAAACTGCAGGAATTCCAGTGATCAGTCTCACTTCACCCTTAAGGAATTACTGACTGAGATGGATCTTTCTCCTTAGGTTATAGTTTGCTCTGGCTTGGGGTTTTACTTAATCATTATCTTATCAATCAGGGTCTTCAGATAGTCTTGGGATTTGAAACTCTCATAGGCATTGAAGTAAAGAGCCTTGATATGAAATCTAGGCGGAGTTACTGTAACCTCAGCCAGGTTACTCGCCTCTGTAAGATGGGACTGTGGGTGGCTCCTCCTCGGGCAGCTCTGTGCTTTTAGTGAAATGTTATAAGGAAGGAGTTCTTACAAGGCCTGGCCCAAAAGCCTGGGGAGAAAGGACCGGTTGCCTTCTGGGAGTTTTCTAATGACTTTTAAGACATGAGTGGTGGAGGAGTCTAGTTATGCCCAAAGCCTTGGGGCCAGGTGGCCCCTTCCCTGTGCTCAGCAGTGGGGCCAGCCAGAGACCACCAGGAACATCCCAGTAATCAAACAGACTTGGGTGCTGACTCTGCAGTGAGTTGGGGAGACTGCCAGGGGGAGGCGGGAGGCTTCACAGGACGTGGTCAAAAGAACTTACAGGTTGGGCCTTGGCTGGGGTGATCTTGGAGATGGGCTCATTGCTCCAGCTTGGTGTCATCAGGACCGGAAGTAGTTCTCTGGTTGGACATCTTGATTCTTGTCTAGAGGGTTAGAAGAACAGAGCCAGGACAGGGTGGCATTTGCTTGTTTTGAGGTTTGGACAGGGTTGTGGTCTTGCGTTCAGGCATGACTACAGAGGGCCTTGTTTCGGTCTTGATCCATGGTGGTCACCGAGCAGCCTTTTGTGACATCGGCATCGTGTGGGATGGTTTGTGTGCAGCGGGAGGACGTGGCCTGGCCTCGAGTGACGGAAGCACTCAGAGGAGCAGCTGGTAGGGGCAGCTGTGCTCCGTCCAGGCCCCCTGTTAGCCACAGGCAGAGGAAGCCAGGCTGTAAGGTTCACACCGCCCAGAGCCTCACCATTGATTGCCAGGTTCGGCTAAACAGGAAGTCATCCGGAGAAGGCTATCAGCAGTAGGACTAAGAGGGAGCTCCTGTTCTTTCTGAGGGATGTTGGCTCTGATGTGACAGTGGGCACAGTAGGACAAGGCGCAGAAGAAGTGTCACGAGACCAGAAACTTCCCTTCAGCCAGCTGAAAAGAAAGCAAGGGCTACATGACTGTCCGTACGTGTGTCACCCAGCATTTGTCTGGGTCAGGAATTTATATTTAAACTGGTGTGCTGCACTTCCAGAGCACAAGCTGTATCATTTACAGTGTCTGCTAGGTTCTGGGACACTTTTCCTGGTTGTGTGACCCCTGGGAATTGTATCCATACAGTGGATACTCAGTATCCATCAGAGAGAGATGGTCATCCCCCAGGCAGGTCAGGCTGCTTTGGGGGTTTCTGGGTTCTTCTTGGGTAGACAGGATCCACCGGAAGAGTGAGCATTTAGAAACCTGGAAACTCTGTGCCTTCTCCAGAGTTCCCCGGGGTAAGGAGCGGTGCGTGGAAGCCGGGGGCTACGTATGGGAAGTGGTGTCCTCACGGGGCACAGGCTGTGTCAGGAACCTACAGGTCATTTTTCATGCCAGGACTAAGCCAATGCTTTTGGCCCGAGGTGGGCAGCTTTCTCAGTTAGAGTAAGCAGTCCTTGGCAGGCCAGCTCCAGTGGGGCTCCGCAGAGAACAGGCCGGCCAGTGAGGCAAGGACGGTTCCTGGGCGCTGGACAGGCACTACGGATGGGCCAGCAGCCTCAGCACAGGCGTCTTGTTGACGCAGGTCACGATCCTTCTCTTCTTTGCATCCTGTCGAGTAGGAGGCGTGGGATTTGTCTCTTGCGTGGGGGTGATCTTTGAGCTCTTGCTTTGAGTGGCCTGGGCCGGACTTCTCCACTGTGAAGTCACCACTTTTGTATTAATCAGTATCTCTTGGGGGACACTTTGAGGCTGTCTATTCATCTGGTCCTCCCCAGAGGTTTATCTAATTTTTCCAGCATCTATTGATGATTCTGGTCTGAATAAATTATTCCTGCGATGGCTGCCAACGCATGACTTTTTTTTTTTTTTTTTTCCCGATTTCATGGTTTCTTCTACATTTGTTAGTTGGCATCTTGTTGCAAAGAAGAGCTTTATTCTCTCCCTCATTTACTTAGGTATCCCTTCATCGTCTCATCTCTCTCTGTCAGTGTTGAAAACCTCGAGTTCACACTCCTGCCTGCAGTTCCACGTCTGGCCTGCAGCGCTTGGTCCAGCCTCTCCCTCTCTGCCCAGCGATCACTCCTCTCCCCCCAGTCAGGACTCTGTCTCCTGTACCCGCAGGGCCTTTGCTGTCTTGCTGTCCATCCGCTGGGCCTTGGCCATGCCAGCCGCTTCCTCACATGGCCGCACGTCTGTTGCTTTCATTTTTAACACTTACTTTCTTGGCTGCACCAGGTCTTAGTTACGACCCGGGGGATCCAGTTCCCTGACCAGGGATCAAACCCAGACACCCTGCATTGGGAGCGCGGAGTCTTAGCCACTGAACCGCCAAGGAAGCCCCCGGCGCCTTCATTTTGAATTTCCTTTCTTGCGTTCCCCTTAGAACCCGACTTCTCGTACCTGGAAGCACTGGCTCCCTACCAGCCCTTGGCCATGAAGTGCATCTACTGCCCCATTGATACACGACTAAATTTCATCCAGGTGTCGAAGCTGCTCAAAGAAGTGCAGGTACAGGGGCGGGGCAGTGGGGGCCCACTGTGCCACTTGCTCCCGCGTCTGTGCACTTTGCTCTGCAGATGAGGGCTAATGTCCTCACCCCCACCCCCCAGCATGCTCGGCCCAGTACCCTCCAGGTTCCAGACTAGTGGGCTTTCCACCCTGAAAGAGGTTTCTCCTCTAAAAAAAAAAAATCAAAAGTGGAAGGAAAAGCAAGCCTAAGCAGTGTATTATTTTTGACAAGGACCACTTGTGTCCAGTTGGGTGGTATTTGGCCGAAGTAAACACTGGCTTCCTAATTATTTTTCTCCCAAGATAATAAAAGAAGACATTTATAAAAACAAAAACCAAAAAACTCTGACGTGGTGTGTCCTCCACAACTGAGGACACGGCCTGGCCATCGCCCACTGCCTAGGACCTGGGGGCCTACAGGTCCAGACCGGAGACCCAGACGAGCACAGAAAGCCACAGCTCTTCTTCGCCAGCGAGTCGGGGTGCCAGTCAGTGCTGCTGAGGGACAGAGAGGCTGCCCTCCAGGGACTGGAGACCCTTTGAGAATGGGCCCTTGGATGTCACCCTCAGAGTGGCTTAAATAGAGGGAGAAAACAAATGCACGAAACAAAGGCAGTAAATCCCTTGCTCATCACCATGGCTTTCCTTGAAACTTCCGTGCTTCCCCCCCAACACTGTGGTCACTGGTGACTTGGGTTTGAGAGGATGGGAGCTCAGCACGGCCCTGTGGTGAGCCTGGGTGGCGTCTGGGGAGGGTGAGGTCAGGACTGGGCCTGCTGCCGCCTCACGCCCTCCTTCCCCCAACCCCTCCCTCTCGATCCTCAGCCCCTCCACGTGGTCTGTCCCGAGCAGTACACCCAGCCACCCCCGGCGCAGTCCCACCGCATGGACCTCATGGTGGACTGCCAGCCGCCCGCCATGTCCTATCGGCGTGCCGAGGTCCTCGCCCTGCCCTTCAAGCGTCGGTACGAGAAGATCGAAATCATGCCGGAGGTGAGCGTTGGGCTTCCCGGGGCTTCCCCAGGTTTCCGCTTGAGTCTGGAAGACTGTCCTGGGGTGGCTTTCTTTGCAGTTTGTGTCACACATGGATGAACCAAGGTACACAGACCCTTAGCAGGTAAGCGGGAAGCGGGCTGAGCTTTTCAGCTGCCTCTTTGGCTGCAGCAAAAGTGAGCTAGCCCTTAGTGAACATCCAGAACTTCCAGCCCTTCGTGAACTCTGAGTTGCAGCATTTGGGATCTAGTTCCCTGTTTAGGGATCCAACCTGGGCTCTCTGCACTGGGAGTGCGAAGCTTCAGCTGCCGGACCACCAGGGAAGTCCCCTTCCTCCTGTTTCCAGTAATGAAGTAACAGATGTCAACACCAGGCCTGCTGGAGTGCCGCTTATATTAAAGTTCAGTGTGTCACCCAGGGGGTCGGAGCCTGGAGAACAAATAATGCTGTTGTCAGCTCTGTCATTAGCCACCTTAGGCTTGTGGCTGTCTCGTCCTTCCTGGACCTCATTTGCCAGTGAGGCTCAGGTCTCACTGAGTTCAGCAGTAGATGGAGGACATGAAAGTGACCAAAAAGTAAGGAAAGTTTACATCCCTGCATGATCATCATTTGCATGCATTTTAGTAGAACGTAAAGATTTTATTCTGTGAAGATTTTGTCCTTTAATCCCAGTGAGTGTAGAGCCCCCAGCTGATCTGGGCCGTGGCGGTGCTGGGGCACGTGGCGCACGCCTTCCCATGGGGATCGCAGCGGGGTACGCGGGGCCACTGTCGCCAGCAGCAGCAGCCTTGAGAACCTGTTGGAAATGCAGGTTTCTGCAGCCCCACCTCAGTCCTGCTGAGGCAGAGACTCCAGGTGAGGCCCAGCCTCTGGGTCTCTGCCAGCCTCCTCGTGGGCCTGATGCCCGCTAAAATTGGAGAACCACTGGTGTCAGAGACCAGGTGTCAGTTTCCAGTGTGAAAGGCAAAAGGAAGGCAGAATTGGGTCTCCGGAGCCCAGGTGGGATCCCTGCTCCTCACCTGAGAACCAGCGCTCTGGACAGCCTCCTTTTGTTTTTAAGGCCCCTTGGCCTTCTCAGGCCTTGATTTGTATGACCCTGTCATAAGATTCATTTTTCCATAAAAGTGTGCTTGTTCATTCTAGAAAACTTGGGAAATAAGGAGGAAAAGGATACAGACAAAAAAAAAAAAAGTCAATCCTAGTTTGAATACCAAACATAATTACTATTCCAATTTTTGTGTATTTGCCTTGTCTGTTCACCGTGTTGTGGGTGTGTTTGAATCATGTATCATATAATCCCTTTGTCATGTAAAGGTAAGTATATTGTGTCATTCAAGATGGTCTATCGTGAATGTCTCATCATTTCACTGTTTCTGTATTGGTGGATATTTATTATTTCTGCATTTTCAAATTGCAAATAATACTTTTAGAAACATGCTTTAACATAAATCTTTGTGTGTGGGATGTAGAGAGAGAACTAGAAGTATCATTTGGTTTTGCCTGGGAAGTACAGGTGAGAGGAAGGAGTTAAAAGTCTGTCACGGTTCTTTCGGTTTTGCTACAGCTAGTGGATGCTCATCTCTCCCCCAGATCAGCTCCCTGGTAGACCCTCCTTCTCTCTCCCTGCATGTGCAAAGCGGAAGCCCTGTCATCAGCCCTCAGGGGCCTCCATTAAGAGAAAACCTCTGTTTCTGGGGTGGCCAGTGAATGCGCCCTCCTTCCCAGAGATGTCTTCACTGAGTCGTCTGTGGGCTCCGGATAGATTTCCCTGTGGCTGAGCTGCCACTTCAGAGTCTCCTTGGAGATGAATTTATTCCTGGGGCCTCCCAGGGAGAGTCCCCCGCCTGCTCGGCTCCCACACTGCAGTCTGTGAACCGCCCCAGGACAGGTCTTTGGCTTTACAGGTCTGCCCGGCAGCCTGACCTTTGTCAGCGCAGCGTCAGAAGGCAAACGGTATTTGTGAATCGGCGTGGCCTAGAGCGCACGGATCTCTCAGTGGGAACATTTCACACTGTTACATTCTTTTCTCTTTTTAAAATATTATTTTTGGCTGTGCTGGGTCTTGCTGCACGGGCTCCTCTCTAGCTGCAGCGTGCCGCTCTCCCGTTGCAGTGGCTTCTCCTGTTGCGGAGCGTGGCCTCTAGGGCACGTGAGCCTGGTAGTTGCGGCACTGGGCTCTGGAGCGCAGGCGCCATAGCTGTGCACAGGCCCAACCGCTCTGTAGCATATGGCATCTTCCCAGATCAGGGACTGGACCCGTGCGTCCTGCACTGGCAGGTGGAATCCTTACCTCTGAGCCACCAGGGAAGCCCCCACCCACCCGCCCTTTTTTTTAAGTTGAAGTACAATTGACCTGCCTTCCTCCATGTTAGTTCCTGGTGCATAATAACATGGTGATTCAGTGTATCTCTACATTACAAAATGATCACCACACTAAGTCTGTTACCATAATGGTACAATATTATGGACTGCATTTCCCATAATGTACATTTCATCCCCTTGAATCAGTCTCGGTCACCTATTTGAGAAATTGGTCATTGCCTCCCTTCTGGCAACCACCTATTTGTTCTCCGTAACTGAGTTTGTTTATGTTTGTTCATTTGTTTTGCTTTTTAGGTTTCACTTGTCATAATACCCTCTGGGTCTATCCATGTTGTCACAGCAAAATTTCATTGTTTCTTTATGACTAATATCCCGTGTGTGTGTGTGTGTGTGTGTGTCACATCTTCTTCATTCATCCATCAGAAGACACTTAGGTGGCTTCCATATCTTAGTTAGCTATAGTAAATAATGCTACCCTGAACACAGGGGTGCATGCATCTTTTCAAATTAGTGTTTTGTTTCCTTGGCGTAAATGCCCAGGAGTGGACTTGCTGGTCATCTGGTAGTTCTGTTTTTAATTTTTTGAGGAACCGCCATACTGTTTCCATAGCACCTCCACCAATCTGCCACCCCACCAACAGTGCCCCCGCGTTCTCCTGTCTCTATATTCTCACCACCAGTTATTTGCTGTCTTTTTGACAACCACCATTCTGACAGGTATGAGGTGACACCTCGTTGTGGTGTTGATATCCACTTGCCTGATGATTAGTAACTGGCCATCTCTATGTCTTATTTGGAAAAATGCCTGTTCGGGTCTTCTGCCCATTTTCAGAGTGGGTATGTGGAGTTGTAGGAGTTCCCTGTGAATTCTGGATTAGCTGGTGCATCATTTGTAAATACCTTCTCCTTTACCGTAGGCAGCCTTCTTGTTCTATTGACCGTATCCTTCATTGTGCAAAAGCTTTTTTTTTTGATGCAGTCTCATTTATCTTTGCTCTTGAATCCCATACTTGAGGAGATACATCCAGAAATAAAATTGATAAAAGACCCATGTTGAAGATGCCTATGTTTTGTTCCAGGAGTTTCATGGTTTAAGGTCTTATATTTTAAGTCTTTAATCCATTTTAAGTTTGTTTTATGTGGTACAAGACTTTGCATATCGCTGTCCAGTCTTCCCAGTAACATTTATTGAAGAGACTGTCTTCCCCATTGTATATTCTGGCTTCCTTTGTCATAAATGACCATATAAGCATGTGTTAAAAAGACTTTGAATCACTGTATTTACATTTTCATTTGTCTCCAGGTGTTTTCATTTCTTCTTTGATCCCCTCAGTGGCTCACTGTAGAGCAGCACATGGCTTAGCCTCCATGCACTTGTGTGAGTTCTTTTCACGTAGTTGATTTCCAGTTTCATAGCATATGGTTGGAAAAGATACTTGATATGATTTCAGTCTTCTTAAAACCTGCTGAGACTTGTACTGTGGCCTCACGTTTGATCTCCCCTGGAGAATGTTGCACGTACACTTGGGTAGAAGGTATATTCTGCTGTTTGTGGACAGAATGTTCTCTCTCTCTATTAAGTCCATTTGGGCTAATGTATCATTTGAGGCCAGTGTTTCCGTATTGATTTTCTGTTTGGGTGATCCATTCACTGATGTAAGTGGGGCGTTAAAGGCTCCTGCTGTCATTGTACAACTTTCGGTTTCTCACCGTCCATCCCTGAGCTGGGCACGGTGGCCCAGCGTGGCCTCCTAACCCCTCACCCTGGGCAGCACGGCTGCAGCACCCTCTGCCCCCAGTTTACAGGGAACCTGACTGAAACCCCCGTCTTTGCTCCCAGCTTGCAGACTCGCTGGTGCCCATGGAGATTAAGCCTGGCATTTCCTTGGCAACCGTCTCGGCTGTGCTGCACACGAAAGATAACAAGCATGTTCTTCAGGTATCGGGGGAGGCTGGGCTGGGCTGCAAGAGGAACCTCCAGGGCCTGTGGGGACTGGAACCCTTCCTCCTGAGAAGGTGCCGACATTCCAGCCAGCTGCCAGGACAGTGCTGCCCACACCAGCAGATGGTAGAGGTCAGACTTCCTGAGGGACCAGATCTGAAGGGAAGGGCACTACTTATTTCTCTGGCTACGTGCCTTGGAGAGAGAAAAGAGAGGAGAAACAATTATTCATAGGGACGGGGCCGCCCACCATTCTAGAGCCATCACAGCTCCAAGAGCATCAGCTCCCCCAGTGGTGCTCAGGAGACAAACTCTCATCGGGTGTCCGTCCTGAGCCCGCAGGCATGAGGTGGGAGGGAAGGTAGACCCAACAGCAGACGCAGCCCCTGCCCTCGGGGGCCCCGAAGCAGTCAGGCCAAGGGCTGGGAACCGCTGTTTGGGCCCCCGTCTTCAGCCTTGTGGGGACCCCCGTCAGGGCTGGGCTCTGCCACTGTCATCCCCCAGGGTTGTGTGCCCGTAGCAGCCGCTTACGGTGCTGGGCGCGGGACCAGGTCCTGACCAGCCATTGTCTTATTTAGGCCTCACAGAGTCCTCTACTATCACCACTGTAGGGGCAGTCGCTCTGCCCTTCATTTTCTCGACGGAAGGACTGTAACCGGTCAGTCTGGCCCCACAGCCTGTGTCCTCAGCCCTGGTACCTACTGCTCCAGGCCCAGCTGCCAACGTGGGTTATTAAGAATTTACTTAGGAGCCTGGGGGGCTACAGCCCACGGGGGTCACAGAGTCGGACACGACTGAATTGAGTCGACTGAAAATTAAAAACGGATCTTGCTAAAAGGAAGGTGTCTTTGCCAGCTGAGGTGATGATTCTGTGGCTCGTTGGCTTTAGCTTGTGTGTACTGTGTGGAGATCCAGCTGGACAGCCCTGAACACAGGGCACAGCGGCACCGGGCCAGGCCCTGGCCCTCCCAGGAAGAGGGTCCCACGGGTGGCCTGCACCGACCTGGGGCTCCTAAGTGATTTCTTGACGAGACCCCTGTTTTCCTCCTGCCCAGCCTCCGCCCAGGCCCGCCCAGCCCACAGGCGGCAAGAAGCGAAAGCGGGCAAGTGACGACATTCCAGACTGCAAGGTTCTGAAGCCTCTGCTGAGTGGCTCCATCCCTGTGGACCAGTTCGTGCAGACGCTGGAGAAGGTGAGCGCTGTGGGCTTGCGCATGCGCCGTCTGACCACGCTGGTGTCCCTCCCGGGAGTCCGTGCGCTGTCCCCGAACCAGGCGGGAGCTTTAGAGTTAAGAGGGGAGCTGACCTTCCTCCCCCTACCCCACTACCAGGCTGCCACAAGACTGCGCCCCAGCCCCACTTCTTGTGGGAGCCAGACCAAAGAGGAGCCTTTCTTGAGAAACAGCTGTGACACATCGGGCAGGGGGCCGGCCAGGAAAGAAGGGTCTGCCCCCTTAGGGCCCCACTTTTGTATGAGAAGACCCTTTGCATGGCCGGCTCAGAGGAGATGCCAGTGTGGTGTGGGCAGAGGGGTCCTGATCCCCTGGCGCTCAGGGAGTGGGGCCAGTGACTCCCAGATGGGAGAGAGAAGCAGGCGGTCATGGTGGAGGATGGTGGTCCCTCCCCCAGGTCAGCACCCCTCCCACTCTTCATCCCTGGTGGCTGGTGGAATAGATTTCATGACTACAAGTAAGAGGAAAAAGAATTTATTAACCTGAAAGTGTTTTGTAATTCTGGCTTCAGAGACCACTGTTTTGGCATCAAAATTAGACTCCTTGACAGAAAAGAGAAGCAATTGGCTAAAGATAGTATTTTTCATGCTGCTGCTTGCGGGAAGAACTGCAGTTAGCACTAGAAACTATTCCAGGAAAAGAGATTTTCTTCTAAGTTAGTTACTGCCTTTTGTCCAGACTAACTCAGTACCTCGGTGCTTTCCAATCTTAAAGGCTTTGTCTTTGTTGGGCTCCCCTGACCCCTAGAGATGTGGGGACACCCCTTGGGGACCCCATGTGCTGTGCACACACCAGCGTTCCTCCTGACCATGTCTCGCCCCCGGCTGTACTGATGGGACTCACACTTCACTTGTTTCTTGAAAACTTGAAACACCTTGCTTTCCCAGAAAGATCTTATTTACTTCTGTCTGGCTTTCCCAGGAGTTGATCTCTAGGACCCGACTATTTCCCACTCCAGTTTCTGCCCCGATCTCATGCAGGAGGAACATCCCTTTCTGCGCCAAAGACGGAGAACCTCCCTAGGTCATGATTATTACCTATCTTGTGTCCTTCTCAGGCAAATCATTCTTCTTTCCACTTCTTTTCTTCTTTCTCAACTTTACATCTAATGTGTAAGGAAATTCTGAGTTAGCATGGGAGGGGGCCCTGGAGAAGTATTTGATACACTGCTTCGTCTTCCCCTTTGGCAGGGACTTGCCAGATCACAAGGTCACTGGTACCTGTGGTGAGGAAGGCATCTTCCTGGGACAGGGTGGAGGGTTTTTACAGGTGTGGCCCAGAGGCTGGGATGGAACACCCAGCCTCCTGAACCCAGGTGCCTTGATGTGCTCCTCAGATGATACACAAAAGCTTAAGCAGGTGGTAGGAATTCTGTTGTGTTTTGTATGAGATTTTTGCATGGTTGGGAGCTTCACCTGGAATTCTATTGCTGTAGTAGGTCCTGGGACTGCTCTGAAGAACTGTATTGAGGAGAGTCCAAAATGCCAGTTTCTAGAATGTTCAGTGTAGCCAACGCTGGAAAGGAAAGTGAAAGCGTTAGTTGCTCAGTCATGTCCGACTCTTCGCAATCCCATGAACTGGAGTCCGCCGGGTCTCCTGTACTGCAGGCCAAGTCCTCACTTACCGTGTGAGCCACCAGGGAAGGAGCATCTCAGACGCTAAAATGCCTTCCTGCCCCTTTTCTCTCGGTGCAGCACGGCTTCAGCGACATCAAGGTAGAAGACACAGCCAAGGGCCATATCGTCCTGCTGCAAGAAGCCGAGACCCTCATCCAGATTGAGGAAGACTCGACCCATATCATCTGTGACGACGACGAGGTGCTCCGGGTCCGCCTGCGGGACCTGGTCCTCAAGTTCCTTCAGAAGTTCTGAGGGGAAGGCCCGTGCCGCCTCCACATCCCCGGACCCCTGCGTCCTCCACTGCAGCTGCCAGCCCCCAGCGGAGGAAGGGAAGACCCGCAGCTGGTGGGTCTCGGTGGTGGTGGGCTCTGGCTCGAAGAACAAAGAAGCGGCTTTTGAGATACCTTCTCAGGAGTTACAGCCAGAACCTCGCAGTCTGGATTCTCAGCAGTGTTTGAGGAAAGAGCTCTCCCTTTAAACTTTAGGCGTGTGTCCTTCCCAGGCCTACGTAGCCAGGCAGGTAAGGCAACAGGCTGAGGAGGAGTGAGAGTCACAGCAGCTTTGCGTCGGGTCGGTGGTGGGAGGAACGTGAAAGATGACTTGTGGCCCGTTTGTCACAGTTTCACAGGCCTCAGGCAGAGCAACTGGTCTTTGATTTTGTTGTCTACAGTGCTGTACCTGGTAAGAAAGACGATGCCAAGAAATTAGCAAAGGTTCATTTTCTTTTATAATGTGAGCTCATTTTGTTAATAAAATTTATTTTTTATAGAAGTAGCTGTGTTCTCTTGAATCTAGGATTTATGCATTCACTTAGCATCTATGAAAAGATATGAAAATATACAGAACTGAACTTGGCAAATTTTAGTTTGGTGTGTGCATTAATGTATTTCTTCAGTTGTATAAAAGGGTGCTTAACTTGATCTGAGCTGTATCTGTATGGAAAACAGCAGCACAGACCGCTAACACTGACCTTGGCCTTCTGGGGGAGGGCCTGAACTAGGCTCCACTCGCCTGTCACTGCCCTTCCCACAGATTGTCCGCATGCCTGCACATTAAACTCAGACGCCTGCATCTGCAATAATGGAATTGTTTGAAACAGGTATTTACCGGACTCCATCTAGTCTAAGATAGCGTCAGTTGTCACACTCATGCCAGCTCTGTATTAAGATGTGGGGGTGGGGAGTAGCACGCAAGTCTTAGAACTGACCTACAGCAGAAGCAAATGCTTACCGTCTTTTCAAACTGGTTGAAATTCAGTTGGAAGTCAGTCCTCCAGCCTGGGCAGCAGCAGAGCATCACAGCAGGCTTGAGTGACCCAAGAACTGTAGCATGTAAAACTCTACCTGCTCAGATTTTACAGAGAGTTGACTGTCAGTTCTCTCTCTGACATGGCCCTGTCCCTGGGAAGCAGTTCTTCCTTAGAGAAGGGAAAACACAACTTCATTTTTGCCATCTCCAGCTGGGCCAGCCTTGGTTGGATACAGACATGTTTCCACAGGTTTGTGCTTCCCAAGGTACAGGTCACTCCAGTCGAGGGGCCTCGGGTGTGTCCACAGTAAACAGTGGGGGAAGGTGGACATCGCAACAGATGGACATGCCAGGGCTATGAAAATTTAGCTCGTGCTTAGGAGAGTTGTAAATATGCGGCACATGAAGGCATGCTCCCTAACAAAATTTGAGAGAAATCAAGGTAAGGTTTTTTAAAGTCTTAACATCTTGAAAAATGCAAAAGCAGCATAAAATAGAAAGAAATCAAATGTCCTCTAACAGTGAGTGACATGCCCAGGAATGGCTTGGGTTTGTCCAAGCTGGATTTCTGTTAAGGGCTTAAGTAATCCCAGGGAATCAATTCCAAGGTCTTACTCGAGAGATGGTCACTAGAGAGACAAACACTCTGTGAGTGTAAATTAGTTGATAGACTGTTGGGCAGGAAATAATTAGGAAATTATGAAGGTTTCGGCTATCATCACCACCTACTTCATGGCAGAAGCCAGTCAAGAAGACACGAAGAATCATTTGTTAGAGCAGAGAAAATCTAGATCCTGCCCTGCAGAGCGTTAGGAGACAGCGTGTATGAATAACTGCCTAGAGTCTGGGTATCTGGATACCAAACCAGACCGGTGAGAAGACGACCCAGAAAAAACGGTGGGACCTGCTGTCGGAAGCGCAGCCCATTGATACCAACCTGGGGCAGAGGCTGATGTTTAGAAAAATGCTAATAAAATCTAATGATTAACCTCGTGATGACATAGTAATTGAAAAGCCATTAAAACCAGTGAGAAGGAACCTGGTTTTCTCACTTCTTTGCTTTCTGTAAAACAGCATCTATTGCCGTGTAGCAAATTATCCCGTTTAGTAGCTGAAAACAGAGAACATCTAAGTGCTGGACAAGGAAACTGAGGTACAGAGGGTGACTTTCCCAAAACCCATCGCCAGCAAGTGGTTTCTGCCTCACTGTACCATCATGTGTGACCACCAGGGATCACAGAGCTGGTGAAGAGGAGACAGCCCTGTTCGTTCCTTTTTAAGTAAAGGTAACAAACTACTCTTCTTGACCCCTGGATGGCTTGAAGCTTTGGGGCCTCACAGTTGTCCTATTAAGGCAGAAGTTGGCTTTTCCAAACTACAGGCTTACCTTGGAGATACTGTTAGTTTGCTTCCAGACCACGACAATAAATCTCAATAAAGCAAATCACATGAATTTTTTCATTTCCTAGTGCATGTAAAAGTTACATTGATATTGCAGTCTATTAAATGTGCAAGAGCATTTTTTTTAAGTGTACAGACCTTAATTTAAAAGTAATGCTGTTGGAAGCATGGCACCGATGGGCTTGCTCGACACAGGGTTACCACAAACCTTCGATTTGTTAAAAAAAAAAAAAATGCAGTACCTGCAGAGAACAATGAAATGAGGTTTACCTGTACAATGAAGTATCAACAGAAATGAGAGTGAAGAAACCTCCAAAGCTGTATGATCACGTATTCACGTGAGCCCAGCAGCCTGGTGAGGAAAGGGGGCCCAAGTCCAGTGTTTCCCCAACAGCCATGAGGCAAGTTGAGTGCCGTCTCACCGTCTCATGCCACACTGTGAAGGCAGAAAACCTCAGTGCTCACAAACTCACCGCTGTGCAACTGTGGGCAAATAACATTACTCTTTCAAACCTGCTAGTTTAGTCACTCAGCCACGTCCAACTCTTCGCAGCCCCATGGACTGTAGCCCGCCAGGCTCCTCTGTCCATGGGATTCTACAGGCCAGAATACTGGAGTGGGTTGCCATTTCCTTCTCCAGGGGATCTTCCCAACCCAGGGATCGAACCTGGGTCTCCTGCACCGCAGGCAGATTCTTTACCACTGAGCCACCAGGGAAGCCCTAGAATGCGGTAAAAATAACCAATTACAATTCTGAAGGAAGGTACCACTGAATTATGGAGATGGATAGTGTAGAACTGAGGCAAACTCGTCTAGTCTTGCTGAAGGCTGCAGCCAACACTATTCCTGGATCACATTTTAGACTTAATCACATCGTAAAAGCATTTCACCATCTATAGATTCAATGCAATTCCTCTCAAAATTCCAGTTGCAACTTTCAGAGAAGAAAAAAACTCTAAAATTTGTATGGAAGCACAAAAGATCCTGAATAGCCAAAAAAAAAGAAAAAGAAAGCTGGAGGCACAGTTCCTCATTTTAAGCTTAATAAAAGCTCATAAAAACAGACACATGGGCCAATGAAAGAAAATTGAGAGCCCAGAAATAAATGCACACATACACATACAGTCAACTAATATCTGACAGGGGAGTCCATAAGACTCAGTGGGGAAGGAACAGTCTTTTCAGTAAACGGCATTGGGAAAATTAGATAACCATGCACAGAAGAATGAATTGGTCCCCCTCCCCCTTATACCACTCATAAAAATTAACTTGAAAGAATAAAGACTTACACGTAAGACTCAAACTGTAAACGTGTTAGAAGAAAACGGGGAAAGCTCGACACTGGTCTTGGCAACAATTTTTGGCAATGACACCAAAAACAAGCAACAGGGAGAAATCAACAACTGGGACTAGTAGCAAACTAGAAGGAACTCTGTGCATGGCAAAGGGACCCAACAAAGTGAAAAGGTGATCACATGGGAGAAGATATTTGCAAACTATCTGATAGAGGTTAATAGCTAAAATATATAAGGAGCTCATAGAAATCGATTGCAGAAAACCACCTCACTTAAAAATGGGCACAAGACTTGAATGTACATTTTTCCGAAGACATAGGGATGGCCAGCAGGTGCACAAAAAGGTGCTCAACACGATGAGCCATTAGGGAAATGGAAATCAAAACTCAATGAGGCACCATTTCACACGGGTCAGCATGGCTACTACCAAGAGATGAGAAATACCAAGTCTTGTCAAGGATGTGGAGAAAAGGGAACCCTCGTGCACTACCGGTGGGGGTGTCAATTGGTGCAGTCACTATGGAAAAGAGCATTGCTGTTCCTCAGAAAGTTAAAAGTAGAACTGCCATATGATGCAGCAACCCCAATCCTGGGCATATACCCCAAGGGAATGAAAAGTTACCCTGAAGAGATTGCTGCATCCCCATGTTCACCGTAGCATTACTCAAAATAGCCACGACACAAAAACTGAAGTTTCCCTTGATAAAGGATTTTTTAAAATGTGGGACATACACAATGCACAATATTCAGCCATTAAAAAGAAGGAATTCCTGCCTTTGACAACAACATGGATGGACCTTAAGGGTGAAATGAAATGAGTCAGAGAAATGCCAGCACTGTATGCCTCACTCACGGAGAATCTCAAAGATGAGGAGTGGTGGTTGTCAAGGGCCAGATACAAATGTCCAGCTAGAAGATGGCTAAGTTGTAGGGATCTAAGGGACAGCATTGTGACTATAATTAACGATGCCATAGGATATACTTGAAAGCTGCTGAGAGTAGATCTTAAAAGTTATTACCACAGAAGTGGCAATTATGTGACAGGACAGAGTTAACCTTATTGTGGTAATCATTTCTCAGTGTAATGTGTATCAAATCATGTTGTACACCCTCAGCTTACATATGCTATATATCAATAACATCTCAATAAAACAGGGGGGACTTACATGTATTACACTTAAGCATTTTTTGAGTCATAGAACCACAGATCATTGAGAGGTGTTTTGCACACATCTTACCATTAAGCATGAAGAATATTTCTTCTTTCTCTTATATTGTTATTTGAAGCCAATGGGAGTGGGGGGAAGAGATAAGTCCTGTGCATGATCACTCTTATGCTAGCAGAATTTATCTTTTACACTTCTCTACAATAAACCATGGCAATATTTTCTAAGGCAGTTTATGTCTCCGTGGCATACAACTATGAAATCAGTCACAAATGAAAAGTAACTGTAATTCACATACTGTAATTTGGGTTTACCAAACACATTATCAACTAAAGGTTTCCTAAGATTACATAAATTTTTAACTAGATTACAATGTTCACAATACTTTCAAAATAAAGAACTTTGATGTTACGAAGCCTTTTCCAGTCATCTGTGGGCCCTTCTACCCCTCTGAGCATTTATTAACACCTGTTATATCCTATGCATTGCTTGTCTCTGAGGACTTAGCTCACCAGAAGAACAGACCAGGTACAGGTTCCTCCCAGACTTCTCCCAAGGATACAGGGGCAGATTTCCAGGACTATGAGCAAAAGACTACTTACACAGAAAATCTTCAGTGCATGAAGCAGGGCAGCAAAGCCAGCGCTCTGGGACAACCCAGAGGGATAGGATGAGGCGGGAGGGGCATTCAGGACCGGGGGGGGGGGAACACATGTATACCTGTGGCCGATGCATGCTGAGGTATCACAAAAACCATCACAATATTGTAATTATCCTCCAAACAATTAAAAAAAAAATCCCAACAACTACTAGAATTAGTAATATAATAAGTAATTAGAAAAAGAACTTTTTAAAAATCAGCAGTTCCACTCATAATAGTGTGAAAAGAGGTACTTAGGAATAAACTTTTGAAAAGATGTGTAAGATCTCTACATAAAAAGCCTCAAATTTTTTGATGATAGAAATTAGGGAAGATCTGAATACATGAAGAGAGAACAGCATGCTTATGGATTAGAGACTCAGTATTATTATATTTCAATTCTACCCACTGGTCTACAGATTCAATATAATCTCATCAAAATCCCATAACAGCAACAATAAACAACCCAGTTTTAAAAAGCTTTTTAAAACAATTTTTATGTGGACCATTTTTTAAATCTTTATTGTTACAGTATTGCCTCTTTTTTCATTTGTTTGTTTTGGTTATTTTGACCATGGCATGTTGGATCTTAGCTCCCCAACGAGGGATCGAATCCCCTGCCTTGGAAGGCAAAGGCTTAACCAGGGAAGTCCCCAACCGATATCTTTCCAATGGGCAAAGGACTTGAATAGTCATTTCTCTGAATAATAAATGCAAATGGCCAATAAGTACATGAAAAGGGACTGCCCATGGTTAGTCGTTAGGCAAATGTCCATCAGACCCTGGGTGAGGTGCACTCCACATCTATCTACTAGGATGGCTATGATTTTAAAATTATTAATTATAAAGCAAGTAATGGCAAGGATGTGAAGACACTGAACCCTTGTGTGTGGCTGGTGGGAGTATTAAATGGAACAGCAGCTGTGGGAAAACAGTTTGACCATTCCTCAGAAAGTTAAATATTGAGTTCCCATATGATCCAACAATTCCACTCATTGGTATCTACACAAAAGAAATTTGTACATCCATGTTCATCACAGTATTTACAATGGCCAAAACATGGAAGTAACCCAAGTATCCATCAACAGGTGAATGGATAACCAGTATTTCATGCTGCAATTGTTTGTACACAAACAAGAAACCATTGTCCAACCATAAAAAAGAATGAAATTCTGATACATGCTATAAGATAGATGAACCTTGAAACATGCTATATTTAAAAAGCCAGACCAAAAAAGCTGTAATACTCTATGACTCCATTTATATGTTTGTCCAGAATAGACAAATTCATAGAAAAATAACAGAGGCTGTGTCAGGGGCTGGAAGGAAGGGGAAATGGAGAGTTCCGGCTTAATGGGCACAGCCTTTCTACCCAGGAAGACAAAGTGCTAGAAATAGCTGGTGGTGATGGTTATACATCGTCAATGTTCTTACTGCCATTATACTGTATACTTAAAAGTGGCTAAAATGCCACATGTGAGTTGAAGTTAGAACACATCCTCTTACCATACACAAAAATAAATTCAGGACGAGGGTCTGAAGACTTAAACATAAGATGCGACACATAAAACTCCTAGAAGAGATGATAGGCAAAGAATTCTCATCACCGTCAATCCCACGCCTGGGCAAATGCCCAGACAAAACTCTAATCCAAAAGATACAGGCACCTGTATGTCCAGAGCAGCGCCGCTCACAACAGCCAAGACATGGAGACAGCCTAAACGCCTACTGGCCGACGGATGGATGACGATGCAGTGCATATATACAGGGGAATACTACTGAGCCAGAAAAATAATGCCATTGGCAGCAACACGGATGCAACCAGAGATTATCATACACACTGCATGCAGTCAGAGTGAGAGAGAAATACCACATATCACTTATATGTGGAACCTAAATTATGACACAATGAACCTATCTATGAAATAGAAACAGAGAGAAGATATGGTTGTCAGAGGGGAGAGGTTTAGGGGAGAGATAGCGTGGGAGGTTAGCAGATGTAAGCTATTACATATCGAAGAGATAAACAAGATCCTACTGCACAGCACAGGAACTACATTTAGTATCCTGTGATAAACCATAATCAAAAAATATTAAAAATATATATATATGTATAATTGAGTCCCTTTGTTGTACAGCAGAAATTAACATGGTAAATCAACTATACTTCAATTAAAAAATAAAAGTGGCTGAAATCATTTTAAGTTCTATGTATTTTATAAGAATTTTTTAAAAATTTAATTCCAGCAGGTTAGAAAAAAATTGACAAACTAATTCTAAAATTTATAGAAATACAATGTAACTATAAACACTCAAAGCAATTCTAAGAAAGATAAGCAAGTTAGAGAATTTATGCTACTTTTGTTTCAAGACAAACAAAAAAACTACATTTATCCAGACAGCCTGGTATTAGCAACAAATCAGTAACAGAAGAGAGAGCTCAGACAGTCATTATGTTGTCAAGAAAGGCCCCAATCAATTGAATGGAGAAAGGAAATTCTTTTTTAACAAGTGGAGCTGGAACAGCTAGACAGCCCCCCCAAAAAAAAAATAGAACCTCGACCACTACCACACACCATACACAAGTATTAACCTGAGATGGAGCCTGGACTGTACAGCTTTTAGTGGAAAAATTAAAAGAATACCTTCATGATTTGGGTTAGGCACAGGGCTCTCAAGTCACAGAAAGCAACAAAAAAGAAAAAAAAAAAGTTATAAATTCGATCTCAGCAAAAAAGCTTCTGCTCATCAGAAGATAACATAAAATGGATAAGCAACCTCCAAACTGGGGGAATATCTACAAAACACATATGTGGCAATGCGCTCCAGTGCTCTGCTCTGCGGAGGCTCACAACCTGGTGTGGGGAACACACCTATGACAGTGCCAGGGCAGCCCCCACAACAGGAGACAGTGGTGAGGGTGGGTGAGCAGCAACTTCTGAGCAGGGTGGGTTTCTTGAAGACAGTGCTTCAGCTGAGACCTGAATGAGCTGGCATTAAAACAAGTGGAAATGCAAATCAAAACCACAAAAAGGTATCATCACACACTGGTCAGAATGGCCATCATCAAAACGGCCTGCAAACGATAAATGCTGGAGACTGCGTGGAGAAAAGGGAACCTCTTGCACTGTTGATGGAAATGCAAGCACTGATAAAACCACTATGGAGAACAGTGTGGAGATTCCCTTAAAAACTAGGAATAAAACTACCACACCACCCAGCAATCCCACTACTGGGCATATACCCTGAGGAGACCAGAACTGAAAAAGACACACGGACCCCAGCGTTTCCTGCAGCACTACTGACAACTGCTGGATGCCCACCCGCAGATGAGTGGATAAGGATGTTGTGGCACATACACACACTGAAATAACACTGAGATATAAAAAGGAACGCACGTGAGTCAGTTCTAACGAGGCAGATAAACCTAGAGCCTATTATACAGAGGGAAGTCAGAAAGACAAAGATAAATACCATACATTAACACATATATAGGGCATCTTGAAAGATGGTACTGATGACCCTACGTGCAGAGCAGCAAAGGAGACATAAAGAACAGACTTCTGGACATGGTGGAGGAGAGGGTGGGGTGATTTGAGAGAACAGCACTGAAACATATATATCACCACGAGTAAACAGATAACCAAGCAGAGTCTGACGTACGCCAGGGCTCTGTGGCGACCCGGGAGGATGGGCGGGGGAGGGTGGGACGTGGGAGGCTCAGGATGGGGGGACACACACATGCCTACGGCCAATTCATATTCACGTAAGGCAAAAACCACCACAACACTGTAATTACCCTCCAACTTAAGTAAGCTTTTTAAAAAACAAGTGGAGAAACAGCCACTGAGAACCTTCCGGTATGTTACCCCAACAGTCCACGCCTCTTGTACGCCAGAGTGGACTCGTCACATAAACGTTCATTTTCAACATGTCTTCAAGATGGGGGCACAAGTCTTACCATTTTATAGATGAGAAGTGTAAAATATAACATGTTTCCCACCACAGTTTAATGGGTGACCCAGGATTTGAATCCAGCATCCTTAAACACACTTTCTTAACCAGTTTTGCAAATATTGTGGAATCTTCTATTTCAATGACAATAATATCAACCACTAACATTGACCACTTTGGTTTACCTTGTTAGGTCCAAGCCAGAACTAAGTAACTTGGGAACAGAACCCAAGTTAGACGTGTCACCTCTGCATCTAGTGAGACCCCCATTTCCACAGCCTGGTGCAACTTCCTCAAGCTTCCCTGGTCCTGGGACAAGTTATAACAAGGAAATGGCTGGCTGGAAGAACAGCACCCTGGCAGCCACCACTCCAGACCTAGGCAGGCATCCCCACCCGATACGACATCATCCTCCCCCTCACCTGCCACAAACCTACCTCATCAGTTGTCAACCTTCCTTTCCGAGTAATGCTGGGCTTCCCGTCCCAGGCATTCTTAGGGTTCTCATTGCTGTTCAGTCTTCCAGTCATGCCTGACTCTTCGCGACCCCATGGACTACAGCACACCAGGCTTCTCTTCCCCTCACCATCTCCCAAAGTTTGCCCAAGTCCGTGTCCAAACTCGCAACTGCCGAACCCAGAGAGGAGCACCCCAACTCAGCTTCTCCCTGGCTTCCCATCCTCCTTCCTGTCTCCATCCGTCTCCAAGTCTGACTCAGTGTTCTCTCCCTGAGGATGGCTCTGATCCCGTGGCTGAGCAGAAGCCTGGGACCACAGGCAGCCAGTTAAGCACCAGCTAGATGCACGTGCTTTTCGTGACCCCTGACGGGGCCATTATAAACCAGCCCCCTGCTCTGGGCCAGGGAACACACAGGGAGCTCCCTAGTACCACGCCACACACACTTAAAAGTCACCGTGAGAGAGGTGGGAAACATGTGCCCCGTGCCATCCCATGTCTGCACTCAAACCAGATCAGTGACACCTAAGTTCCTCTAGATCTAATCTAGTGACCCATCCTGGAAACGGACACTAGATATGCGCAAAGCTGCCCATGCCCCCAACAGCATCACCTGGGCTCAGGCATGCAGGCCACTCCAGGCCCGAGGAAAGCACAGCCGTGCAGGAAGAAGGGGCCACAGGCCGTGCACAGTGGGTGGGGGGTGGGGGGTTCCTGGAACCAGGAGGCACCTCTCCTCGGGCCACTCCTCCATCCTGCAGAGAAAAATCATAAAAGACCTCCAAGCTGCTTGTAGTCTCCATTTTCTATTTTTTATTTTTTTTACAAAAACCCAACGTAAGACCATTGTGCTCATGACTGGAAAAGGGGTGGGGTGGATGGACATGGCGTGGGTATTAGTAGAGCTTGCCCCTCCAGAACACAAGCGCTGCAGAGAGGAGCGCCCACATTCACACAGGCAGGCTGCTCCGGAGGGACTCTTCCTTGGGGCACGGTGCCCGGGCCCTGCTGGAGCGGCGCACACAGGCGGAGGCCCACGGTGCAAGTCTGGTGGGTGCCTCCCCTCAGGTGGGTGTCTCTCGGGAGAGAGCAGACTGGCCCACTGGGGAGCAAGGATGCGCTGGGCTCTGGAAGCGCAGACGGCAGTGGGCGTTCACGGAACAGCTGACGACGTCTCGTGTGTCTGCAGGGCTGTGCCAGGCTCCAGGAGTCAGCCAGGTGGCACAGACGACTCTGGACTCCCCAAGGTAAACAACAGGCGTCAAAGGCACTGGAAGCCTGGATCTGGGCGGCCCCCTAACCCATCTTGCAAAATGTGATGGCTGTTCTCTGGGAGACCCGACCAGGCCCCCGAGAGCCCTGCCCCGCCTCTCGCCGTGAGGAGTGTCCTTTACAGACGCGGCCCGTGTCCACCAGAGCCTGCAGTCCCGGCTCCTCCAAGTCAGAGTCACGCTCAGGTCCAACAGAGCCCCTCGTCTGCTCCGACGTCACCTCCCCCCACCACCCTTCAGTGCCCTGTGATGTCACCCACCACCTCAGAGCACCAGCTGCTCCGGATCTGTCCCTGACACGCAGGACCCCGTGCCCTGGCTCCACCTCGGCGGGTCCTGACACGGCTACTTTCTCACCAGGGACCCCGTGCTCAGAGGCAGTCCAGGGGTTCCTCACATTAAAAGAGACAAGATAAAAATAGCAGCCACATTTATAGCTCAAAACAACACACTCTTTGGCTTCCCAAAGGGAAGAAGGCTACTGCTAAAAAGAATCAAGTCCAGGGTCAAAGGAGGAGTAATTAGAAAGTCAGGAGGCGGGGGTCTGGACCCCTTCCCTGGGCTGCCGAGCAGCAGAGCCCATTTCCTAGGAAGCAGCCTCAGCAGGGGAGACACAGGGAGATGCCAGCAGGGACGTCAGGAAGACACAGCCCGGTCCTGCCCCCCAAACAGGGCAGGTCCCTCAGCCCTCCAGGGGGTGCTCCCTCCAGGACAGAGCTGGCTTCAGGTGACACCTGAAGAGGACCCTCTGGTGGGCAGGCAGGTCAGAGACGGATGTGCCCCCTGGAAATAGGTGCATGGGAGGTGGAGGTCCGGGGAGGAGGGAGCTGGCTTAAGGCATGTGCGTGCCCAGGACAGGCCCGAGCTTGTGTTCAGTCACTGAGGGGAACCTCCTAGACTCAGCCTCACCAGAGGAACGGGGTGTCCAGAAATAACGGCAGCGGTCACGTGCTACATCCCAGCCAACGCCAGCGACACCACTCTCTTCAGTTCCCCTACTGCTGCCACCTCCAGAAAAAAAAAGCTTCCTTCTATTTCAGCCCAGGAAAAGAGAGACTGAAACCCACAGGGGCAAGTGGTAATATGGGATATGAACACCTGTTCAATTTCAGGCTGGATTTGAGCTTAACCCAACAAATCCTATCCTCCCATCATTCTGACATAGACCAAACCAACCCCGGGGAGGGCCTGACACCCACCCGGCCTGAGGGATCTAGGACTATAGGATGCGGGTCCAGATGGGGTGGGGAAGGTGAATTTCACCCAGGTATCATCCCAAGGCAGGTGCCTTGCTGTGGCTCCCGGCCAGCCGGGTGGGGATCAAAGGGTGCTGTGCTCACTTGCTCTGAGCCGGAGAGAGTCGGCCGACCTGCAACCAACCACTCAGACCCCCCTGAAGTGTAGCCGCCAGGCATCTGCTCTGTACGTGAGAGAACCTTCAGGAAAGTCTGCAGCCAAAGCACAACAGGTCCTTAAAAGGAGGGTCAAACAAAATGAACCATTTGGGGGTCTGTCTGCAGGTCTCGGTCCTTCCTGTATTCACTCTCAGACAGCGGGGAAAGGAGAGCCAGGTCAAGTACACAGACAGCACAGCCAGCAGGGAGTCCTCGACCCACCTGTCCCAGGCAGGGAAGCTCAGCTGCGCCAAATACACAGGCCCTCCATCCCACCGAGAACTTGAGTGCAGGACAACTCGAGCCACAGAGCGCTGCTGGCAACAGGAAGCGGGGAAGGAGCCAACCCACAGGTCTGAACTCAGGCAAGACCCCCCGGGGCCACGCCAGCCCTTTCTTGTTTCTGCACACAGGGGCCCCTGGGGAGGAGGGAGACCATCTTTAAGGATGAGCCAGATACAGGAAGGCCAGGATCCTTCTCCACCAAAATACAGACCACCACGGTGGGACCCTCACTTTGTGAGATGGGCAGAAACGCCAAGCTCCCCCTCGAATACATACATATGTATATGTCTGTGAGTGTGTGTGCATATATCCGTATACACCCACATATACACACACACACATATGTGTATATATACACACACATATATATAAATAAACCTTGAATGGCAGATCTGAAACTCTTTAAATAATAATAATAGTTGTTAGTGAATTAAAAAACCACAAGCCAGCTGTGCTGGGCTCGTGAGCTGTGTGAGTGACTCCCCAGAGTCCCCATGGTCCTCAGTGTAAGCTATCGTCAGTGCCCTGTTTAGGGAGCCCTGGTGGCCTGGGACCAGGCTTCCGGGCCCAGTGCCGCCCACTTCAGGAGCAAGGCAGCCCGCCCCTCCCGCCCCCTGCGCCTCTCCCAGCCGAGGGCCTGGCCCGACCATGGTGGGCGTTCCTGAGGCCCTTCAGTGTCCAGGGCCCCCGAGCCGCCTCCCCCGCTCTGCTTGTCCTCGCCCTGCCGTGCAAGGCCCCTAGATGAACTTGAAGCACTTGGTCTTGTCGTGGGGCAGGCGGGTCTTGAAGAGCACAGAGTCCACGCGGAACTGTGTGTACAGCAGGGGCATGTAGCCGTACACCTTGACAAAGAAGTTGATACACTTGTGCCGCTCGTGGAAGTGGGAATCGTCGTGTGACAGAGCCTGAGGGCAGCCCGGGCATCGGAAAGTCCACCGTGAGGTCACCTGGGAGCCGGGAAGAAAGGGCAGAGGGTGAGAACCACGGTGCTAACACTGACAGAGGCCCCGCAGCTCAGTCTAGGAGGCCTCCGTTTCCATGGCGACGACACACAGCCCGATGCCCACGCTCACTCGCAGAGTCCTCTTCCTCACAGGGACATATTCGACAGCTACACTGTTGGTAAGGACGTGCCTTCCAAATGGTCCATATTCAACAGATACTGGAAGCCTTGAAGCCTCAGCGACTCTACTTCTAGTATTTCTCCTGGGTGCACAGCCAGAGGTTGTAGGTACAAAGCTGTTCATTTCATTCATGTTTTTAACAGGAAAATACTGGAAAACTACCCATCAAAGGGGGACTAGTTAATTATAAAATACTGCACATCCATTAAAAAGAACAGGAAAATACTGGAAAACTACCCATCAAAGGGGGACTAGTTAAATAATTATAAAATACTGCACATCCATTAAAAAGAAGTTTAAGAAAGTCATATTTAAAGACAAGGGAAAGTGATCATATTATAGTTTACTGGTTATTATGATGATGAATTTCCAGCAATCAGGAATGTATGCAGAGTAACACAACAGCTTCACCGTCAGCAACACGGCAGCCCCGACAATCTAAGCCCCTCAGCAGAGAATACCCGAAAAGGCAGGACGAAATATAGAAACCACCTCTTTAAACATACTGGCTGAGCTTGTAAGGAAAGAAATGAAATCCTCAGAAGTCAAAGGAGTGAGAAGGCTTGAATCCGGAGAAACAGCCAGGAGCTCCAGTCTTCCGGAAGCTGGGGCAGCCACTGTCATCAAATCAGATCAGAAACATGCTGAAGCCACAGAAACAAGCGGAAGGCCACGTGGGTGGGAGGCGGCCCCACAGAGCAAGGTGGTGAAGCACCGCTTCCTTCTGAGTCTGAGCTCCAAGAGGAGGAGGAAAATCCCCTCTGAGAAACTATAACCTCAAGCCGGCCTCACACAGCTGAGGCTACAATTTATGTCACCCGTGTGTCCCAATATGCTAGTTTAGCGTGAACAGGTCTTAAGCAGGAGGTGAGCCCAGGCACGTGAGAGAAACAAGTGCAAGCCCTCTCAGATCCAGGCCTCAAAGCAGGGCAGTCAGTAGCATCCAAAGAGTATGACCTCACAGTCAAAAATCGCACAACAGGGATGGGTCACATGGAGGAGAATATGCAGAAAGAAACAACAGAAGAAACACTGCACAGCAGCAGGACTCTCAGAGACAGGAACGGTAAACGGGTCTCAGGTGCACAGTGAGATGTTGGAAGATTACCCAAGGTTTGATGGAAGAAACAGGGGCTATCAGAAAAAGCCCGTGCGGACATGAAAAGGAGCCAGATGAGGAGGCCCCTGGTGAGGCGGTGGTCAACACCACGCCTCCAACGCAGGCAGTGCGGGTTCAATCCCTGGGGAGGGAACCAAGATCCCACATGCTGTGTGGCGCAATCAAAAAAGAAAAGGAAAAAGAATCAAACAGAACAACAGAAACGGAAAGTACATAAACTTATTGTGATCATCATCTCGTGATGGTTTGTAAGGCAAATCAGTAAGTTGCATGTCAATTACATCTCAATAAAACTGGGAAGAAAAAAAAGTATACTGAATTAAATCAGATACTCAGTGGATGGGTGAAGAGAAAATCAGTGATAAAAAGTATACTAAAATTATTCCCAGAATGGAAAATACTGGAAAAAAGCTTTAAAGAAATATGAAAGCAAGATGAAGAGACATGGAGGGCTTACCTGGTGGCTCGGTGGTAAAGAATCCGCCTGCCAATGCAGGAGACACAGATTCAATCCCTGATGTGGGCAGATCCCACAGGCCTCAGAGCAACGAAGCCCACGCGCCAGAAGCACTGGACTGCGCTCTAGAGGCGGGGAGCCACAACTGCTGAAGCCCGCAGGTCCTGAGCCCGTGTTCCGCAACAAGAGAAGCCACCACAGTGAGAAGCCCGGGCACCGCAACTAGAGAAAAGCCTGAGCGACATGGAAGACCCAGCACAGCCATAAATAAATAAATAAATAAATAACATTATTTAAAAAAAAAAAAAAAAAGACTGAGAGACGTGGAAAGAGATAACTGTATGATTCCATTTATTTAAAGTTGAAAACTGATCCTGGAACAGAAAAAAGCTATCATTTCCGCAGCTGAGCTCTCCTTCCTGCTCTGAGCTGAGCCACCTGCCTCCTGGGGCCCAGCGCACACTCTGCCCTTCTGGATAGATCCCTGCAGGAGGACGCGCGCAAGGCAAGACACTCCTGAAGTACAAGATTACGTTAGAGGGGACCTGTCTTAGCAAATACAAAAACTAATTCTAAAGCTATGACAATTCATGTGAATTTGGCACGTGAACAAACTGGACCAGCAGGCCAGAGTAAAGAACACGTGAATAGAACCACGTGCACACAGACGTGTGCTGAGTGACCTTCCAGCACTGCACGCCACTGGGCATGGGTGAACTGAGTGTGCAATGAATGCTGCTTAGGAGACAGAAAAGTGAAATTGGGGCCCTAGCCCACATTATACACAAAAATCACTTCAACAAGGGTTAGTGATTTAAATACAACAAGGCAAAACCTAAAACTTTTAGAAGGGTATGGGGGAGAGCCTATTTAAGACTCTGGGGCAATGAAAATAAACTACAGTCACAAGCATCAACACTGACTGAGCTCACAGACTGACTTCTTAAAAACCTAAATGCAGAGGAACACATATAGTCTGATTTCATTTACATAAAATTTAAAGACGCCAATCACTTAGAGATGAATGAGTGAGTGAAAATCGCTCAGTCGTGTCGGGCTCTTTGTGACCCCATGGACTATTCAATACAGTCTATGGAATTCTCCAGGCCAGAATCCTGCAGTGGGCAGTCTATCCCTTCTCCAGGGGATCTTCCCAACTCAGGGATCAAACCCAGGTCTCCCACATTACAGGCGGATTCTTTACCAGCTGAACCACAAGGAAAGCCCTAGAAATGAATATACATCGGTAAAAACGCTTTTATTTTTAAGAGAGGAGGGGAAGGTGATTTTTAAAACTAAACTCAGGGTAGCAGTTATCAATGGAGGGAAGCAGCAGGCCGGGATTACCAAGATACATATACAAGGAGCTGGTAGTGAGAATGTTAAACTTTCTCATTTTTAGTTATCATTTTTATTGCACGGGTATTTGTTGACTCAGCTCTCCCAATGCACTCCCAGGTTCCATCCCTGGTCAGGGAACTAGATCCCACATGCCACAACCAAGATCCAACACAGCCAAATAAATAAGTATCTCCAAAAAGAATCAAATATGGCTATGTGTGTATGAAACATACATTACTATCGGTTAAAACATATGAATGAAATGTTATGCTTAAAGGGGGGAAAAAGACAACAAACAAGCAAACTCACCAGGTTTGTCAAATACTGACACTTTGTCCTATTTGTTTTAGGCTACACATATATTTTTCTTTTTTTTTTTGCAAAAGAAACAGAATATTACGAAGAGTTAATCCGTATGCCACCACTCCCTCCCTCCTTTCCTCTCCTGCAATGCCATGGGGAACATGACCTTCAGTTATACTTGACAAAACCAAACTTTCTTCAAAATAAATGTCCCAATGTACACCCACCAGCCCTGATCAACATCTGCAATTTCTACACATCCTTACAGCCATCTGGTACCATCACACTTTCATTTCTGCCCACTTGATGGTATAAACTATATCACACTGTTTTAACTTCCACTTCCCTGATTATTACAGAAGATCAGCACCCTTCCACATGTTCATTAATCATCTAGGTTTCTACTACACTGAACTACTTTCTTACATACTTAATGAATCAACTGAGTAGTCTTCTCCTTTGGAAATCCTTTATCTGGGTATCAATTCTTTGTCATGTACCAGGACTGCAAACGTCACATCTAGATATAGTTTTTTGAACAAAGCTTTGAACTTTAATACATTCCAACAAATCAATCTTCTCCTTCAGATTTTGTACTTTTTGTTTCTGTCTATATCACAAAAATACTTCTGTATTTTTTGTTAGAAGTTTTAAAGCTTGCTGTTAACACTTGGTTTATTACGCCATCTGGAATTTCCTTTGTGTATGGTATGACATGTACTTCTGTTCCATACAGAAAGTGTTATTCCCAAGATGCCACCTTTATCATATGTCAAGCTTCCATGCAGGCGTGGGCCTGTGTCTGCATTCTGCCCTGTAGCACTGACTTTGTCAGTTTCTGTGCCAAGATCACAGGCATCTGTCCTGATTACGTACTTTAATACCGAGCCACGCTTTCTGACAGGGTCAGCTGCCCTCTTCCTCACTAGTGCCTTAGCTATCCTGGCTCTTTGCCTTTCAACACAAATCTGAGGATCTCTTTGTCAAGTTTCACTCCAAGCCAAATTAAACCAAATAAAGTATTCTACTAGAATTTAGGGGTTTTTTTGATGGTGTGGTGGTTAATTTTATTGCCACCTAACAGGATTTTGATTAGTTACACTGACATTTTACACCTGGGGAGAACTGCTATCCTGACCATGTGAATGTGGATGTGGTCTCTACTTCCATTTATTTACTGGGTAACCTTGAGAAACCTGTATGCAGGTCAGGAAGCAACAGTTAGAACTGGACATGGAACAACAGACTGGTTCCAAATAGGAAAAGGAGTACGTCAAGGCTGTATACTGTCACCCTGCTTATTTAACTTATATGCAGAGTACATCATGAGAAACTCCGGGCTGGAAGAAGTACAAGCTGGAATCAAGATTGCCAGGAGAAATATCAATAACCTCAGATATGCAGATGACACCGCCCTTATGGCAGAAAGTGAAGAGGAACTAAAAAACCTCTTGATGAAAGTGAAAAGAGGAGAGTGAAAAAGTTGGCTTAAAGCTCAACATTCAGAAAACGAAGATCATGGCATCCGGTCCCATCACTTCATGGGAAATAGATGGGGAAAACAGTGGAAACAATGACAGACTTTATTTTTGGGGGCTCCAAAATCACTGCAGATGGTGACTGCAGCCATGAAATTAAAAGACACTTACTCCTTGGAAGGAAAGTTATGACCAACCTAGACAGCATATTAAAAGGCAAAGACATTACTTTGCCAACAAAGGTCTGTCTAGTCAAGGCTATGGTTTTTCCAGTGGTCATGTATGGATGTGAGAGTTGGACTGTGAAGAAAGCTGAGCACCGAAGAATTGATACTTTTGAACTGTGGTGTTGGAGAAGACTCTTGAGAGTCCCTTGGACTGCAAGGAAATCCAACCAGTCCATCCTAAAGGAGATGAGTCCTGGGTATTCATTGGAAGGACTGATGCTAAAGCTGAAACTCCAGTACTTTTGCCACCTCATGCGAAGAGTTGACTCAATGGAAAAGACTCTGATGCTGGGAGGGATTGGGGGCAGGAGGAGAAGGGGACGACAGAGGATGAGATGGCTGGATGGCATCACTGACTTGATGGACATGAGTTTGAGTGAACTCCAGAAGTTGGTGATGGACAGGGAGGCCCAGCGTGCTGCGATTCATGGGGTCGCAAAGAGTCAGACACAACTGAGCGACTGAACTGAACCAAACCTTATCTTACTACTGACTTCAACAGGGACCTTCTAGACTTTCACAATTAAGTGTAATATTTGCTATAGTATTCATGCAGTCAGTGTTGCGTGTTTTGCTTAGTTGCGTCCAACTCTTTGTGACCCCGTGGACTGTAGCCCACCAGGCTCCTCTGTCCATAGGATTCTCCAGACAAGGACAGTGTAGTGGGTTACCATTCCCTTCTCCAGGGGATCTCCCCGGCCCAGGTATCGAATTCCAGTCTAACACACTGCAGGAACCACCAGAGAAGGCCCCATGCAGTCAATAAATTCTGGAAATTCTCATATTGTATTTTCAAGACTGCCCCTCCCATCTCTCTAGTCTTCCCTTTCTGGCACTGTGTTAGATTTTACAGCCTTCACATCTCTTCATCTTTCTTATTTTCCATCTCTTTATATCTCCAGAATACCTTCTCAGAAATGTATTCACATTATTCACGCATCATCTACTAGGTCATTAACTTTCTCTTCAGCTGTCTTATCATTTTATCCCATTCACAAAGACTGTCATTTTAATAACTATAATTTTCATTTCCAGTAGTTCTATTTAGGTTTTTTAAATCTGCATGTTCTATTTTCTTTCTGAATATATTTTTTTCCTGAATAATTTTAAAATTATTATTACTACGATAAACTGAGAAAACAATTAAAATTGGATGGCCCATCCTGTTAATTCCAGCTGAAGAATACTTACCACCCACAGCCAGTATCAGCCATCAGAAGTCCAGTTGCTAGAGTTGAAACTGAGGAGTGATCATAACCACAGGCCAGGGCGCCAAGGGACACTCACACCAGAGATAAAACTCTGAAGAAGTCATGACCCCCAGAGGTCCCTCCACAGGACTCCACCATCCCCTTCCGCCACCCTCTCACCCGCCGGCAGTTCTCTAGACATCTTCCAGTTTACAGACAACAGTGTGTCACTTACTACCCTCCCCATCAGCTTCGACTGCAGCAGGAGATGGATGTCAGGGCCTAGAGAAGGCAGACTGTAATCAAACCACATCCGTGTCCAGTATTCTACTCTGTTCTCCCTGTACCTCATCTCAGACGCCAGCACTCAACCTCAGGGGGAAAAGTCTCTTAACCTGCAAGTGACTCCACTCTGGCACAAAAAGGTATTTATACTGCTTTTATACGGCATTTTCTCCTTATATATGCTCCTTTTATAAAGGTATTTTCACTGAAGCAGTGGTTTTCAAATAAATGTTTTTAATCATGTAACCCACTACTAAAAAAATGTTGTGATTGCAACCCCAATACATTTATTTAAAAAAAAAAATGTATATATAGGAACTTCCCTGGTGGTCCAGTGGCTACATAATATAGAGAGAGAGAGGGGGGAAAAAACTGAGGGCCAGAGGAGAAGGGGGCAACAGAGGGTGAGGCGGTCAGATGGCATCACTGACTCAGGGGACATGAGTTTGAGGAAACGCAGGAAGACAGTAATGGACAGAGAGGCCTAGTGTGCTGGGCTCATGGGCCACGAAGAGCTGGACGTGACCGAGCAACCAAACAACTGTGTGTGTGTGTGTAACATAATAAAACATTAAGCAGAGTAAAGTAAATTGTATAAAGTGAAGTTTGAACACTTACTAAAGCGACATCATGGATTATATTTTACACAGGAATATTTCAAGTAATTTAATCTAAGTAAAGTTCTGCTTAGTAATAGTAAGGAAAATCTTGAATAGATGTTGAGAAGTTACTCAGCATTAATATTAAGACACTTACTTATGTATTCTCTCTCTACTTCCTTATCCCATAAGCCATCTCCACCTGTCTTCTCAATGCTTTATGAGTTTTTCATCCTTTTTTCTGAATGAAGTCTATTTACATTCTAGATCTCTCCTCTTCAAAAAAATAATAGTACATTATTCAAAGGAACAAGATGAAATTAACCCTGTGTGGTTTATTACTCAATATTGTCAAGATATTAACATTATTGAAAGAATATAGCTATCACCTAAAACAGTCATGCTTTCCTAATTGTAACAAGGGAGGGGACAGTGAAAATTTGAAGTATTTAAAGCAAAAAAAAAAATTACTACTTTATAATATATAATAGTATATATACCGGATAAAATTAGGTAAATTAATGAAAATACTGAGTTCAAACTGGTTCTATAATATGAAGTAAACAACTGGACTCAGAATTTGAAGACAGGCTCAACTTACTGAGCCTCTGACTTTAAAAAGTCATTCTAATTTTTCCAGTTTTCACTTTTGTTGTTCAGTCGGTAAGTCATGTCTGACCTTCTGCGATGCCACGCTCCCCCGTCCTTCACTATCCCCCCGAGTTTGCTCAGATTTATGTCCACTGAGTCATTAATGCTATCTAACCATCTCATCCTCTGCAGCCCCCTTCTCTTTTTGCCTTCAATCTTTGTCAGCATCAGGGTCTTTCCACTGAATCGGATCTTCACACCAGGTAGCCAAAGAATCATGTATACCATAAACAAATTATTTCCACCTCACTCTCTACACTGGAGAGACGTTTAACCAATGAAACACTGGCCTAATAACAGAACAAACATGCTTCCATGAGGATGAAAAATGCACCCCGTCTGTGAGTGCTTAATGTGACTGATGGTATTATTAGGTACCTAATCACTCAGATACTTTAAATTTTCATGAATAATGTCTTATGATCTAATAGGGAGTTATAATTAGAAAGCAAACATCTTGCTCGAGTCCAGTCCCTGGCTACACAAGAAAGGATAAATAAGGACCAGAAAAGTGCACCCATCGTTAATTTCTTTATAAGACCTTTGCCTCCCTTCCTTAGAATTCACGAAGAAGTATGCTTTTTTTTATCATTTACTATCAGATCTACCACTGTAACTGGAAAACATGTCATTTTATATAAAAATACTATCATCATTCAGAGTTTTAAAAAAAAAAACACAATTTGGTGCATTATTTTGCTAATTATTCTTCTCTTACAAGGCTTTAGCAGAAGGCTAAAGAATCTGAGAAACTATGGGGTAACCAGGAGTTAAGTTATGACCCTGAGCCACACTTGGCAAAAGGCTGGAATAGGTATGAATGAAAGCATAAAGCCCCAGGGGCTTCTCTACTTGTCTGTTTTGCTTTGTTGCTGGAATCAGTGTTCTCTAGTTACCACTCTTGCTTGAAACTAAAGATACAGTTTGACCATCATTATTTGTTCAGCCTAGTGGCTACTTAGTCTAGAACTTACATTCAAAATGTACAAGAAGAAGAATGAAATATACACCAAATTATTATTTACTCATGGCCCTAATGATATCCATGAAGTTAAAATTATTTTACAAAATTAAATAATATGACTTGTTGATGATAATAATATGAGGACATCAGGTGTGAATCCGTAACATAAGACACTGACAGAGCACGGTCACAAACACTAGCAATCGGAACTGACAGACGCTCTAGTATTAACTGCTACAAGGCCTTGACCGTAGCCCTCACCAGGAGCGCTCCACTTGTCTGAATCCACAATAATGACAGACAGTGATGGGACTGGTCTTCCTGTGCACCGGGTATGAAGCTGCTAATAGTCTGGTCAAATCTACTCACCAACTCAAAGACAGAGAAAGCACTCACATTTCTACAATTTAGGGGGTACTTTTGTTTTGTATAAATACCTTATGAAGAACTTATGTGCCAGGCACTATTCTTAGAGTTTTACACACAGAAATTCTTACATTTTGGGTGCCAAGGACACACCACCTCCCATTCTGGTTTGGTAGTCTGGGGAAGCCTGTGGACCCTCCTTAAAATGCTTTTAGACATGTACAATATAAGAAATTACAAAGGAAATGGCAGAGGATGAGATGGTTAGATAGCATCACTGACTCAATGGACATGCTGCTGCTGCTGCTGCTGCTAAGTCGCTTCAGTCGTGTCCAACTCTGTGCGACCCCATAGACGGCAGCCCACCAGGCTCCCCCGTCCCTGGGATTCTCCAGGCAAGAACACTGGAGTGGGTTGCCATTTCCTTCTCCAATGCATGAAAGTGAAAAGTGAAAGTGAAGTCGCTCAGTCGTGTCCTACTCTTTGTGACCCCATGGACTGCAGCCTACCAGGCTCCTCCGCCCATGGGATTTTGCAGGCAAGAGTACTGGAGTGGGGTGCCATTGCCTTCTCATGAATCTGAGCAAACTCTGGGAGACGGTGGAGAACAGAGAAGCTTGGTGTGCTGCAGTCCATGGGGTTGCAAAGAGTCAGACACGACTTAAGGACTGAACAACAACAAAGGAAACAGGTAATACCGAAACACAGAAATACATGTACTCTTTTAGAGGTAACACAATCCAGGGAAAAGTTAGTAACTGCCATAATTTCAAAGAAGTGAGGAAAGTTAACAATACTTCACAATAAACATAACGTGATAGGAAAGTATCTGTGAATTCCGGTGAAAAATCAGTTACCACCAATCCTCTTATGAATTACAGCCTGTTTTATAACTGATAAAAAGGATAAATTCCAATTCAAGATCAGTGAAAATTAAAGATGTAACATTTCCCCATTCAAATTCCAATCACTGATTTCTATCCATTTACACCTTAGGAAGTGAAGGCCCTCATTAAACCCTGAAGTGATCCTATTTGGCTGGTGGCCTCATCATCCCGTTTCACAGACGAGGACTCTGAAGTACGCTGAGTTATGCACTGCACGATTACAAAGTAAGTGAGCTGAGTACACACACACCCCCAGTCCCGTACACGTCGAGGCCCTACCTTGATGGGGGGTTTCCGAGTGATGTGGGAGACGAGGAAGTTCATGGCGATGTCCTCACAGTTGATGTATTCATCCACCATATCTCGGATGGCCTGGGGCATCACGTAAGAATACAGGTAGGCATAATACTGCCGGGGCAGAAACAGAAGCACATACTGTGTTAGAGGCCACAGTTCTTTGCCTTTCAGTGAAAATACATGCAGGGCTGCTAGGAAGCATGTTGTGGGGGAGGTTGGGGGTGGCAATCTCCAGGAAGCACCACTGGCATTTAGGGAGGTGGGTCCAGGGATGCTGAACACCTGCAAGGCAGATCCTCCACACTGAAGAATCAGCCCATCCAAACTGCCATTATCACCCTCTTTGAGAATCAAACCTTCATGCTTGGTACCACAGTGATTCTGCAACAACATAAACATCTATCAAATTCGGTTGGACACTCGTTCAGCTGAACAATGTTCTCTCTGACAAAGCAAGGGTAAGCGAGGAGGAAAGTCCGGTTATCTTCTCAGACCTCAGTAAGTCACTGAGTAATGAGATGGCAGATCCCGCAGGGCCTCACTTCTCAGTCTGGGCACAGGCTAGCCCTGCCTGAAGCCACCCTCATCCCTGGCCCACACTGTTCACAGCCTCCTGATCGGCCTCCCTGCTGCCTTCTTGCTCCCATCAGTCCATCCTCAGCACAGCAGAGCAATCGTATTAAAACATGGGCCTCCTTTACTCCAAACCCCTCAATGGCTTCTCATCTCACTCAGATTAAGCCTAAGTTCTTAACATGTCCCACAAGGTCCACAGGTGTGCACTGGCTCACACCTACCAATGAATGTCGACTGCTGAACTTTCAGGGATTTTAGGAATTTTGTGACCTTGTTATGAAAAACAGCCATTATTAAAAATAGAATTACACATACTTAAAATTAAAGGGCTTCCCTGGTGGTTCAGCAGTAAAGAATCTGCCTGCCAATGCAGAAGACGCGGATTCTACCCCTGGGTTGGGAAGACCACCTGGAGAAGGAAATAGCAACCCACTCCAGTATTCTTGCCTGGAGAATCCCATGGACGGAGGAGCCTGGCGGGCTACAGTCCATGAGGTCATAGAGTCAGACACGCCTTAGCGACTAAATGACAACTGAAAACTAAATACATTATATCAAAAGCCAATAAATACCTAAAGCTCATCACTTATTTAACTAGTTAACACAATTATAACTATTACATTTATCATCTTTTTTTTTTTTTTTTTTTAACTTTTTGGTTGCGCTGCAAGGCATGCAAGATCCTAGTTCCCCAACAAAGGATCGAACCCTCGATCCCCTGCAGTGGAAGTGCAGTCCTAAACGCTGGACCCCCAGGGAAGTCCCACATTTACTGTCATCTTGAGGCTGCTCGTGCCTATTATAACTGTCTGGTGAAAATACTACGAAACTGGCATGTAACTGCTCATCTCTTCCAACAGCCACGCTCAGTGACTCATGTTGTTAACCTGAACTCAGTCATGGCAAGAATATTTGCACCACAGAAGTGAATAAATGCCATAAAACACCCCAAATGGTAAGCGAGATCTGGTGCAATATGCTGATGATGAATGAACAGGTGAGGTGTCCAATAAAACTGACTTAGGTATCTTTTTACCTTAAATGGTAGAACCTATACAGCAAAACAACCATAAAATTTTTGTACCAAACAGTGGTTTGCTGGTTATCTTGTGACAAAATACTTAAAAGATGGTGAACTTAAAAGATGAATTATACATCTTTCTTTTACGAAAAGACAGATTGACCCTTTAACTGGCCACTGCCTATCATTAGCATGCTAATAAGAATATTTATTAATTAAAAATCCATATCTTTATCAAGGGAAACATGACATTATACGAAAAAAGAACTGACTTAAAAGTATATGGTGAAAGCATTATGAAAACAAATATTTAGAAGTATTTCCACTATTATATTATCTTTATGCCAAAAATAATTTTTAAAACACAGAAAAACTTTGTAATCTGTTTAAAAATCTTCTTAATGTTTCAGTGAATTTAGAACCTACTCTAAAATATAAAATGCGATTTCTGCTCATTAGTTTGCTTAAAAAAATTGGTGCCATAGAAGATGAAAATTCAACAATTTCAACAAAATACTACCAAATTGGTAGATAAGCATCAGGACTTTGGAAGCAGGGCAATAAGGTATTTCTTCCAGGGACAGTGATTAAAACAAAGTATCAGAAATGTGCTTAATTTAGAAACAGACCAATTTAGAAACAGAACACTGACCTGCCAGTATACAAAGTGTCAAATCAAGATTTTCAAAAATAAGAAGGCATGTTCAGTCATTGCTCTCACTAAAATTTAAGAATTTAGTGAGACTATTATTTTGAAAGTGTTTCATCTTATCTCAACCATATAAAAATTTCTGTAAGTATGGTAGTACAGTACACATACTATAATTTATACATACATACATTTGTGAGGTACCAAAAGTTTTTACTGATAGGCACTTACAGTAAAAAGAAAAAATAACTTGATTGCTCTAGACTAGGGAAGGCCAACTTAGTTTCTTCCAAAGGGCAAACAAGGAAACTTTGGGGGGAAAAGTTCAGTTTGAAGTACTAGGAGGAATACAGGAACGTCCTGAAAATGAATTCACAAGTGAAGCTCTCGGGGAAAGGCAAGGTTGGAAATCACAGCTTATGGCTGAGAAAAGCCACAGGAGCCTGAGAGGACGCAAGGCCAACACAGAATAAGAAGAGCACTCGGCAATTATACATAAACTAGATCACCAACAAGCACCTACTGAGAGCAGAGGCGACTCCACTCGATATTCTGTAACAACTTTTATGGGAAAAGGCTCTGAAAAAGAACAGCTACGTGTGTAACATGTGCAACTGAATCACTCTGCTGCACACCTGAAACACAACACTGGAAATCAACCACACTCCAGTGTAAAATAAGAACCAACTTTAAAAAAAAGAAAAGCGCTAGACAGAAGTAGAACCCTGTGAAGAAGTGGAGTCGCTCAGTCGTGTCCGACTTTGCGACCCCATGGACTGTGGCCTACTGGGCTCCTCCGTCCGTGGGATTCTCCAGGCAAGAGTACTGGAGTGGGGTGCCATTTCCTTCTCCAGGGGATCTTCCTGACCCAGGGACTGAACCCAGGTCTCCCGCATTGTAGGCAGACACTTTACCATTTGAGCCACTAGAAGTATAATACTTCAATAATTATAGGGAGATAGGGTCCTGGCTGGGTTGGTCAGGAGAGCACGGAGTGGAGATCAGGATGACAGGCCAGGTGGTAACATCTTTGCTGACCATGAACGGATGACTTAGGAGGTCGGTAGTTGGAGCAACAAGACAGATACAACGAGTCTCAAATGTGATTTCACATGACAAGTGAGAAGCAATTGTCAAGAAGAGTCACCAGTGAGCAGTGGAATGGTTCTCTCTACCTGGCTCCAGGGTACAAGTGTGGGGAAATGAATAGTCTCAATCACGGTCCCTGGAAGGAAGGAATAGGCTGAAGGGGAAGCACTGTCCTCAGAGAAAAGTCAGGTTTCAACCAGATCAAGGAGACAGAGGAGGTTTTCTGTGAAGTGGGGGTACAGGCAGTTTGGCCATCCCAGAACAGGGGCTCTTCACAGCCTAAAGAGAGGACCTGGGAGGGAAGGTATGGAGCAGTCCCATCTGTCATTTTTAATTTTCTAGTGGCCACAGTTTTAAGAAATAAAGAGAAACAGTAAAATTAATTAGTAACATATTTTAATTTAAACCAGTGTATCCAAAATAATTGCACTTTATAAAATAATTGCACATACAATCACTCCAGTGTTCTTGCCTGGAGAATCCCAGGGACGGGGGAGCCTCATGGGCTGCCGTCTATGGGGTCACACAGAGTCGGACACAACTGAAGTGACTTAGCAGCAGCAGCACATACAATCATTCCCTATTGGCTCAGATGGTAAAGAATCTGCCTGCAATGCAGGAGAAATGGGTTCGATCCCTGGGTTGGAAAGATCCCCTAGAGAAGGATACCCACTCCAGTATTCTTGCCTGGAGAATTCCTTGGACAGAGGAGCCTGCCAGGCTACAGTCCATGGGATGGCAAAGAGTCAGACATAACTGAGACACTAACACTTACTCACCCAACATACAATCAATATAAAAAACTAGTAAAGAGATAGTCTACACTCTTTCTTTCATGCTAAGTTTTCAAAGTCTGGTACGTACAATACTGTACACTGAGAGCACATCTCAGCACTGACCAGTCACGTTTCAAGTGCTCAGCAGCCACATGTGCCCAGGGGCTATTTTACAGAACAGATGAAATGGAGAGAGAAGATTAGTCAGGAGCAAGAAAACAGAACAGTTTAGCAACAACAGTACAAGAGAGGAGTAATGACTGGACGGGTCTGCATCCTAAATACTCAACAGAAATCAGGACGTGAAGCAACGTGAAAATTAAAAGCTCTAAGGAATCAAACAGAACTTGCAGAGCCTGAATGGACAGAAGCCTGTGGTGGGGCCTGGGACAGAGGTGGTTGAATCAGGAGAGGGCTACATTCAGCCTTTTGTTGGCCAGGCCATGTCCAGAATGGCTGTGGGGAAACTGGAAAATGTTTTGCCCCAGTGCTCTCAGTTTTACTGAGGGAGAGCCAATGCTCAGGAAGATAAACTGATTTTCTAATGGCCAATGCAGCAGCCTTCCCATCCTGACTTCATTCTAGAGTTGCTATAATCATCTTGATCACTGTCTTTAAAGATAGAAGTAGTGTAATTCTAGCAAGCAAGGGATACGTAAGAAGCATTAGGAGAGTTATCTTTATTTAAAGCAGCATTTCACTGCCACACAAAAGCTCAACTCTGACCAAGTCATGCCAATCCTACCAGCCCTTTCTTACCTTGTGGAAGAAGGCAGCACCTGTCAGCACCATGGACAGCTCACAGGAGTAGTTGGAGTTGTACAGCCAGGACTGATGAGGGATGTCCCACGCATGGTAACGGCCAGGGAAACCCACAATGCGGTCCCGTGCTTCTCTCCACACCCTCATAAAACACAAGCATATGCACACACCTGAGTACCAAGCTCTAAGGTTATCAGAAATGTGTAAAATCATTGCCTCTATTTTGCAGGATCTCTCTTTTTGAGCTGTTACTTTTTTCTTTTTAATTTTATATACCAAATCAATCACAAACCAAACAGAATAAAAACAAAGTATCACCCACAGTTTCCTTAATAAGCACCTGCCTATCAATCCTCTAACTTATTGATGCTGGGGGCCAGCATCTCTCCAGCCCTTGCATACAGAACAAGCTGGAGAAACACGGAAAGGCTCTAAGGAGTCTAAGGCAGTTAAAGGTTTCCAGGATGGGGTAAGTACAATAATCTGCTAAGAAGCAGAAAGAAGGTAATTTTTATATCTTTTTAATATTATTTAATTTCTTAAGCTTTACTTTTAAAGATCGTAACATACTAGTATGGTAGGACTTGTACATAATCTATGTACATTGTATACTTAACTCCTCTTTTACTGAGTGACCCCGATCTAACCACAGGAGACTGCTGCCTGGAGTTAGGTGCAACAGTCTAAAATTCTGATTGGAGCAGAGCTGAGGTGGAAATCTGTACCATGAAAAGCAGTGGTCTACAGAACCGTACAAATGAAAGGCTTCATAAATGTAAGAAATAAGCTGGGAATGTTTCCAGGATAAACTTTTCTAACATCTCCAAATTTACCTTACCTCTAGGTAAGGTACAACAAATAAAATCCGTTTCATAGGCTGAAATCCACAGTCCTGCATAAGTGCTTCAGGTGTACCATAAAAAAGGATCCACCACCGCCTCCCTCCACCTCACTCCAACAGATATTCAAACTGCCTAACAAAGTCCCTCATCACCCATGAAACCTCAGCTCCTAAAGCACACAGGATTTCATTTCAAGAGTCCCTCTCCTGTTAAGTTTGAAAGCAACTAACCTAGTCCAATGGGCTTTCCAGGCGGTCCAGCAGTAAGGAACCCACCTGTCAATGCAGGAGATGCGGGAGACGAGGGTCCAATATCTAGGCTGAGAAGACGCCTGGAGAAGGAAATGGCTACCCACTCCAGGGTTCTTGCCTGAGATCCCAGGGCAGAGAAGCCTGGCAGGCTACAGTCCATGGGGTCACAAAGAGTTGGACACGACTGACGATGCATACACAGACACACACATACACACAGTCTAGCCCAGAAGATGAGAAATTACAACTTATATCAACATAGCAGCCGTCTAGATGGGCGTCCTGCCACATCCCACCCAAACCCCTACCTCTATCCTCGTTTATCTCCGAACACAGACTTCCAAACACTCACCTAAAAAGCTGTATTTTAATAATATATTTTGACAGTTACAGAATATAAGGACTGTTAATAAATACCAACAGCATATCCGAAGGCTATATCAATACTCCTAAAAATACTGATCCCTTCAAATGCCTCCAGGAACAGAAACCTACTTTCCAGTCCATGATCCCTCACTGCAAAGCTTACACTTTTGCTCTTTTTAAAAATAAAGTTTATTGAGATATAAATCACATAGAAGGCTCACTTGTTTAAAAGTTTATGACTTGCTGGGGTTTAGTATGTAATATATGCAACCATCACCACTTCAGAATATTTTCATAACCTATTAATGAAAAGAAACTCCATAGCCACTAGCAGTTTAGCAGTCATTTCCCATTCACCCCCAACCCCAGTCTCCCACGGCAACCACTAATCTACCTTCTGTCTCCATGGCTCTGCTTGTTGCAGACATTTCACACAAACGGACTCACACAGTACGTGACCTTTAGTGACTGGCTTGTTTCACTTAGCCTGTTTTCATGTTGCAGCACGTGTCAGCACTTCATTCCTTTCTGTTGCCAAGTAATATTCCACTGTATGGATATATGTTTGTTTATCCATTCATCAGCTGATGGACATTCTGATTATACTTCTCTTGTTTTAGCTTTTTTGACAACTGATTTTTCTTTGGTGTGTGGCAAAACACACATGACACAAAATTTACCATTTTAATTATTTTCAAGTATATAGTTCAATGGCATTAAGTATATTCCCACTGTTAAATGATCATCACAATCATTTATCTCCAGAATGTTTCCATCTTTCCAATCTAAAACCTGACCCATTAAACATTTGGCATTCTTGCCTTCCTTTAGTCCCAGGCACCCGCCATTCTACTTCGTCTCTATGAACCTGACTACTGTGAGTGCCTCATATAAGCTGAATCATGTTATACTTACTGACTCTTATAAATAATGCTGCTATGAACAGTCAGGGACTGTTTTTGTACAGATACATGTTTTCAGTTCTCTTGAGTCTCTTTATCCATCACTTAAAAACATACTATTTCCTTCTTTGCTACATAAGCTGAAGTCGGCCAAGATCCACATTATCTTTTGCCAGAGGGACAGTTTCTATGGATGTATTTATTTACTGATTCTAAATCAAAGTACAGCTGATTTACAATTTTTAGGTGCACAGCAAATTGACTAAGTTATATATATTATTTTTCAGACTCTTTTCCATTAAAGGTTATTACAAGATATTGAATATAGCTCCCTGTGCTGCACAGCAGGTCCTTGTTATCTATTTTATATACATGTGCATGTTAGTCGCTCAGCCATGTACAGCTCTGTGAAATGACACATGTATAGTAGTTTGTATCTTTTAAGTCCAAATTCCTAGATTTAGCCCCGCTCCCCGTTCCCCCTTTGGAACCATCACGCTTGCGTCCTGTGTCTCGGTCTGTTTCCGTTTGGTAAATAAGCTCACCTGCATCATTGTTTTGATCCCACATGTGAGTGATACCATATGGTATCTGACTTTCTCTAACTGACTTCACTTAGTCTGATAACCTCCAGGTCCATCCATGTTGCTGTAAATGGCATTATTTCATTCTTTTTATGGTTGAAAAATATTCCACGGTATCTATATGCCACATCTTCTTTATCCAGTCATCTGCTGATTTCAACATTTAGGTGGCTTTCATGTCTCAACTACTGTAAACAGTGCTGCAGTGAACGTCAGAACGCGTGTATCCTTTCGAAAAGGGAACCCTCCTACACTCTTGGTGGAAACGTAAACTGGTACAGCCACTACGGAGAACAGTATGGCAGTTCCTTAAAAAACTAAGAACAGAGTTATCATGTAATCCAGCAATCCCATTCCTAGGCATACATAGGGAAAAGATGAAAACTCTAATTCGAAAGCAAAGTTTTTAGATCAAAGGATGCCCAAATAAATGAGAGAATACTCAGGGTAATAGAAGATTTGGAAGTAGAGTCAGAGATAATTCACTTGTCTTATAACCAGAGACTAAACCTCAAATTTCTAATGATGGTAAGAGACTCTTAACCACTTGATAATAAAAAGGCAAAGGATCTAAGCAGACATTTCTCCAAAGAAGATAAACAGATGGTCACTGACCACATGAAAAGACGCTCAACACCGTCAGTTATAAGGCTTCCATCATTCTCTCACCACTTGGAAACCTGGTGACAAATGGAAAGGATCAAAAATCTTTCTAAATCAAGAACAAACACCAGTTATCTTAATAAGCTTCAAACTCATCAAAGCAGGACTGCTTATCTAATCGTTCTCGGGATCTAGCGCTGATCGGCAATTCTCCTGTTAACACCCCATGACTCTGTCCACAGCCTCCAGTCCCTCAGCAGACTCTTAAGTACATCACGCTGTATCGGAAACACCCCACCTTCCCGTCCCTCCCGTCACCATCAATAACAACAACTGTGATGGCAAAGGCCCATCTCTGCTATCATCACATGGCTTTTTTTCCCTTCATAAAATCAAGGCAAGAGAGCTGCTTACTTATTATTATGGTAATGTGAAATCCAGTGGGATTTTCACAATTGCTAACAACAGATTCTCGCCTCAATAACATAGTGGTAGGAGGAGGTCAGAGGAAATGAGAGGCTGGCTGAGGGGGAGGAAGAGCAGATGTTCCACTTTGTCAGAAATGTGCCACCTAACCTAAGAAAATAGAGCAGTAAAGCTGCTGTGCTTCCATCCAAGCGTCTGCACTTACCATCTAAGCTGAAGCCCGGAAGCTAGGGGTCGGCCAGGCTCTCAGGGCCCGAAACAAAAGCACAGAGAAAAGAGTTTTTGTCCTGGAATCTATACTTCGTTTGAATGAGATCCTCAAAGATATCTACTCCAGTGTTTCTCAAACTATGTGGCAAAGAAGTAATTTTCCCTGGGCTTGGTCATGCTTTTGTAACAACACAATAAAAATGAATTGCATGTTTTCTTAAATATAACACCAAAAGGACAAGTAACCAATGAAAACCTAGACAAACTGGGCTTCATTAAAACGAAAAGTTTTGTGCTTTGAAGGACACCATCAAGAATGTGAAAAGACAACCCACAGCATAAGAGGAAAAAATTACAGATCATTATCCCTGATAAGGGACTTGTACCTAGAATATACAAAGAACTCTGACAACTCAAAAATAAAAAGACAAACCAGTCATGTACACACTGCTATATTTAAAACAGAAACCCAACAAAGACCTACTGTATAGCAGGGACCTCTGCTCGATGTTATGTGCTAGCCTGGATTGCGGGGGGGCGGGGGGAGGGGGTGGTCTGGGGAAGAATGGATTGCTAAGTCGCTTCAGTGGTGTCCAACTCTGTACGACCCCATAGACGGCAGCCCACCAGGCTCCCCCGTCCCTGGGATTCTCCAGGCAAGAACACTGGAGTGGGTTGCCATTTCCTTCTCCAATGCATGAAAGTGAAAAGTGAAAGTGAAGTTGCTCAGTTGTGTCTGACTCTAGCGATACCATGGACTGCAGCCTAACCAGGCTCCTCCGTCCATGGGATTTTCCAGGCAAGAGTACTGGAGCGGGGTGCCACTGCCTTCTCCGGAAGAATGGATACACATAGATACATGGCTGAGTCCCTCTGCTGTTCACCTGAAACTACCACAATGTTAACTGGCTATTTCCCACTACAAAACAAAAAGTTTACAGTTTAAAAAAAAAACAAAACAGACAACCCAAATAACAAACAGCAAAGTATCTAAATAGACATCTCTTCAAAGAAGATATATAAGTTTATTCCTAAACACATGAAAAGATGAGCAATATCCTAAGTCATTAGGGAAATGCAAATCAAAACTACACTGAAATACCACTTTGCACCCAGTAGGAGGGCTATAATTACAGAAAAGATCAAGTGTCGACAAAGACACAGAGAAATCAGAACCCTCATTCGCTGCTGGTACAATATAAAATGGTGCAGCTACTCTGGAAAACAGGCTGGGAGTTCTTCAAAATGTTAAACCAAGTATGTATCTATAAATAGTCATATAAAAAAGCATGTACATTAATGTTCATAGCAGTATTCACAATAGCAAAGAAGCAGAAATGACCCAAGTGTCCAAAAATGGACAAATAAAATGTGTGCGTGCGTGCTCAGTCGTGTCCAACTCTCTGCGACCCCACAGACGCAGCCTGCCAGCTCCTGTGTCCATGGGATTTCCCAGGCAAGAATAGTGGAGTGGGTTCCTATTTCTTTCTCCAGGGAACTTTAACCCAGGGGTCGAATCCACGTCTCCTGCATTGGCAAGCACATTCTCTACCACTGAGCCGCCTGGGAGTCAACAGAAGGTGCACGTCCGTACAGAATGAAGTGCTGACAGATGCCACTAGACAGACGAACGCCGAAAGCACCGTTAAGTGAAAGAAACCAGTTACCAAGGAGCACATGTTACACTGTACCATGTATATGGGACGTCTATAACAGATAAACTTACAGAGAAACTAAGTACATTAATGGTTGCCAATGCTTTAGAGGAGTCGGAGAAAAACAGAGAATGACTGCTAATGGGTACAAGCTTTCTTCTGATGGCGATGAAGATTTCTAAAGCAGATCACGGTGACAGTTGCACAACCTTGTAAATACGCTAGAAGCCACTGAATGGGACCCTTAAATGAGTGAACTGTAGGACGTATGAATTATACTCAATAGATGTTACTCAAAAATGAATTACAAGAAAAGCGTTCACACTTGGATGTCATGGTAAATGTCAAGTTATTTAAAGGCTTCTAAATGTCTACCCTCAATTTCTGTACTTACCTCACTTTGGACAGGAAATAAACTGTCCATGAGTCAGCGCCAGGACTGGACACTCTGAGTGGCCCTGATCTACTCTGTTCTCTTATCTGTACTGTTCCTTCAAAGTGAGATATTTAGGTCCTGGGGCTTCCCAGGTGGCGCTAGTGGTAAAGAACCCTCCTGCCAATGCAGGATACGTAAGAGATGAGGGTTCAATCCCTAGGTCGAGAAGATCCCCTGGAGAAGGGCATGGCAACCCACTCCACTATTCTTGCCTGGACAATCCCATGGACAGAGGAGCCTGGTGGGCTACGGTCCCTGGGGTGGCACAGAGTCAGACACAGCTGAAGCGACTTAGCACACAAGATGTCTCAGTTACTACCAGCTACGAAACTCATTTGGCTGCCTCATCCAGCCTTTGAGTTAGTTTCCTGTCACTTGCCAACAAAAGCGTTTCTTGATTAAAAATCAGCTCCTCACCGAAACCCAAACATGATTTCATCATGGCGGAGGTGAGCGTCATCATCAATAGACAGGATGGCCTCTGTCTCGATTTCATTCCACGGCAGGAATCGGTTGTTCAGACTGTTCTTCTCAGTACGAACCACCTGTAAAGAGAAAGGAAAAACACTGATGATCAATGATGTAATGCAGAATGCAAAAGAGGGCTGTCTTTAGGTCAAAGGAGATTGTGGCTAAATATGCAGAAGTGAAGAAGAACTAAAGAGCCTCTTGTTCCAATATTCATTGGAAGGACTGATGCTGAAGGTCCAATCCTTTGGCCACCTGATGTGAAGAACCGACTCATTGGAAAAGATCCTGATGCTGGAAAGGTTGAAGGCAGGAGGAGAAGGGGGCAACAGAGGAAGAGATGGCTGGATACAGCATCACTGATTCAGTTAACACGAATTTGAGCAAACTCTGAGAGATACTGAAGAGACGGTGCCTGGCGTGCTGTGGTTCACGGGGTCCCAAAGAGTTGCCCACGATTTAGAGAATGAATAACAACAACAAAGCCAAACTGTACAATCGAGCACACGTCTTACAGGAACAAAAACTACCTTATAATTCGGCAAATTTATAAAGATTTCCCATTGGAAGCTTTATTCATTTGCTAACTAATTTTCCTGGGAAACAAGCTAAAGCTGAGGATTATTTTAAGTATGCAACAGACACGGTTTAGGGATATTAACAATAACTTTCCCAAGAGAACACAAAGCGGCAGAGCAGAACTGAGGTTACGATCCTCAGCTCCGGAATCCCCTGGAAACCCAACTCAGAACTCCCTGGAGTCTGTGTCCTTTCTGAGTCCCGATTTAAAGGCCTTTCTTTTCCATCTGAAACAACTAAGGCGAGCCCATCCAGTTGAGGTTAATTACTCTGCTTCTGCAACTGCTACCTGCAACACCGACTACACTTACAAGAGCTTTTTCTCTCAAGGGGAACCTGACTCAGTAAAACTAAGAGCTTCTGTGCCCAAAGAAATTCCGAATTCAAAGAATCTTATCCCAAGTGACTGACATATGCAAAGCTGTTATTTCTTCCCGAAACAAAGATGCAGTGCTCGATCGTAAGAACTGCATTATAACTTTTAAAATTATTTAAATGTGCCTCCCTGGGAGGCTTCCCTAGTGGACTTCCCTGGTGGCTGAGACAATAATACGTCTGTCTACAATGCAGGAGACCCAGGTTCAATCCCTGGGTAGGGAAGATCTCCTGGAGAAGGAAATGGCAACCCACTCCAGTATTCTTGCCTGGAAAATCCCATGGACAGAGGAGCTTGGTGGGCTACAGTTTATGGGGTCACAAAGAGTCAGATACGACCGAGAGACTTCACTTTCACTTTTTTTCTTTCAAGTGTGCCTCAGATAGTAGCTACTACTAGGTGGTAGCTTTAGTATTCACTTTGACTCTGAAACTCAAACAAGGATGGACAGACTCGAGTACTCTGATAGCTCCTTTAATTTTATGGTTTCTATACCCATTAAGTATTGACTAACTAGTGAGGAATCATTTTATTCTCAAAAGCCAGAAACAAAGAGAACGTCTTGAGTAATCATCTTTTTAGACAGTTGGGAAGGGACATCCTTCTTGCAATGGGACACCTGTACTGAGGCTCACCTCTACGTGACGTGATGAATATAATTTTATCCAGGGTCTAAAAGCTGAGTGTTTTTGTTCATTGGTTGGTCACATCGCGCAGCATGTGGGATCTCAGTTCCCCGACCAGGAACTGAACCCACGGCCCCTGCGCTGGGAGCACAGAATCTCAGCCACTGGACCGCCAGGGAAGTCCGTGTGAATGGTTTTAAAGGTTCTCCCAGGACCTTGTGAGCACTGTCTCTTCAGCTTAAAATCCTCTCTCTCTCCTATTCCTCCACCACAACTATTCTCCCCCTGAACACCCGGCTCAGATGTCTCCTTGCTCACCAATCTTGTCAAAAGTACTAATAATCACTTCTTCTATGTTCTTAAAGCAGAGACCTCACATTTCAATTCATTCATTCCAGCACACTTAGAATCCAATTAGTTCAGAGCCAGAAGGGCCTCGGAGATCATTCCGTCAACTTTTACTTTGCATGTTGACAACAGGCCCCTCACAGAGCTAGACTCCTAACTCACGCCTCCCTACTCCAAATCAGTCTTCTTCTGGGAAACTTAGGTTAAACCTGTAAGTCTCATCTAGCTATAGGCCCTATGAAAAATGCATTATTAATTTGTGTACTATCAAGAAATAAAAATGCCGCCAAATAAGAAAAATACGAAAAAATAGTTCACCATTTAGAATGTTTACTCTAGTAAGAGCTTTTTAAAATTTCGACTCAGTCCTGGAGGAGTCCCTACCAAGTAAGAACAAGGGGAAATTGGTAACAGATTTGCTGCTACCAACAGCAGACATCAGGGGCAAAGCAAAAGACACAGAAATCCATCTTGCCCTGCAGCACTTTTGAACAAGAAAAAATCTCCGTGCTTATGGCCTGGACCTCCCAAGCTTGGGTTCAGCAGTGACAGAACAAAGGCACTGAAGGCCGGGTCAGGAAAGAGAGAGGGACGCGCAGGGGAGGTGGCCAGCTGCTCGCTGTGCGGGTTGCCCAGCTCAACTCCCAGGGAGTAGGACGCCGGTCACGGTAGCAGAAGTCAACTGCCAGCATCCAGTGCCGGTAAAATGCCATCTGTGGTTTAAGACACACACCCAATTTCAGACATGTGGAAATGTAAAATAACGTCCACCCTGGGTCAGTGGACCTCGGCAGTTGCACACTGTAATGCCTGCCCCCACAAACTACCCTGGGATCTTTCCCATTACTTTCCAAGCGCACCCAGCATTCACTCAACACAGAACGGCAATGCTGCCTGTTCAGTGGACAGAGCTTTCCCTCAACCCTACCAGGGAATACACATCGCTTAAAACGAAGAAAACATTCAGTAAAACATCCGGTTACTGAATGCTCAACTGTAGGTTACCAATTTTGTGGGTCAATCACCAAGAGGATTATCTATACCACAATTAACAATTCAGGGGCTTCCCTGGTGGCGCAGTAGATAAGAATCCACCTGCCGACGCAGGGAACGTGGGTTTGACCCGGTCTTGTCTGGGAAGACCCCACGTGCCACAGAGCAACTAAGCCCATACGCTACAACGGCTGAGCCTGCGTTCTAGAGCCTGCAAGCCGCAACTAGTGAAGCCCGTGCCCCTGGGGTCTGTGCTCTACAAGATAAGCCTCCATGAGAAGCTCTCACATTGCAAGGAAGAGTAGCCCCCACTCACTGTAACTATAGAAAGCCCACAAGCAGCAACAAAGACTCAGCAGAACCAAAAAGAGAAGGAAAAGCAAAAAAAATCCAGGAACACAGCACAGAGCTCTAGTACTCAAAGTGTGATCCCAAAGTCAGCAACATGGGCGTCACCCAGGATTCCATTAGAAAGGCAGAATTGCCAGCCGTCCTAAACCTACCTAGCCAGGACCTGCGTTTTAATATCTCCAGAGTGAGTCCTAGGCACGCCGCACTTTGAGAGGCGCTGGGACAGAGGGGAAAGCATGGCTTTGGAGTCAACCAGAAAGACCTGAGTTCAGATTTCAATTCTACCACTTACTACATGCATGAACCTGAGTAGGCAGCCTCTGTGCGGAGTCAGCACAGCACGATGTTGTGCGAAAAACGGGAGCTACTTACCAGCCACACTTGACAACGCTACAGTCAACTCCTTCATCTAAAATTCAGAAACAACAATAAAAACTAACACCATCATGCTCTGATACCTAGAACACAGCCAGACTTTTGGTCTCATTACAAAGTGAATCCAATCAAGAGGAGCTGCCTGTCCTGTGGAAAACCGAGATGGAGCGGAAGGTCTCATATCAAGTGTGTGTTGGCCTAGATTTCACATTCAGTTTTTTAGCAAGTTTATCAAAGTTCATTAAGAGGCATGTCCATTAAGAACAAGTCCTCTGGATTCAGGAATATAGCACATGTTCTGTCTCAGCTCATCCTGGCATTACTCCTCGGGGCTGGACGACAGCAAGATCTTCAGGGTAAGGGAACTGAATCGGAATAAAAGAGAAGCTTTCCAGGATTCAGAGAAACACAGAGTCAAGTATGGCTGCAGCCCACTTGTGGTTAACCCACGAAAAACTCCGGTCAGCAGGTCTGCTTTAAGGATTCTCAGCTAGGAGTGATTGTGACCCTCAGGGGACACTTGACAATGTCTGTGCACATCTTTGGTTGTCACCACTGGGTGGCCAGCGGGTTGCTTGCACTTAGTGGGCAGAGGCCAGGGATGCTGCAATCCCACACTGCACAGGGCTGCTCCCCACAACACAGAACTATCCAGCCCAAATGTCACTGCGCCATTTTCAGAACCAACCACCAGGAGAGAGCAAAGCCAACTCTGAATACGTGTAATTCGTAATGTAAGCACGTCACCTCTTTCTCATAACCAAAAGGATTTCTGCCTTTACAAAGTTCGCAAATACAAACTAAAATCAAAGGGTGAGGGAAGGGTGGGTGAAGTAAAAGCTTTCTTTGGGACTTCCCTGGTGGTCCAGTGGCCAAGACTTCAAGCTCCCAATGCAGGGGGCCTGGGTTCAATCCCAGACCCCATATGCCGCAACTTACGGTCCCACATGGCACACCTGAGACCCAGCGCGGCCAAATAAATAAATTAAAATTTTCTTTTAGGAAAAGCTTTCTTCTACCAGTTTTGCTTCAGAGCTGTAGTGCTTAATGGCTAGACAAAAGCTCAGTGAATCAACCATTATCCATTCTGGCACCAAAATCAGAAGGACAAAGAGATTTAAATATCTGTAACGCAAACATGCAGAACAGCATGGGCCTCTAAGGACCTGACAAAGGGCAGATCAAACGTGAAAGAAATGAGTCAACCAGAAGATGTCATGATTAGGAAATATTCTCACTTCTGTTGATGTTGTTTTCTTTCAAATTAAAACAATGCTCCTCCTCGCTCCCTCAACATTGGCTGTTTTTTTCATGCCTTATGACTACAGCTTAGTGACTTGTGAGCATGAAGACTGACCTTCAAGCTATTGATTTAACTACCGGTATGACACTGACCAGAATGTACAGAGCACAGTGCCTGCCATACAGAAGGTGTTCAACAAGTGCTTTACAAATGAATAAACAAACAGGAAATAGGACCTAACTTAGTCCAGTCCCATCCATATTTTCAGAATATGGAATAAAGACTTGAAAAGTTTATATGTCAACTATAAACACTGATTATACTGAAACCTCTTAGTATCTAATCTAGTTTTCTAGAGCAAAAAAAAAAAAAATCCATCAACCTACAACAGTCAAGGTCAGGAGCAGTGCTCACTGACGCTCTTTTTCCTGTTTCACATACAGTACTCAGATGATGGCCCCTAGTCCTCTGTTCACCTTCATTCATGAAGGCGCCCCTCTTCTCACCACAAAAGAATAGGGCAACAGGCAGAACCTAGACCCCCAGTGTATGCAAATGCATGAGCTGTACATGTCGTACAAAACATACGGAAAACAATCAGTATCCTCAGTTAACATTCAACCCGGGTTCTGAGGAATTCTGGACTTTATGAATGATAAAAGAACTACTACTTAAATAGAATCCTTTCTGCCAATATGTTAACTAACCATTTGGTTTCTAAACCCAGGTAAAATCCGAAAATTCACGTTAATTAGCCAAGTATCAATTCACTTAGTAAGTATTTAATTAGCTATCATGATAAGTCTTTTCCGAATTAGTAGCAAATAACTCAGTATCTGAGGGCCTCCCCAGTGGCTCAGTAGTAAAGAATCAGCCAGCAATGCAGGAGACACAGATTCAACCCCAGGTCAGGAAGATTCCCAGGAGGAGGAAACGGCAACCCACTCCAGTATTATTGCTGGGAAAAACCCCATGGACAGAGGAGCCTGGCGGGCTAGCCAGCAAGAAATGAAGCCTTTAACGGCCCAGCTGGCAGAGGCCCAAGCCTGAACTGTAACGACTCTTGAGTTAACAACACAGCCGGTTTCTCCTCCAACCTTCCTCAGCAGACTCCTGGGGCAACAGGACTAAAATAACCACCCTGGCATGACATTAAGTTCCCCAGACAGAACCTGCCTTGTTCAATTCTAGTATCAAGGACTGGGAGAGAGGGGAAAAGGGCTGAAAAACCACCTCATATCTCCACAATCTTCTCTTGGGCAACACAGCGCGTTCTGGCCTCATCTCCAGAGACCCTGGAGACTCCCACAGCAGTATGATACACTTCTCTCTGAATCACCATCTCCACCATGACTGCCCCATCCAGGCCGCCAGCACCCCTCACCTGGGCTCCTGCAATAGCCTTTCAACTCTGTCTGCTCTTTCCCCCATCATCCCACAGTATCATATTTCTCTCTGCTCAAAACCCTCCCCTTGCACCCTCACACACTGAGAATAAAACCTTCAGTCCTCACCATGGCCTACATGTGCCGCCTCTGTCTCCTCCAACCTCCTCTCAAGCTCTACTCTGGATCATTCCGCCCAGGGCACACAGGGTCCCCCTGCCATGGCCTGAGCACAACAAGCTTCCTGCACTTCCTGTTCTCTGTACATCCCCCCAGAATTTACATGGTCCATTCTCCCACTTCCCTCAGGCTTCTGCTCAAATGTCACCTCTTCAAAAAAGTCCTCCTAGGCACCCTATTTAAAGGAGCTGTACCCTTTATAGAGAACAGAACTAAAAACTAAGGATTGAGGGCCTCGGCTGTCAGGGACGTACAAACAAGCGAGTTCACAGCCTAGAGATGGACAGTGTTTTGAGTGGGCAAGACTACACGGTGAACAGCAAAGTCCCCTTTGTAAAACTGCAAAAGGACCGAGTTTGATGTTCTTGTTTCCACAGGATGCTCCAACAAGGCCACCCTATATACTATTTTCCAAAATGTAAAGCAGAGTGAAAAAGATGTGTTAATTGGTCAGAATAAACCAGTAACCTGAACCAATATTTTGGGTGGGGCTGTGTATCAGAGACCAGCTGGAGGCTCCTGCCCACCCAGACGCAGCCTCCTACTGACGGCAACATTAACTCTGGACAAAAATACCAAAAGAGCATTACCTGAAGACACCAGACTGAGCAGAAGGCGACACATTACGAAGGGGAGCCAAAATTTAGGAAGGAATTACTGACATGGGGAGAATCACCGCCGCTTTCCCCTTGAGCGTAGACCAGAGCTGGTACCAAGGATAGCTTAAACTTGCATACAGCACCCAGCTGTTCTGGCCTGAGGAATAAGAGGAAAGAGCCTGGGGCAACCACCACCCCTGGAAGAAAGGAGTTGCAGCAGAGAGAGAACCAGACAGGAGAGCTCCAAGTTCTGTGTATAAAGCTCCCAGTCTCCAGGTCACCCCAGAACCATGCATTCTTTCTGCTGTTCACAAGCAGACCAGCTACAGATAAAAAGGCTGAACTAACATTTGTGTTGCCACCCAAGAGAACTTGCTGTCCAACCAAATTAACTTCCCGCTAAAACTAAAAGCTCAACACTTTTCAGAGAAATAAAACAAAATCCACAGTCTTCGCGACATTCACAATTTAATACAAAACTGTTTGCTGTACAAAGAACCAGACTAACCAGAAGAATATGACCCCCAATTACAATGAATACTCAACCCATATGCTGGAATTAGCAGACCAAGAGGTTAAAGCAGCTAACATAACTGCACTCATTGAAGTGAAGTAGGGACTTCCTAGGTGGTCCAGCGGTTAAGAATCTGCCTTCCAATGCAAGGGACGTGGGTTTGATCCCTGATCAGAGAACTAAGATTCCACACGGCAAGGAGCAAGAAAGCCCGTGTGCTTAACTACTGAGCCCTCACGCTCCAGAGCCCCTGTGCCACAACTAGTGAGTCCATGCACAGCAATGAAAGATCCCACGTGAACCAATGAAGACTCCACGTGCTGCAACGAAGACTCAATGCAGCCAAATAAATAAAATACATTTTTAAACGAGGTGTATTTAGAATGGGAAAAAACGAAACAGGAAATCTCAGGAGAGAAACAGAAACTATTATTTTTAAAAACGTGGAAATTCTTAAACTGGAAAACACAGTATCTGAAATATAAAACTGACTCAATGAAGAACAGTGTAGACACCAAAGTCAGCAAATGTGACGACATATCAACAGAAATTATCAAAGATAAAAAATGATTTTTAAACAATAAACAGAGCTGCCGAAAACTGCAAGACAGTATCAAAATGCCTAGTATAGTATAATGGACAAATAAAATTGTAAAATATATTTTTTAATGCCTAGTATACACAGAATGAAGTCCCCAAAGAGGAAAAAAATACCTGATTAAATATTGAATAAAAAAATTCCCCAAATATAATTTTAAAATACATAAATTACTAGATTTAAGAGCCTTGTTGTTTAGTTGCTAAGTGTTGTCCCACTCTTTGTGACTCCATGGACTGTAGCCCACCAGGCTCATCTGTTCATGAGATTTCCCAGACAAGAATACTGGAGTGAGTTGCCATTTCCTTCTCCAGGGGATCTTCCCCACCCAGGCATTGAACCCACATCTCCTGCACTGGCAGGCGGGTTCTTTATCACTAAGCCACCTGGGATAAGCCCTTAAGAGACTAAGTGAAGCCCAATCAGAACACAGATCAAAGAAAACCACGCAGAGGCGCATCACAGTCAAACTGCTGGAAACCCCGTGTATAGAAAAAGTCTTCAAAGTGGCCAGAGAAAAATAACACACTACCTATGGGGAAATAAATATTTGAGAAATCACTGACTATCACTACAAACAACGGCAGCCAGGAAACAGTGGAAAATCTTTAAGATGCATGAAAGTGCTGACTTCCCCCCTAGAAGGGAGCTTTTCAAAAGGCAGGCCTTCAAATCCCCTGGCCCAACGCCACCCTCCATTTGACTTCCATTAAACATTCATGACATTCCACTCAAGGAGCTAAGGAACCCGATTCAACTGCTCACAAACAAGTAAGAGACAGAAAGATACCTCTGGTGCAGCCATCCCTACCATCCCGGTGAGAGAACCCACCTCCCTGTGGGCAGCACTGTCAATTCGAACAGGCCCTACCTGATCTCAACTGAAACTCTCTTTACATAAAGCATGCTGGGCAGGAGGGTGGCAGTGAAAATCACACTTACTCTCTGCCAGACCCAGAGTAGCTTCCCCCTTGCTTGGTAAGTAATGGAAAAGAGAGAGGGATTTCACCACAGGCCCCAGTAGGTACGCCCGAGACAACCCTGCTCTCTACTTGAACACCGAGGGCTCAACAGACTTCACAGCCCACAGACAGACAGCATTTGTGCCCGCTGCTACGATGGCACCCTGAGCAGAAGACACCCACAGACTGCCCAACATTTTCTGAAGTGGCAGGTAGGCTCCTGGGTTGCTTCTTTTAGCTCAAATCATCTTCCCTGAAGGAATGGAACCTGAAAGACTGCCCGGTCATCTTACAGAGATCTACTGTTAACTATAACAACATGAACAAAGAGGTCACGTCTGCATCCTCGGCGGAAAACCCACTCTCAGACGGCTCCTAACGCTACCACTTCCCACCGCGGAGGGCCACCCTCCCTCTCAGCCCACCGTGATAGCTCTGTGCCCCAGAGGGCGGCAGCTCAACTGCTGCCCAAAAACCCTGCCTCTCCTACATACTGAATAGAAAGCAGTCCAAATATTTAGAGAATGGGGTGAAATTTTCCAGCTTGAAAGAGTTTCTTCTTTTTTCATAGGAATTAGGGAGAAAGACAAAAAAAAAAATGTGTACCACTAATACGGACAAGCTATTCAGAGCTGCCCCCAGCCTGGAGAGTTTCTGGCCCTTTCTGACTAAGCATGGTATTGCTGCAATGAGTGGCTCAGTAATCAAAGAGAACGATTTATCTCCCACCAGAGTTAAAAGGAAGGACTCATTCTGGCAAGCACTCTGCTGCACTTCAGACACCGTTAACCGTGGCGGCATCAGCTTCTCCACGTCCCTAACAAATTTACAGAAAACTCAGCAAAATGGAAAACACAGGCTGCTTTGCTAATGAGGAGCATCGACCTTTCACAGAACGATTTTTTTTTTTTTTTAATTTTGATGACATTCAAAAAGTTGTAACTAGGAAAGAAAAAAAGTGAAACGTATTTGGGAAGAAGTCTAGAGAGAAATCTCCCTGTCTACAAAGCTTTCTTAATATACAAAATAAATTCTGGGGTCAAAAGTTTGCAGCACCCTACAGTTTTTGAAGAGTCTCTGATTATAAATTCAATTAAATAAAATACAAGAAAAGATTAGCAGCAGTAGGAAGAAAGTAGTGGCATTTGTAAAAAAAAAAAAAAAAAAAAAGATTTGTACAAGAGAAGAAAGGTAGTAACAGTTAAGACACAAGGGAAATTAAGTCGTGGGTACAAGGAGGTTTATCAGTGAAGTGGGTCCTTAACATAAGCAGAACATCCATGCTGACTTCCATCTCCTTTGACATGAAGGAATAAATAGGAATCAAATAATTATTGGGCACTTTTCCAGTATATTAAAAAGCAGAGACATTACTTTGCCAACAAAGGTCCATCTAGTCAAAGCTATGGTTTTTCCAGTAGTCATGTATGGATGTGATAGTTGGACTATAAAGAAAGTGGAACGCCAAAGAATTGATGCTCTTGAACTGTGGTGTTGGAGAAGACTCCTGAGAGTCCCTTGGACTGCAAGGAGACCCAACAAGTCCCTCCTAAAGGAAATCGGTCCTGAATATTCATTGGAAGGACTGATGCTAAAGCCGAACCTCCAATACTTTGGCCACCTGATGTGAAGAACTGCCTCAGTGGAAAAGACCCTGATGCTGGGAAGGATTGAAGGCGGGAGGAGAACGGGACGACAGAGGATGAGATGGTTGAGTGGCATCACCGACTCAATGGACATGAGTTTGAGGAAACTCCAGGAGTTGGTGAGCGACAGGGAGGCCTGGTGTGCTGCAGTCCATGGGGTCACAAAAAGTCCGACATGACTGAGCGACTTAACTGACTACTTGTATTATCTCAGTGAAAGAAAAAGTGGCTCAGTCATGTCAGACTCTTTGAGACGCCATGGACTATACAGCCCATGGAATTCTCCAGGCCAGAATGCACGGGTAGCCTTTCCCTTCTCCGGGGGATCTTCCGAACCCAGGGATCGAACCCAGGTCTCCGACACTGCAGGCGGATTCTTTACCAATGAGCTATCAGGGAAGCCCTGTATTATCTTAGATCCCTCTTTAATCCTGATGTCAAAGGAGTTAATTAACTTATCAAAGATCACAAAATGACTATTTAATCCTAGGTCTCTACTGTGCCAAAACTCATACTTTCCCATTTACCATAATGCTGATTAGAAAATATTTCATGTGAATTAGCTCAATGAAATAAATATTTTAAAAACTGGTCTAGCCTAAACGTTCCCTTTCAAGGCAAATTCTTGCTAAAAACGACTAATTTTCTTAAGCAAGCGTCTAGCAGTGATGGCTTATCAGACTTTGGCCCCTCTTTGCTGCCTTTTCTGGAAAGTACCTGTGCTGCATGGTAAAGTGTTGCCATGTGGCTTGAGATCTGTTCTTAGGCCTCACATTTAAGAGAAATGGGTAATCTCCTTCTAGATGGACAAACGTACAACAGAAGGTGGATAAACAAAGTACTCAGAACTAAAGCTCTATCCTGCATATTTGGGTATTACTTTTCCTGTAGAATACATCATCCTAACCATAACAGAGAAGAGTTTTATGAGAATGAAACTACAGAAAAGGTCCAAGGTCTCCAACTCCCAAAATACCAAACCCTGACACCAGTCTCCCAGAGGAAGACAATCCTGTGAAATGGAACAGGTCTCCTTCCTAAACCCTTTGGGAGATGATTAAAACCACAGCTCCTGGAATCAGGCACACTAAAAGCTCAGCTCCTCCACAAATGCTAATCGTGACCCTGGGCAAAATAGTTAACATGTCTAAGCCTCAGTTAAGAAATCATACTAGCTCATAACTGTTACTGTAAGCTCTATAAACTCTAAAATTATGAGTGCTTCTTAAATAAACGTCAGCTTTTCATCATCATTCTCATTGTCAGCCCCTTTGTAAGGACAGAGAAGATGTCTACGAGGTCGATGACAGGGTTTTGTAAACCTTCACAGGGCCAGTATCAGTCTCCCTATGGGAACGTCTTAGGGGCCTTTGGAAGTGAGCAGCAGAGAACTGGCAAGACCTGAAAGAACTCAAACAGAAGCAAGGGTAAGAATCTGAATAGGTTAAAAAAAACACACACACAGCATCTTTACAGGAAAGAGAGCATCAAGAATGAACTAGCCTCTGGCGCGGTAAAGAAACCGCTCGTGGCTCTATCATTACCATGATGGGGACCCCAATGTCAGGCCACACCAGGTCCTCTGACGGCAGCTTGGGAGAATTCCACACCACCACGACCTTGTTCAGGTAAGGGAGGCCGTTCAGCCTCTCTAAGGAGTTCATGAGCACCTCCTCCCGCTCGTAAGTCAACATTACCACCGTGAACTGCTCCCGAGGGACGTTGCCGCCCAGCGCAGCCTGAAACTCCTTGCCGGAGCCCCCGGCCCCGCCACCAATGGGCCGGAATCCGGTCCCTGAGCCCAGGAACTTGGCCTCCGAGGGCAGCACGGGGTCAAAGGGCGTGTGGGGGAAGAGATGGAAAGGCCCTGGGGCGGAGTTCCAGCTGCGGTAGAGGTCAGTGACGGTGAGGGTGAAGTTGCGGAGGTACTTGGGCGAGGCGTAGGGCGGCTCGGTCTCCACCGGGCCCAGGTCCAGGTCCCCGGTGTCCGCCATGTTGGGGTCGGTGCCGGCCGCCTTGCCCGAGCGGTGCGGGATCTCGGCCGCGGCCTCCTCCCGGATGGGAGCGGCTGGGATCTGGATGCGCGTCCGGATCACGGCCAGCACGGTGCTGAAGATACTGTCCGTGGTGGAGAAGTAGGTCTCCCAGAGGAAGCGGCCCTGGCGCCGCATGGCCAGCAGGTCGCTGTCCGAGAGGCTCCGCAGCAGGAAGTGGACCTCAGTGACCCGCGGCTTGGGCACCACCAGCGCCGCCTCGCTCCACTGCAGCACGTCCTGGTAGGGGAGCTGCACGTGCTCCCCCAGCACCACCGGGACAGCCCCGACCTCCAGGGCCTCGAAGAGCCGGGTAGCACACCCTGAGGACACAAGCAGGCGCGGGTCCCCCGGCGTGATGATGAGGGCAAAGGTGGAGAGCTTCAGGAGCTCCAGGCGGTCCTCCCGCTCGCCGCACAGCGCCCACTCAGTCGGCAGGCTGGCTCTCGGCTGGCTCTTACAGGTGAATTCCACCAGGACCTGATCGAGCTTGCTGTCTTGGACGGCCTTGAGGGTGGCGATGATCCGATCGTCGTAGTCGGCCGGGGGGTCCCCCTCCATCTCCTCCTCAAAGGAGCGGGCCTCCTGAAGGCTGGATCTCAGCGACTCTATCTTCTCGCCCTGGAAGGTGAAGAGGTATTTCCGCTTCACCGGCACCTGTGGTGGGATTTCCATGAAGTTGGGCTCCGACATGGCGTGGACTAGGGGCGACACCACCAAGTCAAAGCCAGGCCGGTACTGGGCCGCATAGAAGGTGGACTGGGCCACCATGGCCCGGCCGGTGCTGACGTTGTACAGTAAGTTCTGGGTGTCCGACTTCCGAGACAGGCTGATGATGACGTGGTTGTGGCCGTCCGTCCGCCAGTGCGGGAGGGACAACAGCTGCTTCTCCAGGTCGGCGGGCCGCAGCACGGCGGGCTCCTGCATCTCCCCTACTAGGATCACATAAAGGCAGGCGATGTCCGCATTGTCGGTGACATAAACGTTGGCTCGGGCCGTGGCCTGGAAAGCCTGCTTGACCAAGGGATCCAGGTAGCTGCCAAAGGCGAACTGGTCACTGTCATAAACATAGACGGGGAAACCAGAGGTCAGAGGGCACCGGGAATAATCGAAGCAATTGTGCAGCCGGCAGCCCCGCTGGGCCTTGGGGGGCGGGAGGCCGGCATCGTCCTTCTCCGGGAGCAGGCGGATAGGCAGGGAGAGCTTGGGCTGGTTCTGCGCCATCAGCTCCTTGTAGGAATGCTCTGTCTGGCTGATGACGTTCTTGAGCTGAAGCAGGTCCTGCTTGGCATTCTCGATGCTCTTCTTGCAGGCCTCAATCTTCAGGTTCAGCTTGGCGATTTCACTGTTCAGCTCCTGCCGCTTGGCTTCCAGCTGCAGGAGCTCCTCGCTCACGGACTCGCGGATGCGGCACAGGTCCAACACGTGCTTCACCTCGCAGAGTTCGCTGCCGGCCCGCGGGCCGAAGATGCGCTTGCCCGCCTCGTCTGCCTCGTCCAGGGTGGTGAGATAATAGTGAGCGATGAGGGGGAAGAACACCAGGATGATGAACAGCGTGAAGCTGAGCCACGTGAGCCGAATGCGGTTGGACCAGCGCAGCATGCAGGTCTGACCTCCGTTCCCCGCGCCCCCATTCCGCAACATGGTATAGCCCGTCATGAGTCCCTCTGCGGCTCTTGCCTCCGCTGGTCACGTTGGCTCACTCGCCATAACCACGGGTTTCTAGTGGGCCAGGCTCAGCCTCTTCTCACTCAACACGCTTTCCCAAGAGTTAGTGTGCTCCCTGGACAAGGCACCAAGTAGAATGGAAATTTCATCTTCCTCAGCTGTGACTGAAATGGTCTCTGACCCTACTCCAGCAGATTCTGAGTTCTAGCTGTAGGCCAAAGAACATGTCCTTAATCTCTGTCAAAAGCCAGAGGGTACCACATGGTTGTTGAGGTGGGAGGGCGAAGGTCCCTGATGGTGGAGCCAGGGAAAAGCACCCCGGAATCAGACAGACCTCCTCAACCGCCATAGTTCTTGTTCCTTGGTTTCGCTGACCAACACATATGCATAGTTACTTTTCACAGTTATAAGGTAGCTGGTTAGAACAGAAGTAAATGCCAGCCTCTTAAGTGTCACTGCCAATATTCAGGCCTGCAAAAGAAAGAGAAGTGTGTCAGTCTTGATGACCTTATGCTCAACAATCTTGCTTTCCCACTTCTGAAACTTTTTGGAAAATGCCTAAATCTTGTAAGACGGAACAATGGATTGGATCACTGGTGTGTGCCTCGAAGAATATTTTAAATCCAATACAGGTTTTATTTTTTGGCATGGATATTGTACTTGGAGTTATTAATAGTAAGAGATGGATTAGGTAAGTGTCCAAAAGCAGTTTCAGACACACCCACTTTCTTCCAATTAGAGCCGTATAAAATGATTAGCAGCTACATTCAACAAAGGGCAAAAATGTTCATAACAATTTGTTATTTGAGACTTAGGCATCGTGGTGAGACAGAGAAACACCCTCCTATCTATGTTCATTACTGACAGGAAAATTGCCTCTTTAAGTATTGGGGAAAAGCAAAAAAAAAAAAAAAACCTCTGTGAGGAGCTCCATTTATTATATTCAAAGTGGTGGAAAAGAGCTGAAGAGAACTCTCTGGATCTTCACCAGCAGTGGGTGCAGTAATCCAGAGACAAAAATGTATTTCCCAGCTTGCTTCTCATTTATCTTCTATATAAATAGTAACTTGGTCTTTCAGAAAGAACGCTGTACTTAGAAATGGGGATATTATTTCTTATCTTTTACAGAGATTTGCTGTGAGACTTTAGGCCTCAGGTTTCTAATCTCCCAAAACAAAGATAAATGCGTGGAGATAACAATACATTGTGTTGCTATGAAAATAAAGGAGGATACTTTAGGTTAATAAATCTTGAACCAGCATTCCCAGTCCTTTTCTCTTACCAAACTTTACTATCACAAGTTATAAAACTTTTGCACTTGCTTTCTCCTCAATTTCAGTACATCTAGAAGTAAAAAAAAAAAGGGCTTCTTTTGTGTCTCAGATGGTAAAGCGTCTGCCTGCAATGCAGGAGACCTGGGTTTGATCCCTGGGTCAGGAAGATCCCCCTGGAGAAGGAAATGACAACCCACTCCAGCATTCTTGCCTGGAAAATCCTATGGTCAGAGTAACCTGATAGGTTACAGTCCATAGGGTCACAAAGAGTCGGACACAACTAAAAGACTTCACTTCATGCCAAAAATACCTCCAACTTCCTTCATTCATTTCCTCCAAAGAGTATTCATCATACTCCTTCATGTCTAAGACATGCTAAGTATAACCGTGGGAGAAGCTAGGATGTAAAATAATCTTTGACCTCAGGGAACTACTTTTAGCCTAAAAAACACACAGACAGACAGCAAGGAAACTACCCCAAGACAGTGTAAAATGAGAGGTAATTTATGGCCAGCATTTGGCTCAGACGGTAAAAGCATCTGCCTGCAGTGCCGGAGACCTGGGTTCCATTCCTGGGTCGGGAAGATCCCCTGGAGAAGGAAATGGCAATCCACTCCAGCGCTCTTGCCTGGAAAATCCCATGGACGGAAGAGCCTGGTAGGCTACAGTCCATGGGGTCGCAAAGAGTTGGACACGACTGAGCGACTTCACTTTCACTTTATGGATGCTCAGTCAGTCTCTCTAGCTTCCACCTTTGCTAACCATGTGTAACTATTAAATGTTTGATAGAGTCATCTCTCCTTTTAGATAAAAATAGAAAGTGATGACAATGTTACTAAGAGGTTTGAGTAAGCAGACCATGAGATAAGGACAACAAAACCCAAATAGTAATCAATCATGGAAAAAAACCTAAACTTGGGTAATTTAGTTTAGCAGCTTACCAAATATCCATGTAGGTCAATATTAAAGCATTATCCTTTTAATTCAAATGTTAAAAATATCCTTTTTTGTTTTCAAAATAAAAAAATGTGCTCTGCATTTATGAGCAAATCCTAACAAAGAAAGGATGGGGTGGAGGAAAACAAGTGGCAAAATCCGGGCGACTCGGCCGCTCCACCCCCTCTCACCCTGTGGCTCAGGCCCCTCCTCTCTGGCTCACGCAGCACTGCGCTTCGGTGCGTCATCTCCTGAAACAGTCACCTCCGGGGCTTCTCTCCTGATTGAAGACAGAGAAGCGACAAGCTATTAGGGAAATACTCAATACTGAAGAATTTATTAACTGTCCACTGTGAAAAGGCTTCTCATGTATACAAGGCGATCACAGAATTTATTGTTCAAATGGAGACAGTATTTTAAGTGAAAAGCGGTCCTATCAATAAATACACTTGGACAATAAGCATAAATTGGCACTCTCAAAGGCAAACCATCCAGCTATATGGTTACCTGTTTATGTGCTCCAAGAGGGAATAAACCAAAGCACTAAAATGTAGAAAAGTCCTTACCTTTTAGAAGTATATACTGAGATATTTACCGACGATTTATCTGGAATTTGCTTAAAAATAAATAGGACAAGCGTGGTGGTAAGAACTCTGGGGTATCAGTGAAACAAGATGAGTCATGACCAGACTGCTGTTGACACTGAATGATGGGGAGAAACTCGGGCCTGCTTTTACATGTGTTTAACATTTTTCATATTAAAAACTCAAAAACAAACTATACAGAGTCTAAACAAGATGTCTTTAAAAAGTCACCTGGAGACTGACTACACAATCTCATATTGCTAGCACCACCAACTTACAGTGAACAGAACTGGAAAAAGAAACAAGTGCCCTGATGGAAACCAGTAATTCAACATTGACTCTAAAATTTCTATCCCCATCAAGTTCCATCTCTTTTACTGGAATTAGGCAAAAGTGTCATCAGTGCTCTGAAGCATGAACTTTCTTTCCCAAACAGCTAAATCCATCATTTCAAGCACAAAAGAAAAACAAAAACACTTAGAATCTCTTCTGCCATTCTCTGGAGCATGATAATGAAGGTACTAGGATCTAGAAATAAGTCACATGAAACACTGATAAGGAGCAGTCTCCTTATCCATGTAACACCACATGCAATACACACGCCTCACTGATTCTGTCATCTGCCACTGCACTGAACGCCCAACTTGTCAGCCTGCGCCCTACGATGCCTTCTACACGCGGCAACCAGAAGCATCATTTTAAACTTTGAGTTCAACCATGGCTCTCCGTCCCTTAAAAACGTTCAGCGCTCTCCCACTGCACTGCCAGGTCCTTCATAACTAGCTCCTGAAAGTCGCTCAGTCGTGTCCGACTCTCTGCAAACCCATGGACTATACAGTCCATGGAATTCTCCAGGCCAGAACACTGGAATGGGTAGCCTTTCCCTTCTCCAGGGGATCTTCCCAACCCAGGGATCAAAGCCAGGTCTCCCACATTGCAGGCTGATTCTTTACCAGCTGAGCCACAAGGGAAGCCCTAGCTCGTGACCACCAAGCTACTCTCTCTCCCACAGGACATCCCTGCCGCACGTGCTTGCTCAGCTTGAGCTGCACTGGCCACCTTTCAATTCCTCAACTGCCCAAGCTCTCAACTGCTTCAGAGGCCTTCTACCTGCTGATCTTTCCATCTCAAATGCTCTTCCCCAGGCTCCCCTCTGGCTGACTCCTCACCCTTCAGATTTTCACTTCTTGATATTCCCGTTTAAAGCAGCCTTTCTTAGCCCCTGACACTTTCTGGCACTGACCTACTGATCTCCTTCATAATATCTCTTTCCTGACTTTTTATTACCTATCTTTCCCAACAAAACCTCACTGTTGGGGGTAGGAACCTTGTCTGCCTGGACCACTGCCCCGTATCACCAGGTCTCAGCACAGTGCCAGGCACATGGTTAGCTTCTCTGTAAACATCTGTTAAATAAATGAATTATATCACCAATTACTTTCCCATTCTACAAATTCTCAACTTTCCCTTGGTTGCCCGTGACACTGCACTCTCTGGTATTCCACCTGTCTCCCTGACTCGTCCCTTTCTGCTTTGCTGGCACCCACTGGTGCTCCTACCTCATACAAAAAGTGCTCCCCAAGGCTTCTGACATAATCTGATAATGAATCCATCCATTCAGATGGCTTCAACCCCCAAAGCTACTACTCCCACCCTAGCCTTTCTGCTCTGCACTAGCAGACCAGCATTTCCAGCTCCCAAAGGAGGTGACAAGAGAATGAGATGGTTGGATGACATCACTGACTCAATGGACATGAATCTGAGCAAACTCTGGGAGATAGTGAAGGACAGGGAAGCCTGACGTGCTGCAGTTCACAGGGTCGCAAAGAGTCAGACACAATTTAGCAGCTACCTCCTCTAGGACACAGCATAGCCACTTAGTGATTCCAAATATTCCCTCTTTCCAAAAACTTTAAAATCTGCCCAAGATACTACATTCTTCCCCTTTTACAAACTAGAAACAATGTGATATACAGGAAAGAGTATAGACCTCCTGGCCAGACCTGGATCAAATCACAGCTTGGCAAGCTCTTAGATGGTCACTTAACCATGATGAGCTGCAGTTTTTTCATAAGTAAAAAACTCATGTTCAGGATTGTTATAAAAATTAGATAGTAAAAATCACCCTGCACAGAATCTCAATTTTGTAGTCTATTATTGGCTACAAGTCCTGGAGTTATTTTTAGATCTGCCAAACTATATCCATTCTTTTTTATAATAATTATAGTAACAATATATTTATAATAATAATTTACAATGTGTGCATTTATCCCTTCCTTTTATTCTACTGTCTTCACCCTAATACTGGACCATAACAAACCATTATGCCTAATCTCAATTCCCCATCAATTTATCCTGTGCATTACTCTGAATCAGAGTAACGATTCAGTTACTCTGCAATACTCAGTATTCTTTTCATCTAATAAAGCTTTAGCTTGAATAATTTCAACTGATCTGATTTTGAGTTTACCACATCTTTCTTCTGCTATATCTAGTTAAAGGTTAATTCCACCCAATAAATTCTTAATTTCAGGCATTATACATTTCAGTTCTGGAATGTCCATTAAGTCCCTTGTTAGAGATTCCATTTCTCTATTGAAATTCTTCACTATTTATTTTTTGCATCTCTTATTCTATTTTCTTTAGCATATTTATAAGAGTAAAATTCCTTACCTAATTTTACTGTCTGGCACACCTGTAGACTTTATTCTACTATTTTTCTCTTGATTGTACATCCTGTTTACCTGTTTCTTTGCAATCTTAAGATTTTTTTTTACTGTGTTCTAGACATTGTTTAAAAGTACTATAAATACAGTAGTAAATACAATTTTCCCAAGAGATGGCATATTTTCTGTCAGGCAGTTAGAAGGAATATAATTATTTAGAGATTCTCATTACCCCTAGAAATACTTTTTGCCTTAAAGTTTACTCTGGCTGATATTAGTATCAGTCACTCAGCTTTTGTAAAAAAAAATTTCATTGTTGTGATAAAACATATACAACATAAAACTGCCATCTTAATTATTTTTAAAGAGTATAGCTCGTAGCATTAATTATAGTCAAAATGTTGTACAACCATCATTACCATTTCCAAAAGTTTTCCATCACCTCAAGCAGAACTCTGTAACCAGGAGGCGGTAACTCACCTCCCTGTTCCCCGTACAGTTCAGTTCAGTCACTCCATCCTGACTCTTTATGACCCTACAGACTGTAGCACACCAGGTCTCCCTGTCCCTCACCAACTCTTGGAGTTTACTCAAACTCATGTCCATTGAGTCGGTGATGCCATCCAACCATCTCATCCTCTGTCGTCCCCTTCTCCTCCTGCCCCAGTCCGTCCCAGCATGAGGGTCTTTTCCAATGAGGCAGTTCTTCACATCAGGTGGCCAAAGTATTAGAGTTTCAGATACAACATCAGTCCTTCCAATGAACACTCAGGACTGATCTCCCTTAGGATGGACTGGTTGGATCTCCTTGCACTCCAAGGGACTCTCAAAAGTCTTCTCCAACACCACAGTTCAAAAGCATCAATTCTTCGGCGCTCAGCTTTCTTTATAGTCCAACTCTCACATCCATATATGACCACTGGAAAAACCATAGTTTTGACTAGATGGACCTTTGTTGACAAAGTAATGTCTCTGCTTTTTAATATGCTATCTAGGTTGGTCATAACTTTTCTTCCAAGGAGCAAGCATCTTTTGATTTCATGGCTGCAGTCACCATCTGCAGTGATTTTGGAGCCCCCCAAAATAAAGTCTGTCACTGTTTTCACTGCCTCCCCATCTATTTGCCATGAAGTGATGGGACCAGATGCCATGATCTTAGTTTTCTGAATGTTGAGTTTTAAGCCAACTTTTTCACTCTCCTCTTTCACTTTTATCAAGAGGCTCTTGATAGTTTTTCTTCACTTTCTGCCATAACTGTGGTGTCATCTGCATATCTGAGGTTATTGATATTTCTCCCAGCAATCTTGATTCCAGCTTGTGCTTCTTCCAGTCCAGTGTTTCTCATGATGTACTCTGCATATAAGTTAAATAAGCAGGGTGACAATATACAGCCTTGACATACTCCTTTTCCTATTTGGAACCAGTCTGTTGTTCCATGTCCAGTTCTAACTGTTGCTTCCTGACCTGCATACAGATTTCTTAGGAGGCAGGTCAGGTGGTCTGGTATTCCCATCTCTTTCAGAATTTTCCATGTTTATTGTGATCCACACAGTCAAGGGCTTTGGCATAGTCAATAAAGCAGAAATAGATGCTTTTCTGGAACTTTCTTGCTTTTTCCACGACCCAGCGGATGTTGGCAATTTGATCTCTGGTTCCTCTACCTTTTCTAAAATCAGCTTGAACATCAGGAAGTTCGTGGTTCACATATTGCTGAAGCCTGGCTTGGAGAATTTTAAGCATCACTTTACTAGCATGTGAGATGAGTGCAATTGTGTGGTAGTTTTAGCATCCTTTGGCATTGCCTTTCTTTGGGATTGGAAGGAAAACTGACCTTTTCCAGTCCTGTGGCCACTGCTGAGTTTTCCAAATTTGCTGGCATATTGAGTACAGCACTTTCACAGCATCATCTTTTAGGATTTGAAATAGCTCAACTGGAATTCCATCACCCCCACTAGCTTTGTTCGTAGTGATGCTTCCTAAGGCCCATTTGACTTCGAATTTCAGAATGTCTGGCTTTAGGTAAGTGATCACACCACCATGATTAACCGAGTTGTGAAGTTCTTTTTTGTATAGTTCTGTGTATTCTTGCCACATCTTCTTAATATCTTCTGCTTCTGTTAGATCCAGACCATTTCTGTCCTTTATTGTGCCCATCTTTGCATAAAATGTTCCCCTGGTATCTCTAATTTTCTTGAAGAGATCTCTAGTCTTTCCCATTCTATTGTTTTCCTCTATTTCTTTGCTTTGATCACTGAGGAAGGCTTTCTTATCTCTCCTTGCTATTCTTGGGAACTCTGCATTCAAATGGCTGTATCTTTCCTTTTCTCCTTGCTTTTTGCTTCCCTTCTTTTCACAGCTATTTGTAAGGCCTCCTCAAACAACCATTTTGCCTTTTTGCATTTCTTTTTCTTGGGGATGATCTTGATCACTGCCTCCTATACAATGTCATGAACCTCCGTCCATAGTTCTTCAGGCACTCTATCAGATCTAATCCCTTGAATCTATTTGTCACTTCCACTATATAAGCATAAGGGATTTGATTCAGGTCATACCTGCATGGTCTACTGGTTTTCCCCCCCTTTCTTCAATTTAAGTCTGAATTTGGCAATAAGGAGTTCATGATCTGAGCCACAGTCAGCTCCCGGTCTTGTTTTTGCTGACTGTATAGAGGTTCTCCATCTTTGGCTGCAAAGAATATAATCAATCCCAGCCCCTGGTAATCTCTACTTTACTGTCTCTACGAACTTGCCTTTTCTAAATATTCATAAGGAATACCATACAATATCTGTCTTTATGGAACTCACTTATTTCACTTAGCATGTTTCAATGTTCATCTGTGTTGCAGCACAGAACTTCATCCTTCTTTTTGACTGAATAATATTCCATGGTAGGCACATCCCGCCACTTTGTTTATCCACTGAACTCTCGATGGATATTTGGGCACTGCCTGCCACTTGGTCGGACACTCAGCTCTCAGCTAATATTTGCCTAGCTTAACTTTTTCCATTCTTTTCCCAGCAAACTTTCCATGTCTTTCCTTATATTTAGGTGCCCCTTAGAAACACTTGAGAACAATATTTCATTCTTTTAATAGAACTCTAATTTAACAACCTTTGACTTTAAACTAGTGTTTGATCTACTTACACTTTTGTGATACATTAAGATTTACTAACAGTCTTTTTTGAAGAGGGGTTACTTATCACTTTTGTCTATTTCCCATCTCTTTCCTGACTTTTAGTTGATAAGTTTGTTATGTTTTTTAAACCCTCTACCACGTTACTTTGCCAACAAAGGTCCGTCTAGTCAAGGCTATGGTTTTTCCAGTAGTCATGTACGGCTGTGAGAGTTGGACTATGAAGAAAGCTGAGTGCCGAAGAATTGATGCTTTTGAACTGTGGTGTTGGGAGAAGACTCTTGAGAGTCCCTTGGACTGCAAGGAGATCCAACCAGTCCATTCTGAAGGAGATCAGTCCTGGGTGTTCTTTGGAAGGACTGATGTTGAAGCTGAAACTCCAATACTTTGGCCACCTCATGCGAAGAGTTGACTCATTGGAAAAGACTCTGATGCTGGGAGGGATTGGGGGCAGGAGGAGAAGGGGATGACAGAGGATGAGATGGCTGGATGGCATCACCAATAGATGGACGTGAGTCTGAGTGAACTCCAGGAGTTGTGATGGACAGGGAGGCCTGGCGTGCTGCAATTCATGGGGTCACAAAGAGTCGGACGTGACTGAACTAAACTGAACCAGTCTGGAAGTTATATATTCAATTTATGACATTAATTGAAAGTTTAACATTATCTCTAGTATTCTGTCCCTCTTCTCAATTAATAAAAGATCTTTACCTATGACTGGAGCTTCCCTGGTGGCTCAGAGGTAAAGAATCCATCTGCCAAGCAGGACGCATTGAGTTCGATCTCTAGGTCGGGAAGATCCCCTGGAGAAGGAAATGGCAACCCACTCCAGTATTCTTGCCTGGGAAATTCCATGGACAAGGGAGTCTGACGGGCTATATAGTCCATGGGGTCGCAAAGAGTCGGACACGACTTAGCGACTAAACAACTTTACCTATGATGACCTCTCTTGACTTTTACATCAATACTGACTGATATTTTAGCTCCACCATGTTTCTACCCACTCAACATTAGCCTTACTATCATAAATGCAATTCGTACTTGTTTAGATTCACCCACATAGTTACCAAGCTCCTTACTCAGAGCTCTACTTCTTTCTACATTTCATTCCTTCCCTCTGATTATTTCTTTTTTCCTAAAGTAGTTCCTCCAGTCAGAGTCTGTTGGTGGTGAATTTTATGTGAAACACTTTATTTCACCCTAAATCCTAAATAATGATCCAACTGCATGCACCAGTCTAGAGTAATAATTCCTTTCCACCAACTGAAGAATCCTCTGGATTCTATTACTGTTGCTGAGAAGTGAGATGTCGGTCTAACTATTGTACCTTGTGGATAACCTGACTCTTCATGCTGGCTATATTTAAGATCTCTTCAGCTTTGGAGTTCTTCTATGTCTACATGTGGAATCTGGAGCAGGGGGCAGGAGCGGGAGGTGAGTGGGATGCTCGGCACTCTAACTTTCTGGTTCTTAAGATGCGTGTCTTTCATTATTCTAGAAAATGTTCAATCATTATCTGTTTGTTTGTTTAGTCATTAACTCTTTGTATAGGACCTGTCATTCATTCTCTCCTTTTTGAAGGTATGACATATGTCAGACTTCCTCATTCCATTCTCCATGTCTTTAAACCTTTCCTCTGTATTCTTTTACCCTTTGTGCTACCATCTGGAAATGCCCTCATTATCTACCCAGTTGAAGGGTCAGGAGATGTTTTTAGTAAAGAGCCAGAGAGTAAACATACTAGGCTTTGGGAGCCACATCCAGTTTAAGTAGAATATTTTCATTTGTCTCTTTTTTATATCCTTTAAAAATATAAAAAACCATTCTTACCATCCAAAACAAACCACAACCGAGATTTAGCCCACAGGCCACAGTTGGCCAACTCTTGATCTAACTCATTAATTCTCTCTCTTGTGTCTAAGGGGTTGTTTATCCAAACCACTGGGTTTTGATTTCAATGACTCTTTTACATTTCCAGAAATTCTGTTGGCTTCTTCTTTAAAACCTGCCTTCTTTTTATGATAGCACCTACTCTTTCTCACGTTTTCTGTTCCTGCCCTTCATGTGCTGAGTCTCTTCTGTCTGCTGATTCTATTATCATCAGCTTTGGACTGCTTTTTATGTCGATCTCTCAGTCTGGAGAGTCTCCCAGAAGCCACAAGTAAATGTAAATTTGAACACAAAACTCATATGAAGGGAAAATGGTTCTGAGTTCTCAGTGAATATTCCCTTCCCCAACCAGTTCTGGATCTTGCTAACAGAGACTTTATCTTTTTCTAGTCTACCCATTCCTTTAGTGAATGTTCAACCTTTTGAAGATCCATACTCTCATCTGGTGTCTCAGTCTGACATTCACAGGCACAAGGCTCTTTCTCTTATTTCTGTGGGAACTAAACTGCAAGTTACCAAAACTGGCAAATACCTTAAGAGACTATAGCATCAGACTGTTCATCAGATGCTTTTTAAATCCCCAACCTCTCCTGCCCCCATTCCACTTTTTTAATTTTAATGAGAATTTCTTTCCTGAAAGCAAAATATGCATTGTGTAGCAAGGAGTTTATATTAATCTAGTCTGCTATTTTGCCAAAACCAGAGACCTCCTCCAGTCTTTACTATACACATGAATAAACATGCTTACAAAAATGGGACATATGTTCCTTTCTGTAATCTGATGTTTCCCAAAGACCCACATCATTACATGCTATACCATATGATGGTCAATAACTGAAGACAGAAACATCATAATTTGTTTAACCAATCCTCTTTTGTTAGACATTTGTTTTCAATTTTTCATCATAATCAAAGCTCTAACAACTATTCTTGTAGCTATCTTTGCACACATCCACCGTGGATACACATCCACGGGTATCTCCTCAGGAAAGAAAAAAAAAATTTAACATGGGTCAGTGCAAGAATATCTTATTTTAAAAATTACTGTCGACTAAAAAGATGGCCATTTATCCTCCCACCAACAACACAGAGGGCATCTGTTGCCCAAGAGCTGACCAGTCACAGTGTGACAGAGACGGTTTTTACTCCACCAGTATGGATCTGCTCTCCTCCATTCCCCTCTCTGCCTTACAGTTTGGCTGGAATCGGAAGACTAGTTCCTGCCAGAGGGAACATGAGAAGAAGCAGGGTATCATTTCCCATACAAGGCTCTTAAGAACAGGGATGGATTCTTCTTCCCCCAACTACTTGAGAAAATGAAAGGAAAAAACCCTAAAACTATGGAGTGGCGAGATTAAAAGCAACCCAGCCCTCTGGGTCACCACTGCAGAGAGTCACTTGTATGGGGAAGAGTGAGAAACTTCGGTTATCTCAGGCCACTAAGATTTCTGAGTCTGTTGCTGCAGTTAAGCATTAATTAACCGAACAAATCCAACTGAATGCTATTAAAAAAAAAAAAAGTTTGATAAAATGTCATTCTACAGTTTTGATTTACCCTTTATAACTAGAGGTCAAACAATTTGAGCTCATTAAGTATCTGTGCTTCTCATTTCATTCACTATCGGTTCACCTGCTTTGCCAAATTTTCTACCTCTGAAAGTGTTTTTCTAACCACAACAGTCGGTTGTCTGTATCACTCTCCTGACGAACTTCAACTATTCCTTAGTTTCATCTAAGCAATTTGTTTCTCTCCAGCTGGATGCAGAAACTATTTTTCTCGCCACTTTTGAAACTCCTCTACAAAATACCACATAGTTCTGGGTGCCAGGTCACTGCTCAATAAATAATTATACTAGTTGAAAGTCTTAGTTTACATTTTCATTTTCAAACAAGTTTGAGATTTAGAGCCTATGGAGTCTTGATTCAAGGGAAATGAAACACTGAAAATAAAGAGAGACTTTCACAGCTGGGAGGAGGCTTGCAGGCCATCTGGACTTGCAGCCAGAATCTCTGGTTCAGAACTAAGCTTTGAAATTTTAAGAATATTACATAATTTCCTTCTTACAGTGATACCGAAAATCCCTACGTACCTCCAGGGTTATTGTGGGGATGAAATAAGATTATAGATAGATGGATACTTATGTTAGAAAAGAGGGAACATTTCAGATCAATAACCTAAACTCCTATTTCAAGAACCTACAAGAACAAAATAAAGTAAGCAGAAGGAAAGGAATAATAAAGAGGATAAATCAATGAAATCAAAAACATAAAGACAAAACTCAATAAAACGAAGAGGTTCCTCAACAATTCTGACAAACCTGCTCAAGACTGACAAAGAAGGAAGAGATACAAATCACCAACAATGGGAATGAAACAGGATATCACACAAGTCCTGCAGGCATCAAAAGGCTAACAAAGGAAGACTAGGAACAACTCAACACACCTGAGTTTGACGACTCAGACAAAAGGGACCAATGCCTCGAGAAACACAAACGGCCACACTCACCCAATAGGAAACAGTCCTCCAACTATGAAACAAACTGACTTTGTAATTTTAAAATTACAACAGAAACGTCCCCCAAAAGAAATGTCCAGCCCCGAATGCTTCCACTGGAGAATTTCTACCAAGTGTTTAAAGTACTGGGTTGGCCAAAAAGTTCCTTCAGGTTTTTCCACTGCATCTTATTGGCCAACCCAACATAATGATCTATTACATACACTCTCTTCCAGAGTGGGGGGACACCTCCCAGTCCATCTTACCAGCCCTGATACCCAAACCAAAGAAAGCACCAAAAAAAGAAAATGACAGATACATCTTTCTCATCAATATAAGACAAAAATACTAAATAATAGTGAACAGAATTCAGTAATATATAAAAAGAATTAAATGATTAGTACATCGCTCTTAGGTAGAGAAGTGTTATTTTAACATTGTTGATTTTATCCGGAAGCATGAATATTCATTCTCTCCATTTAGCCACACCTTTATTTCTCCTATCAAACAGTTTTGCCATCCTCATCCCTGCCCCAATGTCTCATATTAAGTTATTGTGTATTCTCCATAATTTACTCATCCATTCTCTGGTCCTCCACCTCAGCAGCTCACCCTCCGGAACCTTTCACCACTCCTTAAGTGCAGTCTGTCCTCGGGGGTTTATCCCTTGTCCTCTTCTCTCTTTCCCTATCTTTATTTACTGGAGTTTGCCAACAGCTTCAATTAGCACCCCCTGACAGGATGACTATGAAAGTTACCTCTCTAATCTTGACCTCCTTCTCCAGTGGTCAGCAACACAGACATCTACCCCTCAATGTTCCAATGGCAGCAAGGGTACATCTCTGAGTATAAGGAGGTTCCGTTAGTGTCTTCTCCCAGTAAGGAGGGAAAAGTTCAAAATATCATGTACAGACATTTATCATTCAGATCATTGCCGATGCCGTAACTTTTTTACTCCTTTCTTAACCAAAATATTTTTGCTGATAAATGGAAATTCTTCATCTGTTAGCCATTCACTGGAAGGCTTGAAACTAGTTACATTCCTGGAAGCTGAAATGGTAAGTAACTCAAGTCAAAGGTCCAGGACATCTGCTGAGGAGTTAGCTGGGGCTTAGAGTTCTCAGTCAGAATTCCACGTGTGCTTGTCTTGTGCTTTCACCTCCTCCCTCCTACACCTTAACATACCTGCCACTCTACCATCACCTCCTCTTTGAGTGCCTTCTCCTCTAACACTCCTTCCGTCTCAGTGGGAACATTACCAGCGATAAGGACCCTGCTTTCAAGAGTCTGTTGATAGTACAACCATCCTACTGACTCGACTTCTCTTCTTTTACAACTAAAATACTCTGATATTGAAACTTCCTATCATGGACCTGGCATATCTCTCTGTTCATTTAGGTCTTCTTTAATGTCTTTCAACAAAGTTGTATAATTTTCTTCATTTAAGAAAAAAAAAAAAACACTAAACTGAGCTAAAGTAAAACATTCAATGAAGAGAGACAAAAAGAAAAAAAGACAGGAGGGAGAGACGCAGGGAGTAAACAGCTGGTTCCACTTGGGCTGCAGTTATGCATATATCTGAAACGCGTGGAGGGAGACTGGGGCCAGAAGCGAGACGCTCTTCCAGATGTCCCCAAATGAAACCTTCAGCTGCCTTTAATCTATTAAATAACTGTGGCGACAGCGAACATCTATTGAATGTCTGTTGTATTCCTTCACAAACGTAATCTTCATGACAATCTTATCAAGTACGTACGTACGACTAGCATTCCCACTATGTACATGAGGAAACCAAAGCACAGAAGTTAGGAAATTTGCCCAGGGGCATCCATACTGAGTAAAACTTGGACTCAAAGCAGAGTTACTCTAAGGCCCACACTCACTAATGTCTTAACCATTTAAGATAAACTGCCTGTGACATTAATTCAGGGAAAAGAGAGCACAGGCACAGCGTGCATACATTATTTTTTAATTACCCAGAAGACTACAGCTCCACTGTACACGGGTAATGACAGTTACAGTTAACACACACGGTAATGCTATTCCAAACCTAAAGTCAACCCTATATTCATACTGATTTCTCTGCTGACAAAACAGGAAAACAACGTGCTCAGAGTGAATGACCTACCTGTGTGCCTGTGCGTGCAGCAATTAGTACACGGGCCCATCAAGCAGGCAGAGCCCTATCACGACCCAGGTGCACACTGCTGCTAGTACTGCCCTGGCCACAGGCCCCTCAAACTAGACAGAGATAGCTCTGCACAAAAGTCATTTCAATAAGGTTGTTGAAAGCAGTATCTCAAAGATTTTTTTAATTCTGTAGCGACACCAAACAACATCATTTCCTGATTTCCTGCTATGCACAGGCATGACAAACAGCCTGTTCCGGGAAGACTACGTAGTTAGTAGTCTGAATTTTACATTTTAAATTCACCCTGAATGCTAAATGAATTAAACTAAAACAAATTTCCTGATACTAGCACTACTGTTAAGATTCTGACTTCTCTCTTCTATTGTTCAAAATAACAAAATGCACTTTCAGGGAAGCTAACTGCTGATAAAGAGTGACTTGTGAAAACTGAATGTAGGCAACTGACAAGTTACAGGAGGGCAATGTGTGCTTTTCACAGGACAACCACCATAGTTTATTTACTGGAGAAATGTGACCTGGGTGTAAAACAGGGGAAATAGAAAGCTGTTGGCAATTAAAAACCAAAATCAGGTGAGAAAAACTGGTTGTGCACTGATACACTTACTGAGTTACAAGTCAGGATTATGACACAACCACAGAGAACCACGGAGATGAGCTGCCTTTATTATAGGGCTTTGAAAAAAGGAAAAACAAGTAAACCCTGGGCTCAAGAGCAGATTTCTAAGTCCAAAGATGTTCCACAAAGGCCCCTAGCAGGCACAAAATAAGCATTCCTTCCATTACTCAACTGTATATAGCGTATTAACACACAAACTAACACTCTTCATTAACCTAGGTCAAATATTGCTGCATTTAGTCAGTAATAAATCTCAACCCAGAAGTCTCAACTCCAGGATAAGTCCTTGATTGGAAAATTATGCCAATTCCTTTAACTGTTTCCCCTCCCACCAGTTTGATAACATCCCACAAATCAAAATCATGTCTGACAAGTCACTTTTTAACTAGGGTAATACAAAATCAAGATGCACAAATCACCTCAGAATGTTTTCACAAGATAAACCCAGGCTCGCCCAACAGTAACTGAATCAGAATTCCCAAGTACGGGGCTCAAGTTCCTGCCATTTGACAAAGCTCCAGGTGACTTTATTGCAGAGAACACACATAAACTTGAAAGTCCTGGTCTAACAAAGAACTGACGACAGTCCTCATTCGGGCTGATGACATCTGAATCCATGTAATTACAGACAACTAAGGAGGCCAACGGAGAAGGCAGTGGCACCCCACTCCAGTACTCTTGCCTGGAAAATCCCATGGATGGAGAGGCCTGGTGGGCTGCAGTCCATGGGGTCGCTAAGAGTTGGACCTGACTGAGCGACTTCACTTTCACTTTTCACTTTCATGCATTGGAGAAGGAAATGGCAACCCACTCCAGTGTTCTTGCCTGGAGAATCCCAGGAAGGGGGAGCCTGGTGGGCTGCCGTCTATGGGGTCGGACAGAGTTGGACACGACTGAAGCAACTTAGCAGCAGCAGCAGCAAGGAGGTCAAAGAGCAATATACATTATTCATGCAGAAAGTCTACAGACTACAGCACAGACTTCTGGAAGACAAGGGCTGGTGGGGGTGGGGGGGGGTCTTCATTTGTTATCACTATAGACCTACCACTTGTTATAACTGTATTTATATTTACAACACCCTCCAGTATACATACTTTACACATACTATCTCATCTCATCCTCACGTCAACCATCTGGGGGATAGGCCTGTTTTTTCTACTTTACTTTGAAGAAAAGTAAGTATGAATCCCAAAGTCAGGTAACCTGTTTAAGGCCATACAACAAGAAGGTAAGGAGCCCAGATACAAACCCAGGTGCCAGACCTGTACCCCACTACCCACGGGTTCATGATTTGTTTACTAAAATACTCATTCTGCCTTCATTCACTTATAATAAGCATGTACGACTTACATAATTAAGGAGAATGCTATTTTGCTGCAGTCACTTTAAAGTGTACCACATTAGATTTTCCCATAATGTGACAATCAGCTTTTTAGAAAAAAATTAAGCTGAATTCCTGCATGACAAACCAAAACCCCAAATAAGTCCCAGATGAATCTGAGAGGTAACTGTAATAAATGAAACTACAAAAAGAACAACAGGAAAACATAAATGAAATTTCACTTCAAGATAAGTTTAGCCACTTGTACTGGAATCCAAGCAAAAATGGAATCCATGGAAGAAAAGTTGAACAAACTTGATGACAAAGGGATCAAAGGCTTCTAATATTTATTTTTTTAAGTTGCAATTCAGTGAAGAGACTGGGGGAGGCATTTACAACACAGCATTACTTTAATAGAAGCAAAGCAATACCGTAATAGCCAAAGGAAATAAACAGGAAGCTACACAAAAAGAAGGGGCCCAAAGGCTTAACATTTTTCAATATTTAATCATCCCAGAAATCAAGGAAATGTATCCTTAAAACAGGACACAGTGACATTTTCCACCTATAAATCAGCAAAGGACAGTAAGATTACAGTATGTGGCACCAACCAGGATCAAGGCAAACATCCCCACACCCCCAGTGCTGGGAGCAGGTACCAACTCTCCTTTCTGGAACACAATTAGGCCTGAAGCAATAGAAGCCCTGAAACCTGCCTTCACTGACTCTTCAATTCCACTTCCAGAAGTTATTTGTAAGAGAGAGTCGTGAATGCGAACCGAGATTTAATTTCAAGAATGCCCACAAAGCGCACCACTTACTATAATAAAGTACAGGCCATCTGTGCGCTCTGCTGGCGGCTACAGTGACGGGCGCACGGATGCTGTCAGTAGGATGTAAACCGAAGCCTCCATCCGTAAGAGCCGTAAGACAGCCACATCTCTGGCTCAGCAACTCCACTGTTTAGGACTGCATTCTACGTGAGCAAAGATGTGTACTGTAAACATGCAGTCACCAAGTAGTCAGCAGAAAAAGCTATAAATTAAATGTCCAAGATTAGGAGGAAGGTTAAACATTACATATGGTAAGTCCATGTCATTAATATGATTACTAATAAGCTTTTCAATCAGTTTCAATCAAACAGGAAAATGTTCACAATATAACTGTGAAAAATACAGATTCCACAGTATGGGAGGAGGAGGTGTAAAAACAGGTTTGTTTGTTTTTTTAATAAGATCTTCAGATGGATTTTGCTGAAGAATCTTTCCAGAACAGTTAACTTGATGTGCAAGTGCCTAGAGCATAAACTAATTTCTCCAAGAGTTTCCATTTCTCAAGAAAATAGGATTTTCACCTTCTGCTATGGAGGCATACAATTCATATCATTAGGGTTCCAGGCCTCCCTAAATAAGACAGAAAACTCATGCAGCAGTTTGCTAAGCGTGACCTAAATCAGCTTTATGACTCGGGCATCCGAATTCAACCTTTATGGCTGAATTCAACTTGAGACTCCAATTTTGTCATCCTTTTATAACTAACCATCTTTAAGAGTCATCAGGACCCCTAACTTCACAATTCCAGTCCTTCTTGACTCAAATGCTTATCTTTTTTTAACCCACAAAGTAAAGGGGTGGACTGCATGCGTGTGCATGCTCAGTCGCTTCAGTCGTGTCCGACTCTCTGTGACCCCATGGACTGTAGCCCACCAGGCTCCTCTGTCCATGAGATTCCGCAGGCAGGAATACTGGAGTGGGCTGCCATGCCCTTCTCCAGGGGATCTTCACGACCCAGGGATGGAGCCCCTGGGTCTGACTGATTAGTCCTTGATTATTAATAAGCTTTTCAATCAGTTTCAATCAAACAGGAAAATGTTCACAATATAACTGTGAAAAATACAGATTCCACAGTATGGGAGGAGGAGGTATAAAGGACTGACAGGCAGGTCCTTTACCACTAGCACCAAAAAAAGGGTCAACTATATGACCTCAAAGATCCTTTCAGATTCTGAGATCCCACTGACTTACAACTGCCTGGCACACAGAAAGCACATACACACTGGTTCCCTGGGGGAGAAATAATACCAACATACAAACTCAGGGTAGCAAGGCCATCCCCAAGACCTCCTTTTGCTTCACCTCCAAAATGTCAAGCATAATGCATTAAGACCTCCCTTAATTTTCCACTGTGTTGATAATAATTTAGGGTCCTCATCAACTATTTTCTCCATTATATGCCACGATGTTGTTTTATATTTACAGCTCCACTTCAGAAACAAAGGAAGTCACACTGGGAAGAGTAAGTCAAGGGTGGAAAAAACCCAGGATACAAAAAAAAAGATTTTATCAGTCTGGAATATCTAAGTACATTTAAAGACAATAAAGGCAGAGTTGAGCACTTGGATCTCAAAACCACAGGGAAATAATTTAGTTTAACAACAGCACGCACACACACAGCTGTGATTTCAGTGACTATTAGTATCATTTCAGTGAGTCTACTCAATGCTGTCATGACCTAAATGGGAAGGAAATCCAGAAAAGAGGAGTGTATGTATACATACAGCTGGTCCACTCTGTTGTGTAACAGAAACTAACTCAACAGTGTAAAGCAACTATACTCCCAAGAAAAAAATTATATATATACTAATATATAAGACTGATTAGGGAAAAAAATTATCACCTATTTTTTTCTTTTTGGTCTTTTTTTTAAACAAAGTATGGTGTCAGAAACAAAAGAGTAAGCGTTCCCCCCTACCCTGTACTCTGTTAGATGACACTGTATACTGAAAACTGTATGCTGCGCTGAGCACCACACTTTAAGAGGGACATTAACAAAGTGAGTGCAGGCCAGAGGGCTAAGAAATAGGTCAGGGGATTTGAAACTGTCAAATAAGAAACATCTGAAGGGAATGAAGATCAATAGTCTGTGGACTAGAAGACCCAGGAAACAGGACAGTAATCTCAAGGACCACAGAGGCCTTGAGAGTGAAGTTAATACAAGAGTGAAGCTGGCAGGCAGAGACTTTAGCAAAATTGTCAGGATATTTGGCATCTAAAGGAGACTGCATGCTAACTCGCTTCAGTCACGTCCAACCCTTTGGGACTCTCTGGACCGCAGCCCACCAGGCTCCTCTGTCCATGGGATTCTCCAGGCAACAATAGTGGAGTGGGTTGCCATACCCTCCCTCCGGGGGATCTTTCCATCCCAGGGATTGAACATGCATCTCTTACATCTCCTGCATTGGCAGGTGGGTTCTTTACCACTAGCACCACGTAAGCAGACCCTAAAGGAGATTACTATCATCAGAAATGTGAACTCTTACAACACTGAAGCTTCTTTTTCTCAAGAAAACCAGAAATAGAGATTTTCATGTAAAATCTCCCCATTCTAAGAACTGGCACCCAATGTAAGACTTGGTGTAAGATGGGCAGCCCAATCGTACGCACAGGCCTCTTCTGATCCATACACACCAATCTGCAACTCATGTCTGGGAAACATGACGGCTATCTTCCAGCATCTGAAGAACTGCCAGAGGGAAAAGGAATAGAGTTGCTCCACACAGCCCCGAAAGGTGACACTCCCAGAGAGGCCAACTGCAGCTCAGTAAGGACAAGCGTCCTAAAAACTAGTCTGCGAATTAGAATGGGCGGCCCAGGGGGGTTCGCATCACTGTAAGTATTCAAAAAGACACAGGTCAGTAATTCTGCCTTCTAGTACATCTTCTGACCAAATAACTAAAAGCCCACCCCCCACCCCCCAAAGCCTCAGCTTTCTTTCCTACCTTCCTTCCCCTTCACAAAAAGGAATACTGGATCTTCCCTAGTGGCTCAGAGAATCCGCCTGCCAATGCAGGAGTCACAGGTTTAATCCCTGGTCCAGGAAAATCCCACATGTTGCAGAGCAGTTGAGCCCGGGCTCTAGAGCCCATGCTCTGCCACAAGAGAAGCCTCCGCAACGAGAAGCGCGCACACTGCAACACAGAGTAGCCCCCACTCCCTGTAACTAGAGAAAAGCCTGTGCAGCAACGAAGACCCAGCACAGGCAAAAAAATATTTTTTTTAAAAAAATGGAATATTCTAACACTTAGCCTCCTATCTCTCAGTTACTATAAAGATCAAAATCTATGTGAGAAACAATATATGAAGACATGATCGACAAGGACTATAGTAATTTAAGACATTACTGTAACCTACCATCACCATGTATTTATGTATGTCGAACCTCTCCTACTATACAGACAAAGGGCATATTCCAAATCCAATTCATTATTTTTTTATTCCTCACTCAGTAGCAAATCTTTGTCGAAAAAACATTTTAAAAAGAGGTTGGAGGAAGAGGGTTAAAATGATCACAAATATAAGAGAATAAGAAAACAAACAGTCAACAAAGCAAACATCCAGGAGGTTAATCATTAATATCACTCACTGGTCAGTCTAAAAGGTACTGGGCCCCGTCAAACAGAGGAATATACAAAAGCAATAACGTGTGTGTGAAGGGGTGATGCTCACAGGCAGGCACTGGCAAACCACAGCCAGGTGTCTGTTCTGCAGATAGAGGTACACTGGAAGAGAGTCCTGATCACTCACTCATGGACTGCACGTATGTACTGCTGCAGGCACACGCTGCATATACGTCCTATATGTCTGTTTCACTCTACAATGGCAAAGCTGAACACTTGTAAAGCCTAAACTCTCTATTTGGCCATTTACAGAAAAAGTTTGCCTACTTTTCAGTAAAAGTACTCCGGGGTTACAAACCACAAAGGTGGCTGGATGCTGAGACATAGTTCATCTTCCCACAGCTCCATCCCTTATTTTATGGGTCATCTGGGGGGCATGTGAGCAAAATCCTAGACTGAAGATTACAGCCTAAGTGCAGAGGAGGTAAATGTCACCAGGTGAGGTCTTCATATTCCTCTGATACACCCAGGATTATAAAAAGTTTAATACCGCTTCTCTTCATCTAGTAATATCACCAAAGAGATCTGAAGAACTCCAAGTGTACAAGGAGTGTGGGACCAGTTCAGGCACGAAAAGATCACGCTTACTGGAGAGTCTACCCGTTCCCCCTGAGTTCTCGAACTCCATCTGCCTGAGCGCCCCTATTTTCAAGGAACCTACAAATACATGAAATATCCTTTCTTCTTAGTTACCCTATCATTACAGGTTTTCGAAAGAAATAGCTAAGAAAATTAAGGGGAAAGAAAAACAGGGTGGAGATAAATATGTTAACAGAAGTTTTCTGAGCTAAACTTAATATCCAGCAGAAATTAGTGCACGGGTTTACGGCTTTATGAAAGGTTTATATTCCTTGCCTCACTCTGAAGTAATTATATGCAAAGACATTCACGTCTCTACCAACAGATGATCCAAAGGAACCTTCATTTTTCTCCTGATAACCTGAATCTCCTCCTGCTTTAGGCAGTATTTCCAACCCTCCCTCCAGGGGACCACTGTGAGGTCCCAGATGTGATTTACGCAAGAAGATTCTTAAGTATTTCTCCCTCCAGTTTAGGTAGCTTCATTTTTGAAGGCTGGGCTTCCCATGTTGTTTTGGTTTTTTTTAAATCTATGCCTTGTGGGCATGCAGAGGGCATGACCCCTGGTTTGCTCAGCCAGTGTCCTGCGCTCTGGTTCAGTTATTCTAACTGTACTGAGCGGCTGGGATGGTAACCTGGGAGATCCTGATAGTCTTTCCAGTTAGTGCCTCAGTTAGGGACCCTCCTACTCAGCACAGCTTACTGAGCCTGGGCCCCACTCCTGCACCACCCTTCAGTGATTTCACTCAACAGCTAGCCTAAAGCTCTGAGGAAAAGGGCAGCTTCTTATCTAATCCCCACAACATTCTTCCCATGGCTTCAAGCCATCCATTCAACCTCCTCCTTCTCAGGCTTAACTCTACCCCTGACTCATTTCTCTCTATCCTGTTTGCAGGAAGCCTTTTCTCTTCACAGGTTAAAGCTCTGAAGCCTAATGACAAAAAGATTCCAACTACATGCAGAACATTAAATGCCAGAGTTTTCTCCCCTTTGATAGAGGGAGAGGTGGGAACTTGAAGACTCAAACTGGTCAATCATTTATCTAGTAGATATGTCCCCCAGAGCAGCGGCTACACCTTCAAGTATTAAATAAAATATGTTTTCAGTGTTCTGAAGATCTACAATTCTAACCCTCTTCCAGAAAGCACTCAGACTAGGTTCCCTCATACTTCTGATTACTTCTGACTCCTCAGGCTCCCCACAGGAAATTCCCACAGGAGACGGTATTTTTAATGAACCAAGGAAGAATTTAAGAAGATGGGTCTTGTTTCTTTTAAAGTCCCCCTGCTAAAATTTGCTGAGAACGCTGAGCTCCACTCAAAAGACTATCAGGATCTCCCAGGTTACCATCCCAGCCACTCAGTACAGTTAGAATAACTGAACCAGAGCGCAAGACATTGGCTGGGCGAAACCGGGGGAAATGCAGTCTGTGTGACCACAAAGCACAGATTAAAAACAACAACAACAACAACAACAAAACACTTAGGAAGCCCAGCCTTCAAAAAATGAAGCTACCTAAACTGGAGGGTGAACTACTCGAGACTTCTTAAGTAAATCACATATGGGAAAAAAGGACAAGTGTCTGCTCCTCCTCCGAAGGAGTGGAACTTGGGGCTTGATGAAGCCCTTTCGAATTTTTGAAAAGAAAAGAGGGGATAAGAATCCACCAAAGTCAAGTCTTTTGAGAACCACGATTAACAATGGCTCAAGAGGTCGAGAAGAGAAACAGCCTCTCTGCAGTCTGGCAGCCCTGCCGGGTTTCCGAAGGGCTTCGGATTCACACTGCACCGTGCCGCGCGCTGGGATAACTCGGCTAAGATTTCAGTCGTGTAGACGCGCTCTCCGCAGCCCCTCTCCCGCCTGAGCAGCGCTAGGCCCATCACTATAGAGCCTGGGTACCAGAGCCCCAGATGCACAAAAGAGCAGCACCTGGACCCTTCCTTGGGCAGGAAGTGGCTATTCTGATTGCGGGCTCCTCGTGAAAGGAGGTGAGCCGGGTGAAAAGAGGCCAAGGAAGAGCAGCTGCAGGCGGCCGTGTCTGAATGCAGCGGAAAGCAGATGTGGAAGTGTGTGCGCGCTCAGAAGGGGAGGGGGGGAGGTCCGGATGCCCCTTCGTGGACCGGAGATGCTCTACAGAAGCCGCTGGACAAACACAGGGGGGCAAAGGATGGGGGAGGACTTTCGCGTGCAGAAGTGGCTGCATGGCTGAGGCTGAGCCTTTAGAAAAAGGGGTGGAGGTGGGTGCGAGGTAACCGGGGCTCTAGGGGGCGTGTGGGGGTGGGGAGGTCGCGTTTAGAGCTCCCTGTACCCCCAGGGTGGGGCCCGTTACCGGTTACCCTCCTCGCTGGTGGCTAAGGCCCCGGAGGTCCTTTCCCGGGCCCCCGAGACGTTTCGGAAGGCCTACTCCGAGGCTGCACGCCCCCGCCACGCAGGGCAGCAGCCTCCCCCCCGGCTCCCGCGACCCCAGAGCAGCCAGACCCGGTCCAGCCCGGTGCCCGGCTCTCGCGGCCGGCCCCGGGGTCCCTACCACGAGCCTCTTCCGGGCCGCCGCCCCGGCTGCTCGGGGCTCCCGCCGCCGCCAGGAGTCCTACCGGCTTCCAGTTCAGCGGCGAGCCGCTGCCGCCTGCGCGAGACTCGGGTTCCCAAAAGCCGCACTCTCCGCCTGCAGCCCGCCTTCCAGGCCGCGCCGGATCCTCCGCTCCCCCTGCTGGCGAGCAGCCATTTCCGACCTGTGCCGGCGGAACTTGCCGAAGTGCGCAGCGCCGGAAATGGCCGAACCCCAGCGCTCTCGAGCCTGGGGTCCGGGGGGTGGAGGGGCGGGGGCAGAAGGGGCGGGGCGAGGGCTTCCGCGGCTCCGCAGACGGCGTCCGAAAAGCCTCGGAGGCCTCGGACCCCTCAGCCGGGCTCGCCAGGGTCCGCGAGCAGCGGCGCCGGGGATTGTGGGAGCCGCCCGTGGGGAAGAAGCGCGGGCCTGCCTCTCTCGGCCGTCAGACCCGCCTTCTACCAGTGCCCCAACTCTCCGAAAAACCTCTCCAGGGGGTATAGAGCGAAAGCTCTCCGCCGATCCTGGAACGCGTTCCGACTCCAGAGCCTCAGCCATTGAACTTCAGGTCTAAAACTAAAGCCGTCCCCACAGAAAAGGCCTTCTTCAATGAGCTGACGGTCTCCAAAAGGTCTGGAGTTGGGAAACACTGAATATTTAACAGCAAAGAAAAGGCCGGACAGCAAGAATGCCTAGGGGAAAAATCCCGGGGCTTTGCAGAAACAATGGCTTAGTCCAGTCGTGTTGGCGTGATCAGCCACAACCGGGAGGAAAAGGCGAAGCCGTTTGAAATACTTAAGAGCCAACCTCTCGGAATGGAAAAGTGCACACATCGTACAACTCTTAAGAGACTTGTCAACCTTCACACTTGCAAAGTCAAGACAAGACTTTTCGGAGAAAAATGGTGGGAGTGGGCGAAGGACGCTGGATGTGGAAGACAGAGTGGCTGGAGGTTCACAACATTGTACAGGAGGCGGTGACCAAAACTATCCCCAAGAAAAAGAAGGAACTCCACCAATCCTGAAAGATAGACCTGATCATTATTGGTCACTCAAGAATGAGTTTAAGTCATTATTTAAAATCTATAACTGCAATATGAGCTAAGATCAAATTTGCTTCAACTTTTTAAAAACATGTTTCTAATTTCCAAAAGGCGGGGCTTCTAGTCCAGGGAACCGGAAACACACCGAAGAAGCTGCTGGCTGGGATCCGGCTGCTTGGGTGGTCTGTATCTTAGAGGAGCTCAACCCCCTGAGACCACTCACAGCAGCCCTGTTTCATCACACACCCTTCCTGGGGGAGCCCAGAGGCCGGACAAAACCCTGAAGATTGATGTTTCCCATAGGGGACCGTTTGGGCCAAGGATTCCATACGCAAAACAAAACTTAAAAACCTAGCAACCTGTTTTCCAGAGAGCACACTTCCTCTCTCCATACCCATCAGCCCCTCCTTTTTCTGATCCCCCTTTTCTTCTCTCTTTCCCGACATCTCCTTCCTCATCCCTCACCACACACTTCTCTCTTCTTTTCCCTTTATTACAAAGAACAAACTCAAACCTTCAAAGTCTCACCACCATCATATATGTGCAAAAACAACCCCTTTCTAGCTTTTGCCAGTTTTGTTCAAGAAGGCTGCAGGCAAGGAAGCAAACATCAAAATGCTTTAAAAGTCAAAAGCACGGCAAGAAATAAAAATAGGGAAAACTGTTGCCCAAATATGAGTAGCCTAAAGTTGTCCTTTTATTTTTTAACAGTTCATCTTGACTCTCCTCCAGAGGTCTGTGACAGCAGGCTGAAGCCTGGCAGTGTGGTAGGAGGCGCAACAGAAGCCCGGGCCAGGTCCTCAGGTGCTGGTTCATCACCAGGTGCTGGTTCGTGTGCCCGTGGACAAGCGAGGACCTGCAGGTAGCTTCTTCCCGGAGGACTCAGCCCAGACAACTTCTCCACCTAAGTGACTTAACACATTGCTGCCCCAAATGTCGACTTCCTTGATTCCAACAACAGTTCAAGATTTAGGCAGAAAAAGGATACGCAACCAAAATGTGGTGAAGTCTCTACATCCCCGGAGCCCCAGGTGCTCCCGAGCATCCGCCTCCTGTGGATTTCACGTCTCTCCTCTTCCACTACTTCTTCCTTTCACACAGTTCATCTCACTAACCAGTTATGACTTGGGCTTTTTTGGGGCGGCGGGGAGGGGCACTATAGGGCATATGGAAATTCCCTAATTAGGGATCCAACCCATGCTCCCTACAAAGGAAGCTCAGAATCTTAACCACAGGAACACCAAGGAAGTCCCTGGGCTCCTTTCTTTTCCTCCCCACTGTCTCTTCTGAGCATCATGTCCACCTTGAAGCAGATCCCTCACTGCATCATCCCAGTCTGTTTTCCAACTGCACTCGAGACATCACCATACCATCACCATCCTGTGAATACCTATTTCATGAATACTTAATTGCCAGGCAATATGCTTAACCCTTTGTAAGCACTGTCTCATTTCAATCCTTGCAGGGTGAAATCAGCTTACTGATAGGGAACTGACATGTAAAGAGGCTAAATCATGCCTCCCCTGGTGGTTCAGTGGCTAGGATTTTGCCAATGCAGGGGGTGTGGGTTCGATCCTTGGTCAGAGAGCTAAGATCCCACATGCCTCTCAGCCAAAAAACCAAAATATAAAACAGAAGTAACAAATTCAAGACTTTAAAAATGGTCCACAATAAAAAAAATCTTTAAAAAGAAAAGAGGCTAAATAAAGAAGGTGCCCAAGATCATAGAGTGAGGCACCAAGTGATCACAGATGCGACTCCCAACTCTCCCCAGCTCCAGAGTCAACATTCTGGACCAGAACAATCTGGCTGTCTCGCCAGGCCCTTAAACTTTATGCCTCCCACACTGAACTCATCTTTATCCCTTCCCTGTGTACTCTCCTCAAATCCCCTTATTTATTGGTTCCCAAAGACTCGGACATGACTAAAGCAACTTAGCACGCACACATGCACTCATTCTTACCTAAAATAGAAATTCAAAACCTGGCATCTTTTTTTTTTTTTTTTTGGCTACACCTTGGGGCTTGCAGGATCTTAGTTTCCCGACCAGGGATTGAACCTGGCTCACATCAGAGAAGGCAGTGGCACCCCACTCCAGTACTCTTGCCTGGAAAATCCCATGGATGGAGAGGCCTGGTGGGCTGCAGTCCATGGGGTCGCTAAGAGTTGGACCTGACTGAGCGACTTCACTTTCACTTTTCACTTTCATGCATTGGAGAAGGAAATGGCAACCCACTCCAGTGTTCTTGCCTGGAGAATCCCAGGGACGGGGGAGCTGATGGGCTGCCGTCTATGGGGTCGCACAGAGTCGGACACAACTGAAGTGACTTAGCAGCAGTAGCAGCACATCAGTAAAAGCACAATGTCCTAACCACTGGACCAGCAGGGAACTCCCCTGGCATCATCTTCAACGTCTCTCTTTACCTGCATGTGAAATCCATTTTCAAGGCTTAAAGCCTTGATCTGCAAGAGGTCTACCATCTCTCAGATCAGATCAGATCAGTCGCTCAGTCCTGTCTGACTCTTTGCAACCCCATGAATCGCAGCACGCCAGGCCTCCCGTCCCATCACCAACTCCCCGAGTTCACTGAGACTCACATCCATCGAGTCAGTGATGCCATCCAGCCATCTCATCCTCTGTCGTCCCCTTCTCCTCCTGCCCCCAATCCCTCCCAGCATCAGAGTCTTTTCCAATGAGTCAAGTCTTCGCATGAGGTGGCCAAAGTACTGGAGTTTCAGCTTCAGCATCATTCCTTCCAAAGAAATCCCAGGGCTGATCTCCTTCAGAATGGACTGGTTGGATCTCCCTGCAGTCCAAGGGACTCTCAAGAGTCTTCTCCAACACCACAGTTCAAAAGCATCAATTCTTCGGCACTCAGCCTTCTTCACAGTCCAACTCTCACATCCATACATGACCACAGGAAAAACCATAGCCTTGACTAGACGAACCTTTGTTGGCAAAGTAATGTCTCTGCTTTTGAATATGCTATCTAGGCTGGTCATAACTTTCCTTCCAAGGAGTAAGCGTCTTTTAATTTCATGGCTGCAGTCACCATCTGTAGTGATTTTGGAGCCCAGAACAATAAAGTCTGACACTGTTTCCACTGTTTCCCCATCTATTTCCCATGAAGTGGTGGGACCGGATGCCATGATCTTCGTTTTCTGAATGTTGAGCTTTAAGCCAACTTTTTCACTCTCCACTTTCACTTTCATCAAGAGGCTTTTGAGTTCCTCTTCACTTTCTGTCATAAGGGTGGTGTCATCTGCATACCTGAGGTTATTGATATTTCTCCCAGCAATCTTGATTCCAGTTTGTGTTTCTTCCAGTCCAGCCTTTCTCATGATGTACTCTGCATATAAGTTAAATAAACAGGGTGACAATATACAGCCTTGACGAACTCCTTTTCCTATTTGGAACCAGTCTGCCATCTCTACTCACACCTAATTCCCAGGCTCAAGTCCTCACGAGTCTTCTCCTGGACTACTGCCTTAACCATTTCAATTTCTGACTTAGGAAATACAATTACATTCACAGGATCTCCCTCGAGCAAGAAAGCCAAGGCAACAGGACACACAATGAAGCTCGTCTTCACCGATCTCTCCATACTGTATACCTATTACAGTATATTTTTGCACTTTGGAACTTGATCAAAATAGTTTTGCATTGCTATTTAACAGTCATATATGTAGATCTTTTTATCTGTTTCAAGGAGTCAGAGAACAGAATTGAGTGTGCCTTTGGTACCAACCAGCAGGAGCCTATGAGTCTGCTTTCCAGAGCATGGTCACAGGGACTTAGTAGTGCCCACTCTCTTTGGTTCCAGCTTTTAAATTCCAGAAGAGACATGACTGGCCTCACTTGAGTCCCATGTCCACCCCTCGATCAATCAACCTTGGCTAAGCAGCAGGTCAGCCTTGTCTAAATATAGTACATGGAGCTTCTCCTATAAATAGGACTTGTTCCCAGAAAAGAAGGAGGCATATACCATTCATTCATTTGTTCATTCTTTCATTCTATCAATAAATACCTATGTTATGTGGTAGCTGGATGGGAGAAGAGTTTGGGGAGAAAGGATATATGTATATACATGGCTGAGTCACTCTGCTGCACACCTGAAACTATCACAACATTGTTAATCAGCTATACTCCAGTATAAAACAAAAAAGGTTTTTTAAAAAATCAGAAAATAAACAGCTGAGCACTTATTAAAGTGTATGCAAAGTTCTTTCATATATGCAAAATATCTAAAACATGATCCTGCCCTCATACCATGAAAGTCACAGCTTAAAAAGATGAGTAATCACCAGAGAGAAAGCATAACAATATTCATCTGTAAGAGATCATCAATCCAGTTACATGTAATGGACGATAATTCACCACACCCTGTATAAGCCTCTGGTGGTAAAAATGATCAGTGCTAGCATGTACATGTTCAACAAAGCCAGGGCTGCACCACTAGAAATAAACTACGGAGATATGCAGTGACAGACTAAACAGCAGATTCACACCGTGGAATACAGCAATGAGCATGAATGCTTTGCAAACACACACAACAATATTGATGAACGTCTCAATGTTAAGCAAGAGAAACTGGACACGAAAATATACAGGCTATGATCCCATTTATAGAAAGTATAAAAAACAGGCAAAACTAATCTACTCTGAAGGAGTAGCGACTGGAGGGGAGCAAAAAAAGGGCTCTGTGGGTGCTTGTTCTATCTCTTGAGCTGGGTGTGGTTCCACAGGTATGTTCAGTTTATCCAAATCCATCAAGTTGTATGATTATTATATGTGTCCTTTTCTATGTGGATATTATCCTTTGCTTTTGAATGTTTTTAAAAAAATAAGTAATGATCAAGGCAAGAAGCTTTAGTCACCCTTGAACATTGTCACTATGATTATGCTAGAGATGACAATCATTGCTGGGCTGGGCCCACCCCCACCACCTTCTCAGAGACACTAAACCCTGTCCATCCGTCAATCTTCAGAAGAGCCACCTCCCCTCCAGCCCCAGCTGACTGGACCTGGAAACTTGACCCCATGAAGCTGAATCAGGTGATGAAGTACTTCATTCAATAAACTGCACAGATTTGGGGCAAAGAATTTCTGGACATATGCACGGTGATAAACCAAGAAAACTGGTCTGCAGAAAAAAGAGCCAACACAATGCAAGGAAGCAAAACAAACCTGTGGGAGATGCAGTGAGATGCCCCAGAGGCTGCTTACGCACCAGCTCTGGTACGCATGCGCCCCACCTGTCACTGGGTGTCCCTCAGATTGCTCGTGTAGCCTTGCTGCTTAGTCGCTCAGTCATGTCCGACCCTTTTGGACCCCATGGACTGCGGCCCGCCAGGTTTCTCTGTCCATGAGATTTCCCAGGCAAGAATACTGGAGTGGGTTGCCATTTCTGTCTCCAGGGGATCTTCCCAACCCAGGGATCGAATCCACATCTTCTGCTTTGAATTCTTTACCACTGATCCACCTGCGAAGTCCCATGTAGCCCTATGACTTCAAAAAAGGAAATCTTACTTATTTAAACTAGTTTAAATAGGTTTCTGTTTGTGGCATGTATTATCTCATTTAGTTCCTGTAACAACCCTACACAGTGCCATTATGATTCCCATTCTCAGATGAGCTAACTGAAGCCCTTGTCCAAATCACACAGCCGTGGTGTTGGCAGGATTTGGATCCAAGCAGTCTAATCCTGGAGTCTGAAATCTTAACAAATCAACTGCATTGCAATGAGAGAGAAATGCTGAAAATGTAAACATGAATTGCATGTTGCAATTTAACTAAGGCATCTGGTTTTAAATGGGGAAATGATAAAGAAGATTTAAAAACTGGCTGTCCGAAGAAGAATGGTAAGCACTTATTTTTTTCACAAGGGAATTACAGTTTGAGTTATAGGTGTCAGAGAAATATAAAATGCATATAACGTGACAAATTATACTAAGTAAGACTGTATTCTTATACCAGGAAATTGTTTAAAAATTTCAGCAAAATGCTCTGTCAGCGGGTCCCCACTGATTACCTAGTTTCCCCAAAATGTTAATACCCAGGAGAAGGGGATTTTAGTCCTATGGAAATTAATGATTAAAGTTACTCCCTAAGAGGGAAGCAGACGCCAGTGGTCACTTCCCACAATGATGGCCAGACTCACAATCCACTCAGCAAGACTTCTAGATAAATCACAACCAAGCCATTGGTGATCCCCATCAACCTTCAAATGGCATGATTCAGGAATTATCAGTGAGTTTAAGTCAGATAAGAACTTGTTCTCTGTAATGCTTTGACTTTAGAAGAAAGTGCTGACAACCACCACTCAAGATCTTTTCTATATATATATGATTGAGCAGTTTTGTGGCTTATATTTAGAACAATGTGTGACAATTTCTAGATTAGAGTCCCAAGGTCCATCAATGCCAGAAAGACAAAAGGTCATCTTCTGAGGCTCCATGGATGGCATTCTTTAGCCTGCTAAATAGCTCAACCCAAAAGTCCTTGCTTTGATGTTACCTTTTAAAGGAGGCTGTTTTTTTTTGTTTGTTTGTTTTTTGTTTTATAATCTGGCAAAAGGAGGAATGGTTTGAGCAGTTTGTGGCTAATTTGTAGTAAGAATACTGAGTTAAACTGAGCTCCAAAACAAAGCACATATTATTATCAAAATGAGGATTTAATTCATTTCCTCAGTACCTTGCATGTGGCTGTGAAAAATGTTTTGCTAATAAGAACCTACTGGATAGCACAAGGAACCCTACTCAGTACTCTGTAATAGTCTATATGGGCAAAGAGTCTATTGATTAAAAAAAAGAGTGGATACAAGTACATGTATAACTGATTCATTTTGCTGTACGCCCGAAACTAACACAACACTGTAAATCAATTGTACTCCAATGAAAATTTTTAAAATATATAATAAAGTTTTGTACTAGTTTCACATCAGGAAACTTAGCCTGATATGAAACTAGTTATCTACATAAGACATGTAATCTGTAATGACCAATTAACATTCTAAAAATTAGCTATTGTCCAGACTTTCCTAGCCGTCCAATGGTTAAGATTCCATACTTCCAATGCAAGGGGCATGAGTTCGATCTCTTGTCCAGGAATGAACATCCCACAAGCTGTATGGCCAAAGGAAAAAAAAAACAGCTACTGTCCTTCAAATTGGAGTAGGAAATGGCAATGCACTCCAGTATTCTTGCCTGGAAAATTCCATGGAGAGAGGAGCCTGGCAGGCTGCAGTCAGTGGGGTCACAAAGAGTCAGACATGACTGAGCAACTGAGCACACACACATGTCCCTCAAATATAATAGATCTGTCTTTAAGTTCCCTTCTTCCTTTTTTTTTTTTTTTTTTCTTTTTTTTTGACCATGCTGTGAGGCCACAGTGGGTCTTAGTTCCCCAACCAGGGATCAAACCCACACCCCATGCATTGGAAGCACAGAGTCTTAACCACTGGACCACCTGGGAAGCCCCCTCTCCTGTGAGTTTTTACTCTCTGCTCATGTTGTCAGCACAGCTTTTGAACATTCAGTGCATCTCAAAATGCGATCAGAATTTCCTAAGCTTGCTCCTAAAAGTTCCAAATAGTGCTACAGATGTTCCCAAAGGCTAATATACAGGCCCCTAACACATGCCCTATTAGGACAATGAGTAGTGAAAACGAGCCTAGTTAAGCATAACATGCCACAGCACGGCATGAATGCCTACTTGAAGAACTTAAGGTAATGAGATCTATAAGCAGAAAAAAAGACAAGTCAGGCTGAGTCACTGATGGCTGAGTTCCAATGTCATGTCTGTAGGCAGCTCCATGACTCTAAGATGGTCCTAATACCAAAGTTATCACTACACAAAGATTCAAAAAATCAACTGCTCACTACTTCCACTTATAAATCCTTCCTGTAAACAAGGCATTCCAACTGAAAATTAGCCAAGTGTCTTAGAAGTACTTAAAGAAGATCAATTAGCTTCTTACTTGAACAATCTGGCTGAAAAATCAAAATTGAAAGTGCAATTTCTGAATGTAATCTTGCTCAAAACTTTAAAAACATATTAACTTTTAAATAACATATGAATTTAGGTATTAAAAAAAAAACAGTAGTTTCTGCCAAGCAGATTTTCAAAAGAAAAATGTGGAGATTTTAAACCAATTCATGAAGGTTTGCAACAAGATTTTAAAGAGAAATACTATTTTCTCAAATATTCCCAAATATGAATTCTCACACTAAATGGTAAGAACATGATGCAAGTGGACACAGTCAATCCCAGAACAAAATAATCATTGACCCCTTCCCAACCCAAGCCTCCGAAGCCTCACAACTGCTATACCACAGGTCAAAAAATTGAACCAGATGGAAGTGTGACCACATGTCAACAAATACGTCAATTCTGGAGGCCAAAACTAAAACCCAAACTCAACTCTAACAGAGTATGTCCGATATTTCATCCTCTTGTTACAAACTTGATGTTCTTTAAGTACTAAACCCATCATTACACTATGTAGGTTATAAAAAAAAGCCTATTTATAAAGTGAAGAGGTGATTATTTAGAAAAAGGATGGCTGACATAAGTGATGTAAATAATCCAAAAATGCTTTAACCACATGTGAAATATGCTAATTATGAAAATCCTTTAAAAGTTCAAATACTACATGCATTTGTATTATTTTTATGTACATTTAACTATGTTGCAAAGATTCTCAATATTTCCTTATATTTCATATTTAATTAACTTAAATAATAAACAAGTAAATATCAGTGGGAACACGAATTAGCAAAAAAACCTCACAAAAATTGGTAAATTAAATAATTGCCAATTCTGTGCCTTCCTTCCACCTCATAAGCACAATTTTATAAAACTGCTATCTCTATGTATTAACCACTTCTATTTCTTCTGTTTTCACTTACTTTGAATGGACTATATGTTTCTACATGATTCTCACAGTCATCTCTAAAGACATTCTATGTCTGTCTCAGTGGTTTCTGACTAACAGTTTGTAGATAGAATGCAGTTTTCATCAATCCACAGTTAAATGAGATAAGCAAAGGCAAGTTACTGAGTTTTTAGTAAAGCTAAATTTATTCAATTTACTTTATTGAATTTATTACCTAATAATAATTATTATTATTCTTACAGTTTATTTGTTCTTCACTTTGCGATTATGTCCTTTCCCTTTTCTTGTGTTAAAAGGTATTTTTATGGAATTATAGTAATGGTAAATGGCAGTTTTTTATCTTCCTCATGTGACAAAATACTGAAACATACCTATTTTGCCCCCTACCATTACCAGTTATTTTCTATCTTACTAGTCCAGTAAATCCAAAAGTCAGTTAACTAAATATACTCCTTCATGAGATGAACCTATTTGCAGGGCAGGAATAAAGACGCAGATGTAGAGAATGGATGTGTGGACATGGAGTGGGAGGGAGGAGGGGATGGAATGGCCTGGGAGATTGGCATTGACATACGTAGAGCTACCATGTGTAAAGCAGACAGCCAGTGGGAAGCTGTTGTAGAGCACAGGAAGCTCAGCTCCACGCTCTGCGATGACCTGAGGGGTGGGATGGACGGTGGCGGGAAGAAGGTTCAAGAGGGAGGAGGCATGTATGTACACATATGGCTGATTCACTTTGTTGTACAGCAGAAACAAAACACTGTAAAGCAATTATACCTCAGTTTTAAAAATGAATTAAGTATGAGCCCACACAGACATGCTTAAAAACATTTGTGGAAAGACTCCTGTGGTAGCAGGCCTCCAGTACATCCTCAGTGATCCCTGCCTCCCAGTATTCACACCCTTGTGGGCCCCTCCCACACGCTACCAGGGGTGGTCTGTATGGCCAAGAGAACACAGGAAAAGTGATGGCACGTCACTCCTGAGATTAAGTCATACAAGGCTGTTCAGCTGCCAGGGGGTTGCTCTCTCATTCTTCCATCTCTCCCTCTGCAAGAAGCCAGCTGCCATGTCACGAGTCACACGACAGAGAGGTCCTTGTGATGGGAACTGAGGCTTCCTGCCCACAGCCAGGTGAGTGGCACTGGGAGCAGACCCCCCAGCCCCAGTCAAGCCTTTGGATGAGTGCAGCCTCATGGAAGACCCTGAGCCAGAACTGCCCAGCTAGGCAGCTGCTGAATCCCTGACCTACAGACACTGAGATATAATAAACTGCTGTGTATTAAATGATGAAGTGTGAGGTATCGTGTTATGGAACAATAAATAACTCATGCAACTCCTTTTTTGGCTGCAAGATGAACAGGTCTCTGGCCCCAGCGCAATGCCACAACAGTTAACGTGTATTCATACGGACGTTGGGAGAGAGAAAGGATTAGCGAGGTCTATGATGTCCATTATCCTGGCTTCAGTTTGCTTACATTGACTTCTTCCTTCTCTGTTGCTTTTTCTACTTCTCTCATATTGACCAGAGTACTCAGTAAACTGAAAAATCCAGCTCTAGCAAAGGAATCAGTTTTACAAGTCTGCAGGCTTTAGTTAAAGGAATATCGTCCTATGTAAATGTAACATTTTATAATATTTTATAAATCTGGTTAATTTCTATTGACAGAATCCCTCATCATGGCTGTCAGATCCTAACTATGCCCATCCTTATCTCAACAGAGGAGCATGTCTTCTATTCACAGAGAAAACAGAAGCAACAAACAGAATCTCTTTTATGAGACTGATGGGCTTCCCGCTGCACTAAGAAGGCAGGTCAGACAGGATCTCTTCTAAATTCCCTCTTCCAACTTTTAAACCCATCTATAAATATGATCTGATAAATATTGGTGGATGGCATCACCGATTCAACGGACATGAACTTGGGCAAACTCCAGGAGGGGTGAGGGACAGGGTGGCCTGGCGTGCTGCAGTCCACGGTGTCACGAAGAGTCAGACATGACTTGGAGACTGAACAACAGCAACATAAACACCGGGGTGCAAAGTTAATATTTCAGCAGTTGATGCCAGGGCTCCTCTTAGGGGCAGAAAATGCCTAATTGAGGAAAGTACTTCATATGAACACCTGAAATACGAAAGAGGAAAGCTAGCCTTATAATAAAACTGAAACAAAGAGATAGCTAACAGATTTACATTTGAAAAAAAGAGAGAGACCAATAACATGAGGACTGAAAGAGCAAAGAGAAGATGAAATGGGGTGGGTGGGGCGGTAAAGAGAGATGAGGCTCAAACAACCATGTGGGAGGTTCAAGCTTAGGGAGAGAGCTCCAGGGATCGGGAAACTGCAGGTATGTTTAAAATAGAAATATCTATTATTGGGCTTTACATTGTTGTGTTGCTAAGGATATAAAATGCCCTAAGCCCTCAGTAATACCTGATACATGTACAAATGCCTTGTGTGAGTGATTTTGGGGAAAATCCAAGAAAAAAAAAAGATCCGGGGTAGGTCTGAGTTCTACACCTGGGTCAGCATGGAACCAAGGAATAAGAACATGGGAACTGAGGTACAAGTGAGATGAAGAATTTGGGACTTTTCTGGTGGTCCTATCCTGTGGTTAAGACTCCCTGATCCCAAAGCAGGGGGCTCCAGGTTCCATCCCTGGTCAGGGAACTAGATTCCACATGCCACAATGACGTTCAAAGAGAAATAAATAAATAAAATTTAGTGGAAGCAGAAATGCAACAGCCAAACAAACCATAAGATCACCTCCCAGGAATTAACAGAGATCTTGGAGTGGGCACTGAACTCCCCAGTGGATACAGAATGGAGACAAGCCAATCTTACTTAAATCTCAAAAGAGAATGCTACTTCAGCTGACATCTGGGTACATATCTGGCTTTTGACAAAGAGAAGTTCCAAAGTAAAGGCACTCTGTTTTTTTAATAAGATGTAATATCTTTCCTTTAGACATGGTTCCATCAACTATTCTCTCTTTGCTACATAAAGTCAGTATCATCCTCACCACAGGGATTTTCCTCTACACAGGGGTTTTCCTTGTACACGGACTCAGGCCTAAAGCATCATCATCTTGTAACACGGGCTTTGAACTCAGAAATGTTGAGATTTTGGATCCTTATTCTATTATTGGTGGTATGCATCCATGCTAAGTCACTTCAGTCTTGTCCTTTGCGACCCTGTGGACTGTAGCCCACCAGATTCATCTGTCTCAGGGATTCTCCAGGCAACAATACTAGAGTGGATTGCCACGCACTCCTCCAGGGGATCTTCCCAACCCAGGAATCAAACCTGCATCTCTTATGTCTCCTGCATTGGCAGGCAGGTTCTTTACCACTAGTGCCACCCGGGAAGCCCACTGGTGGTATAACTTTGGGCATATTACTTAACCTCTCTACATTCTCTCAGCTATAATTGCCTCATCAGAAAAAGGGAATAAAATAGTACCTACCTCTTAGGACTATGGTAAGGATTATCCTGGATAATGAATATAAATTGTTAGCCCAGCGCCTGGCAAATAGTAAACCCTCATAATGTTAACTCGATCATCAGCCACCAGAACTCGTTTAGTTTTGGCTGCACTGGGTCTTTGTTGCTACGCGTGTGCTTTCTCTAGTGGCAGGGTGAGGGCTTCTCGATGGCTGCTTCTCTTGTTGGGAGCACGGGCTTCAGCAGTTGCAGCACACAGGCTCAGTAGTTATGACTCCTGGGCTCTAGGCCGGAGGCTCAGTAGTTGCGGCTTGCAGGTTGCCCTGTTGCATGTGGAATCTTCCCAAACTAGGGATCCAACCCATGTCCCCTGCATTGGCAGGTGGATTCTTAACCACTGGACCACCAGGGAAGAAAGGTAACCGGTGAGTTCCTTAGTCATTAATCCCGATGAATCTTTTCTTTTGGAATCCTTTTGCAGAACACATGGTAGTCTTAGACACTTGCTGCTGCTGCTGCTGCTGCTGCTGCTAAGTCACTTCAGTCGTGTCCGACTGTGGGACCCCATGGACTGCAGCCTACCAGGCTTCCCCGTCCCTGGGATTCTCCAGGCAAGAACACTGGAGTGGGTTGCCATTTCCTTCTCCAATGCATGAAAGTGGAAAGTGAAAGTGAAGTCGCTCAGTCGTGTCCGACTCATAGCGACCCCATGGACTGCAGCCTACCAGGCTCCTCCATCCATGGGATTTTCCAGGCAACAGTACTGGAGTGGGGTGCCATTGCCTTCTCCCACTTTCTTGAAATGGTCCAATTTTAGCTCTCCCACCACTCTTTTCTTTCACTAGCTCTTCTTTCTCCACCACCCTATATGTGTTCATGTGCCCGGGATCCTGCCCTCCACCATCTTCTGCTCTCATTCAACACTCACGGAGTGAATGCAGTCAAAACTCCAGTAGCCACATCTCTGCTTCTAACCTAGACCTTTCTTCTGAGCTCTTGAGCCAAACTACTCTCTAGATAACTTGTCCCAGGGGGTTAAAAAAACCAAGGCTTCAAAATCAAATTCATAGAGCCTGTTAACAAAGTCATCATTTTCTCTATCTACTCCAATTCTTTTTCTTCCCTATAACATTTCCATTATTAACATTAACTAGTTATCTTTCCTGTCTCCCTTGCTTCCCCACTGTGTCCAACTGGCTATCAGAGCTTGATACTCAGAATCCTATCAGTCCTGCCCCGTCCTTCATGATGCTGTGGTAGCTCAGAGTGGGCTTTAGAGTCACATGAGCCTGAGTTCAAATATTAACCATACCATAAGCTGACAATGATTGTTCTGGGCCAAGTTACTTAACCTCTCTGACCTCTGGGTTTCGTGAGAGTTAAATGAGCTACCATGTGCAGAAATGGCCAGCACATAATTGGAATTCAACAAACATTCCCCCCTACATCCCCTTCCTCAGGCCTTCATCACCGTCTGGTCTAATGCAATGTCCACTTTGTTGCACGGCTTTACCCTTTCTCCTCCAAATTGCCCTGCAGTTTAATTCTCTAGAAATTAAATCTGATCCTGTCATCTCTTTGCTTTAACACCATCAACATCTCTTTTTATCATATGGAACAAAGCCCAGCTGCCTTCCTGGTCACTTCTCCCCCATCCTGGTTACTCTAAAATATTGACTCTTCACCAGCTACATCATACACACACTGGCTTACATTTCTGACATGCTGATCCCTTTGGTTTTAATTCCCTTCCCACGCCCAAGTTGTTTCGTCCAACTGGAAAGCTTCTTCACTCCTCAAGAATTTTTTCAAAAAGCTATCACTTACATGACAACAAAAACTGAGGCAACAAAAGCAAAAATAAACAAGCTATAAAGCTTCTGCACTGCAAAGGAAACAATGCATTGAAAAAGCTACCTATAGATTAGGAGAAAATATTTTCAAACCATATATCTGATAAAGGTTAAAATTAAAAAATATATAAAGAACTCCTACAAACGCAGTGACAAAAAAAAAAAAAACACCCATATAAAAAATGGGGGAAAAACCTGAACATTTTTCCAAAGACAAATCATCAACAAGTACAAGAAAGGCGCCAAACATCGTTAATCCGACCCCATAGACGGCAGCCCACCAGGCTCCCCTGTCCCTGGGATTCTCCAGGCAAGAACACTGGAGTGGGTTGCCATTTCCTTCTCCAATGCATGAAAGTGAAAAGTGAAAGTGAAGTTGCTCAATCGTGTCCAACTCCGTGCAACCCCATAGACGGCAGCCCACCAGGCTCCCCCGTCTATGGGATTTTCCAGGCAAGAGTACTGGAGTGGGGTGCCATTGCCTTCTCCAAATCATCAGGGAAATGCATATCAAAACCACAATGAGAAGTCACTTCACACCTGTTAGGATGGCTACCATCAAAAAGACAAAGTGTTGCCAAAGATGTGGAACAAAGGGAAACTTAGCAGACCATTGTTGAGACTGTGAAGTCATACAGCCATATGGAAAACAGTATGGGGATTCTTTAAAAAATTAAAAAGAGAACTACCATATTCTGGGTATATACCCAAAGGAAATGCAGTTAGTACCTTGAAGAGAAATCTGTACTCCCATGTTTGCTACACTGTTACTCACAATAGCCAAGATATGGAAACAACCTAATTATCCACTGGATGGATACACACAGTGGAACTATATTCAGCCTTCAAAAGAAGGACTTCCCTAGCGGTCCAGTGGCTAAGACTCTGCATTCCCAATGCAGGGGGCCTGGGTTCGCTCCCTGGTCAGGAAACTGGATCCCACATACCACAACTAAAGATCCCGAGTGTTTCAACTAAGTCCCAGCACAGCCAAATAAATAATCTTTTTTAAAAAAGAAGAAGAAAAAATCCCTGACTTCTGTGACATGGATGAACACAGGGACATTATGCTAAGTGAAATAAGCCAGATGCAGAAATTAAAAAAAAAGCATGATCTCACTTATATGTGAAATCTAGTGATATCAAATACGGAGAAACAGAGAGTGAAATGGTGGTTTCCAGAGGTGTGGAGGTGGGGGAAACAAGGAGATGTCAGTCAAAGGGTACAAAGTTGCAAGATGACTAAGTCTGGGGATCTAGTGTGCAGCATGATAGCTGCAGGTAACAACACTGGCCTGAATACTGGAAATTTGCTAAGAGGTTAGATTTCACCACAATAAAAGGTTAACAATTCCAGGGTGATTAAATGAATATGTTGATTAGCTTGACTAGTATAACCATTTTACTATGTACGTGTATACCAGATCATGTTGTATACCTTAAATATACACAATTTTAATTTAAAATTTAAAAATTGGGACTTCCCTGGTGGTCCAGTGGTTAAGAATCTGCCTTGTAATGCAAGGGACACAGGTTCAAACCCTGGTCAGGGAACTAGAATCCACATACCATGGAGCAACTAAGCCAGTGAGCCACAACTACTGAGCCCCCATCCCTGGAATCCACAAGCCGCAACTAAAGAGTCTGTGCAGTACAACGGAAGCTCGGGCACGACACGGTGAAGACCCCAAGCGCTGCAACCAGGCTCACCACAGCCAAATAAATAAGTATTTTTTAAAAAATTAAAAATTTCAAATCTGTTACTAACAGGGTGATACTATTTTAACTGGTTCAGACTCTTTAACTACTCTCTATACACACACATAAAAATACACATACAGGGAGAGGAAGAGAAAGAGAAAATGGTAAGACAAGTGTAGATGTGATAAAATGTTAAAAGTTGGTGAATCTGGAGAAGAATCATTTGGAACTTACAAAAAAGAAGGTGCAAAACTCTGTATAATTCTGACTTTTATGTAAGTTTGAAATTATATCAAAGGGAAAAAGAAAGTATGAGGCAATCTAACCACAAGGTAACAATCAAATAAACCCATGCTGAGGTACATTTTACCAGAACACTGACCTATATTCTAAAAATGTCAATATCATGGGGGAAAAAAAAGGAAGGAGGGAGGGGCAGGCTGAGGAAATGTTCTAGATCAAAGGAGACTAAAGAAACATAACAAGTAAATGTAATGTGAAACCCTGGGTTAGATGCTCTTCATACATTGGGAAAAAATGTGCTATAAAATACATTTTTTGAACAAGCAATAAAATTAGAAAAAGACCCTTTACCATATAATAATAGCACTAAAACAATATTATATGTTGTGAATCCATGCCACGAGCTATGTGGGATCTTAGTGTTCCCCAAGCAGCGATCAAACTCACACTCTCTGCATTGAAAGCTCAGAGTCTTAAGCACTGAATCACCAAGGAAGTCCCAAAAGGTCCTTGTTCTTAAGAGAGACATCCTGAGGTATCTAGGGGCAAAGTATGATGATGTCTGCAACTTTAAGATGTTTCAGCAAAATTAATAAAAATAATAGTGTGTGTGTATGATAAGGGGAGCTTCCCTGGTGGTCCAGCGGTTAAAACTCCATGCTTTCACTGCAGGGGACACGTGTTCCATCCCTGGTCCAGGAATGAAGATCACCGTATGCCTCCCAGCACCACTGGGGGAATAAAAAGGTGTGTATGTGTTTACCTAGAGAGAGAGAGAACAAATACAGCAAAATATTAATATTGGTGAACCTGAGTGAATGCTTACTATTCTTACAGCATCTCTGTATGTTTGAAATTTTTTCATAATAAGATATTTTTTAAAAGCTATTACTAATGTGAAATACTTTCCCCACTCTCTCAGATAGAATCAACCCTGCCTCCTGTAAGTTGTTGTGTTTTTATTTTTAACCTAAAATGCTCAGTGTGTGTGCTCAGTTGCTTTAGTCGTGTCCAACTCTTTGCAACCCTAGGGACTGTAGCCTGACAGGCTCCTCTGTCCAGGGGATTCTCCGGGCAAGAATACTGGAGTGGGGGGCCATGCCCTCCTCCAGGAGATCTTCCTGACCCAGGGAATGAACATGCATCTCTTGCATCTCCTGTATTGCAGGCAGATTCTTTACCACTGAGCCATGGCGGAAGCCAGCGCTCAGGCTGGGTTGTAATTATTTGTTGAAGCTTCTTGAGGTAGGAACTTAAATTCCCTTTGGAATTTAATCATGGGAGGAGTATTCTAATTCAAGGCAATTTTATGTTGCTCGCATGGTTTTACTGTAATATTCTGATGCTAAATTTTGGGCTCGCAGCAAAACATGGCTGGACATTCTTGAGCTGAGAACTAGAATAGAAAAATAAGCCTTTGGTTCGGAGCAAAGCACAGTGCTGGGGTTAATCCGATCAATGACTCCATTCTGTCCCTTTATGGACTCCTCTGCAGGCATAGCTGGAAAGCCCACACTGGCTTCCAGGCAGGTACACAGAAGCATTACACAAGGGAAAGATATTCTGAAAGTTGAACCAATTGCCCCTGATGCTTGGAATATAACCCCTGGCACTTCTGTCTTCTCACTTCCAAGACATGTATCTCAGGAGGGCAGCCCCATCCTCAGTTGGCCAGAGGTCTGATTATAAAACTCAAGGGCTAATAGAGCTTATGGTTGCCTTCCCTGGTGGCTCAGTAGTAAAGAATCTGCCTGCTAATACAGCAGAAAAGCAACTACGCCCATGTGCCACAACGATAGAGCCCGGGAGCTGCAACAGCTACTGAAGCCCACGAGCCCTAGAGCCCACATCCCACAGGAGACGCCACTGCAATGAGAAGCCACACTAACTAGAGAGTAGTCCCTGCTCACCACAGCTAAAGAAAAGCCTGTGCAGCAGTGAAGTCCCAGTACAGCCAAAAATAAATAAAGTTATTTCAAAAATAAAAGAGAGAGAGATTATATAGTTGGAGAGTGATGGAGAAACCATGCTCTTCCCATCTCTCTAGGCTTCTTTGACCAAGAACTTAGAATAGGGACTTCCCTGGTGGTCCAGTGGCTAAGACTCTGCATTTCCAATACAGGGGGCGCCCAGCTTTGACCCCTGCTCGGGAAACTATCCCACATGTCGCAACTAAGAAGCCCACATGCCACAATGAAGACACTGTGAGTCGCAATTAAGACCCAGCACAGCCAAAATACATAAATATTTGTTTAAAAAATAAACTGAACATTGTTTAAAAACATAGGAAATATTCTCTGTCCACAGTACTGAGAAGAACACGTCTATTCTTCTCTCGACCCACTTCCCTTATTTCCTCCTCCTCCAGGAAGAAAAAAGTACTTCTATGATTAATAAGACTAGGTATAGGGCTCCCCTGGTGGCTCAGACAGTAAAGAATCTGCCTGCGATGCAGGAGACTTGGGTTTGATCTCTGAGTTGGGAAGATCCCCTGAGGGAAGAAATAGCAACCCAGTCCAGTATTCTTGCCTGGGAGATCCCATGGACAGAGGAGCCTGGTGGGCTGCAGTCCATGGGGTCACTCACAACTGAGTGCCCACACACACACAGGGTCACTACACACACACACTGCCCAGGCCCCTTCTGAGTTTCCCTCTTGGAGATGTCTGTCCCACAGGCCATATACCTTCATCTCTGCTCATGCAGTAGTGAGAAAGCAGTTTCCTTTGCTTTCCCATAGCTTAGCCTATGTGTCGGGGAGAGTTCTGTTCATGGAGGAAGAAATGAGATGCCCGTTTTGCCCCCGGGTCCAAGCTATACCCTCAGCAAGGGTTAGCAGCAAGGAAGGTGATATTTTCATCTCAGTCTGCTTCCTCTATCACCTGGTTCAGGACTCAGAAAAAAGAGGGACATGAAGGGCCTCTCAGAACCCAAACAGTATTTCTCTAATCTTTGGGTCTCGGCACCTCTCCTGGTGCTTGTTCTAGGACCAGCCTTCAATAAATTTTTGTTGTCTTGAACTCAGACAATGTGACACACACCGGCATGTAGCTGCTCACAGCTATCGGGGTAATGGCTGTTTTTTTTAAATCATACAAAGTGACTTTTGAAGCCTTTCTAGTTTGGCTGCAGGCTCTAAGGCTACAAGGAAGCGAGCTTTGGTTAGCAGAGGGGAGAGAGCCGGGTTTTGTGCTTTGCTATGGTTGCGACGCCAAGGACCGACATCCCAGGGGTGCTCTCAAACAGCTTGACGGCAGTCTAGCAAGAAGGTGGTAGAGACACAATTTTAACAACAATGATCAAACATTTTTTGAAATTTTCCTTTATCCTTGAAATGCCTTGTGTTTCAGAAAGTCTATTCGTTACTGAGCATTCATCTGTAGCAAGTCATCTCTTTATGGATCTGTATGCGGAAGTGACAGGGCTGGGAGGATGTTGGCAGAGAGACAAAGGGCCCTAGGCACAGTGGGAGAGTCAGAGAGGTGAAGGTAAACAGCAGCTGCAGAAGGTGGGAGATAAAAAAGAGGGGGGAGCTACAAGTAAATCCCCTTCCTCAAGGGGGCTTTGGCTGTCACGAAGGACATGACGGCCCACTCATATTTTTCCTGGGACCATGATCACTGGCACCTCCATCTTCTTAGGGCAGTTCCTCTCCTCTCGTCCTTGGATTTCTTTCCTTGACCATCCCCTTTCTCTCCAGGGTGTCGAACCTCTCCACCTCTCCCTGTCTCAGCTACATCCTTCACCTCCACCTACAATCATGCCCACATCCTCACGACCCCAGGAACCTCAAGCCACCCCGCAACCACCAGCCCTTTGCCTTCTCCTCACAATCTGTTCCAACACCACCCAAAGGGTGGTCTGTGGACCTGCAACATCAGCACCGCATCGGAGAGCGTCTGACATGCAGTTCTCACACCCACCCCCGACCTACCGAATCAGAATCCCTGTGTGTGTGTGGCAGGGGTGGGGCAGGGGGGGTGGGTGGAGGGGTCCCAAGATCTGTGCTGCAACATGCACCATGGGTGATTCTGAAGCACTGCTTCCCTGATGGCTCAGCAGGTAAAGAATCTGCCTGCAATGCAGGAGATACAGGAGACTCAGGTTTGATCCCTGGGCTGGGAAGAATTGCTGGAGGAGGAAACGGCAACCCTCTCCAGTATTCTTGTCTGGGGAATTCCATGGATAGAGGAGCTTGGCGGGCTACAGTCCATGAGGTCGCAGAGAGTCGGGCATGACCAAGCACACAAGCCTGGCACATTGCCTGTGCTCCGCACCTCCACTTCCTCACCATCTTGGGTTGCCTTTCTCTGTCCCTTTCATGTCTGACTCCCCAAGGCTCTGTCTTAGCGTCTTTTTTTCTCTTGAGCGTCATCCTTTCTCTATGTGACCTCAGCCACTCACAGGCTGATTTGGTTATGTATTTGTTCAAACACAGGTGTGAGTAAATTTGAGGATCACCCCATCCCTGGCCTCTTCTCTAAGCCTCCAGAATGTCCAGCAGCTTTCTGGACTTTTCTGCAAAAATGGTGCACAGTTTTCTTAACTCAGTATGTTTAAAATGAGCCAAATGTCTCCTCGTATGCCCACTCTGCATCGATTTGAACAATCTGGACAGGGACTTCCCTGGTGGTCATCCCAACGCAGGGGCCTGGGTTCGATCCCTGGTCAGGGAACTGGGTCCCACATGCCACAACTGAGAGCTCATGTGCCACCACTAAAGGGCCTGAGTGCCATGACCAAGACCCAGCGCACCAAACAAATAAATTAAAACAAATTCTTTTAAATCTGGACAGTAGGGCAGCTCTGTCCCCAGAGTGGTCATTTCGACTCTCCTCTCCCCTCCCTCTGGTCAGTTTCAGTCTACAGACGGTTCTGTGTCCACCACCACCCTGGGGCAGACCCTGTCAACTCTCATCTTTCCTAAGCAGTTCATCCTTCAGCAGCCACCTCATGACCTCCGTGGTTAAATCCCTTTAATGAATCCCCATGGTTCTAACTTCTAAGCCCCTTAACTGGCCTCACGATCGAGTGTATTTCCCACCCATTCTCCCCTCTGTAAATTCACCACTGGTATTTCACCAGCGCTGAATCACCTCCTGGGAATGGCCCGTGCAGCTTCACAACTGTGTATCCTGACCCATCCTGGTGCCTGAATCTGACACCTTCCTCATGCCTTCCCACCTCAGCTTGTCTTCCTGGCAAACTTCTATTCAACCTGCAAAAGCCCACTAGATGTCAGTTCCTCTGTGAAGTCTTCCTTATCCTATGGAGTAACCACTCTTGTCTGTCTTTTCTACAAGACTATAGTATCTTAAAAACCTATTTCTTATTTGTTTGCAGCCCACAGGTCTCCAGCTGTGGCGCGAGGGTTCAGTAGTTGCCACACACAAGCTTAGCTGTCCTGGGCACGTGGGATCTTAGCACCCCACATGCATGCTAAGTCGTGTCTGGCTCTTTGCAACCCCATGGACTGTAGACCCCCAGGCTCCTCTGTCCATGGGGATTCTCCAAGCAAGAATACTGGAGTGGGTTGCCATGCCCTCCTCTAGGGGATCTTCCCAACCCAGGGATCGAACCTGTGACTCTATGTCTCCTGCATTGGTGGGCAGGTTCTTTACCACTAGTGCCATCTGGGAAGCCCCTTAGTGCCACTATCAGGGATCAAACCTGTGGCCCCTGCATTGCAAAGTGTATTCTTAACTGCTGGGCCACCAGAGAAGTCCCAAGACTGTAATATCTTGATGGCCAGGAGCCTGCCTTATGTGCCTCTCTATAGTCAGCACCACTCATAGGCTGTGACACCTAGGGGGATCACAAAATTCATTCACTAAACAAAAATTCACTGAACACATATGATGTGAGGAGTATCACAGATACAATGAGCAAGGTAAAAAAAAAAAACACCTCTGCCCTCTTAGAATTTTTCCTCTAATAAGGAAACTAGCAAGTAGGCAGATAATCTGAACACTGTACTCAAATCTATGAAAGGGAGAAGCTTAGGGAGTTACATGCAGGAACACCTAATTCAGTTTGGAAGTAATTTCTTGTTGGAATCTGCAAGGAAAAATTGTTATGTGTACTTTAACTTTTTATTTATACTAGAGTACTGATTAACATAGCTGATTAGCAATGTTGCGATAGCTTCGGGTACACAGCAAAGGGACCCAGCCATACATACACAGGTATCCATTCTCCCCCAGACTCCTCTCCCTTCCAGGCTGCCACATAACATTGAGCAGAGTTCCCTGTGCTGTACATGTTACATGTGTTTTTAAAGAACATCAATATCAAATTGTTATTACTACCAGTAACAAGCATATTTTTCCATCCTGAGTAATTCTCCCCCTTCTACTTAATTCTGAGAAGAAAAAATGTGAAAATAACTCTCTCCACAGTAGCTGCTACCCAGGTAAGCAGCAGGCCCTGAAAGACTTTTCTTTGAAACAGAGCTGGGAAGCAGTAAGTCCCTCAGTTGCTGACAGTAACAATAAGGGTGCTTAATCACTGTTCCACTTTAAATGAGCTTCATTAATCTTCAGAAGCTTGGTAAGCCTACAGAGGAAGAAAACGCTAAGAGGCAGAACTTCAGTATGAAATTTGCCTGCAGAGGTCTCTTCCCCCTCATGCGTTTCTCTGCATTTGGGCCACAGGAAGCACAACTTGCGTTTCAACCCTTGAGCAAACTAGGTCTGCCTGTCCCAGACTTTTCAGAGAGGAACCCCGGATCCTCTCTAATGCACCATGAAACGACACTGAGGTAGGACACACATCATTAGTGGGCGAGCCTGCCTTCTTCCAACCAACGAAAACACATCAAAGGACATCTGACCAAACTGAGCAAGCCTTACATTTACCGCACGGTGATGAAAATATCCGCTCAAAGGAAGAATGTGATCTGGATAGTTTTGCAGTTCTCTGGAGTTATCATTGGCTGCCTCTCTAGCTTTGGGCACAATTTCAAGATTACATACATCACTAGCAAGCAACTTAACTGCAAATATACTAGGTCAGGTGTTCTCAAACTTGAGATTTACTGAGAAGGCTTATTATAATGCAGATCTCTGAGTTCCACCTCTAGAGTTTCTGATTCAGTAGGTCTGGGGTGAGACTGAGATTGTCTAGTTCTAACAAATTCTCAGATGCTGCTGCTGTTGACCCAGGAAACATACTTTGAGAACTGGTAAAGTCAGGTTGATATAACTGCTATATCCAATGATCATTACCACCAAGAGAAGCTAATTTGATCTGCCTTAAGAAAACTCCCCTGGTGGTCCAGTGGTTAAGAATGTACCTGCCAGTTCAGGGGACATGGGTTCAATTCCTGGTCCAGGAAGATTCCACATGTCTCAGGGCAACTAACCCCATATGCCACAAGTACTGAACCCTGCAGACTCTAGAGCTTATGCTCTGCAACAAGAGAACCCATGGCATGAGAAGCCCATACACCGCAACAAAGAGCAGCCCCTACTCTCTAACTAGAGAGAGCCCGTGAGCAGCAACGAAGACCCAGCACAGCCAAAAATAAACAAACAAATAAATAAGAAAACTATATCATAAGAAAGAATTGATGCTTTTGAACTGTGGTGCTGGAGAAGACTCTTGCAAGTCCCTTGGACAGCAAGGTGATCAAACCAGTCAATCCTAAAGGAAATAAACTCTGAATATTCAGTGGAAGGCAGAGAAGGCAATGGTACCCCACTCCAGTACTCTTGCCTAGAAAATCCCATGGACAGAGGAGCCTGGTAGGCTGCAGTCCATGGGGTCGCTACGAGTCGGACACGACTGAGCGACTTCACTTTCACTTTTCACTGTCATGCATTGGAGAAGGAAATGGCAACCCACGCCAGTGTTCTTACCTGGAGAATCCCAGGGATGGGGGAGCCTGGTGGGCTGCCGTCTATGGGGTCCCACGGAGTCAGACACGGCTGAAGTGACTTAGCAGCAGCAGCAGCATTCAGTGGGAGGACTGATGCTGAAGCTCCAAAATATTGGCCATCTGATGCAAAGAACCTACTCATTGGAAAAGATCCTGATGCTAGGAAAGATTGAAGGCAGGAGGAGAAGAAGGTGCAACAGACGATGAGATGGTTGGATGGCATCACTGACTCAATGGACATGAGTCTGAGCAAACTTTGGAAGATAGTGAAGGACAAGGAAGCCTGACATGCTGCAGTCCATGGGGTCACAAAAAGTCAGACATGACTGAATAACAAGAAGTATCATAAGGAAAGCAAATACTCATTACGATGACCCACTTAGAAGCCTCCAGTGTCTCCATACTACTTAAGGGAAAACACAAACTGGGTTTGTGTTCTAATAAGCAAGGTTCTAATACACAATCTATTATCTGAAAAATAACTGCGGCAAAGGCAGAACATACCTACAATAAAGAAACCACTCCCAGGACTTCCCTGGTAGTCCAGTGGTTGAGACTCCATGCTGCCAATGCAGGAGGTACGGGTTCAAACCCTGGCCAGGGAACTTTAAAGTCCCATATGCCATGTGGTGTGGTGAAAACATTTTTTCAAAATTAAGAAATCACTTCTGTAACTCTCCTTTCCTGGGCTCCCTTCTCCTCAGAGTGGTGCCAGTGGAAAGAAAAATCTGAGTAGCTAGTACTTTTATCGTAACTCAGTGACTGACGTGTTCACATCAGGTGAATGAGTAAAGGATCCAACCAACGTTTAAAGCAGGAGCTGTGGGGCTGTCAGGAAAAGAATTTGCTCTCATCCTATTCTCTCCTTCTTTCTTTTCATAAAAGTTGAAGTGATTATCCAAAGACCAAATAATGTGGAGGAAGAAGTATTTGTGATGGTTAAGTTTGTGTCAGCTTTGACTGGGCTAAAGGGTGGGGCTGGGGATGCACAGGGCCCAGACATTTGTCACACATGGTTCTGGGTGTGTCTGGGACAGTCTCTTTCAATGAGAGTCACACTTGAATCTGTAGACTAAGTAAAGCAGATTGCCCTCTCTAATGCTGGTAGACCTTGTCCAATCAGGCAAAGGCCTGAACTGAACAAACCAGCTGAGTCAGAGGGAACTCTTTCTGTCTGACTGTTTAGCTGGGACATCGGGCTTTTTCCCACCTTCACACTCAAAACTGAAACACTGGCTCTTTCTGAGTCTCAAACCTGCCAGTTTTTGGACTAGAACTTATACCGTCAGTTTTCCTGAGTCTTTGGGCTCAGATTGGAATAAAACCATCAGCTCTCCTGGGTCTCTAGCTTTCTGATTGCAGATCTTAGGGCTTTTCAGCCTTTGTAATCACATGAGCCAATTCCTTATACTAAATATCTTCATATATAAACACACACACACATTGGTCCTGTTTCTCTGGAGACTCCTAGCTCACACAGCACAGGACAAAAATTTCTAACTCACTTCTTTTTTTAATTCAATACTCCATTAAAAATCAGCACTACTAGAAACCAGTACCAAACCCCCTTTACAGGATGTCTGTACCTTGACATTTTGGTAGAGGTGATTCAGATCCTGTGATTCACCAGTGATTTAAGCCCTGTTTTGCTGTCAGCCCGGGAAGAGATGTCAGAGTGGAGATTTACTGGAAGGGAAACTTAAAACCTATTGTAATGTTGGATCTTCTCCGTTATTATCCGAGAGTAAAAAATGTTAGAGATGATATCAGAAGCAGAGACAGCCCACACAGTCTATGATTTGCAAGGATCCTGTTCCACGTCTGTCCATTGTCTTGACTCTTCTCCATGTTCTCTACAAAAATGACAAGGTTTCCTCTTTTCTCCTCTCCACTGTCCCCTGACTTTGTGCAACACACATGCCTCTTGTCAAACTCTTGAAAGCTTGTAGATATACTTTTTAAAGTCAAGAGGTAATGGAGGATATATCAATTAATAAAAGTAACGCAGAGAGAAGCATTTGCTGACATGGGAAGACCAGGGACTTCCCTGGTGGATCAGCGGTTAAGACTTCGCCTTCCAATAGAGGGGGTGCCAGTTCCCTCCCTGGTGGGGGAGCTAGGATCCCATATGTCTCCCGGCCAAAAAACCAAAACACAGAACAGAAGCAACCTTGTAATGAATTCAGTAAAGACTTCAAAATTGGTCCACATCAAATTATCTTAAAAAAAGGCAAGAGCTGACAAGCTCAATGATATTAACACCCACTCCACTTTAAGTACTGATGCAGGTAACTACTTTAACAACTATGTCATAAAAAAAGCATGTCCCAGTGCCCAGATGCACCGTATAATTGCAATCAAGTTAGCTTGCCTTATAGTTACTGTAGTGAAGGTTGAATCGCCATTCAGAGCAAAAGAGCTAACCGTAGAGAGCCTCAGAGACTCGGCTTCTCTGAGAGCAGGCAAGGCTACTCTATACATTACTCATACTTAGGAGATATTTGCCAATCTGCCAGACCCAGGGAGATATGGATATTAGTCATGATGTAGGGAATACTGTTGGAGTTGTCTTGAGAAGATTCAGATGATTTGAATCTGGGTCAAAATAATACTAATAGTAATGGTCAATTCAGTTCAGTCACTCAGTCCTGTCCGACTCCTTGTGACCCCATGGACTGCAGCATTCCAGGCTTCCCTGTCCATCATCAACTCCCAAAGATTACTCAAGTAACTCATGTCCATCAAGTCAGTGATGCCATCCAACCTTCTCATCCTCTGTCGTTCCCCTTCTCCTCCTGCCTTCAATCTTTCCCAGGGTCTTTTCCAATGAGGCAGTTCTTCACATCAGGTGGCCAAAATATTGGAGCTTCAGCTTTAGCATCAGTCCTTCCAATGAATATTCAGGACTGATTTCCTTTAGGAAAATCCTTTAGTCCTTTAGGATGGACTGGTTGGATCTCCTTGCAGTCCAAGGGACTCTAAAGAGTCTTCTCCAACACCACAGTTCAAAAGCATTAATTGTTCAGCGCTCAGCTTTCTTTATAGTCCAACTCTCACATCCATATATGACTACTGGAAAAAACAGCTTTGACTAGATGAACCTTTGTTGGCAAAGTAATGTATCTGCTTTTTAATAATATTTAATAATGTTAATGACCTAGATTCCATTTAATGAGCAATGATCATTACAGTTGTTGTTCAGTCACTCAGTTGTGTTGGACTCTTTCCAACCCCACAGACTGCAGCACGCCAGGCTTCCCTGTCCTTCACTATATCACCATTACAGTAATAGTTAATTATCATTACAGTAATAGTTAAGTCTAGAAAGAATGGGCTTCCCAGGTGGCACTAATGGCAAAGGACCTGCCTGCCAATGCAAGAGATGTAAGAGACTCAGTGTCAATCCCTGAGTCGGGAAGATTCCCTGGAGGAGGGCATGGCAACCCACTCCAATGTTCTTGCCTGGAAAATCCCATGGACAGAGGAGCTTGGTGGGATACAGTCACCATCAGGAATAGTGGCTGCACGTGGGAGCAAGCAAACTCTCTCTCCATGGCAGGAGGCGCCGGTGGTTTTACAGAATCGATTTCCAGGTATTCGAGATAAATTCAACAGTGTATTTGTCTGAGATCCTGACTGTGATGAACAAATTCTTCCGTTCTCCAGGACCCCTCTCACCCATCCTAATCGTACGAGGGCATGTTTTCCTGGGCATCAAACAGAAAGAAAGATGGGAACAACCAGTGCCCGTGCACAAGCAGCAAACAACTATAAGGATAAATTAAATGTGGTTGTGCGAGTCAGGAGGTTTCAACAGAACCAAAGGGGACCCTGTAGAGTCACAGACAGACAGGACATGGAAAATATTCATTTATTTATTTACCATGTGCGGCATTTGTTTTTCAGATGCTAAGTCATGTCCAACTCTTTGCAACCACTTGAACTGCAGCATGCCAGGCTTTCCTGTCCTTCACTATCTCCTGGAGTTTGCTCAAACTCATGTTCATTGAGTCAGTGATGCCATCCAACCATCTCATCCTCAGTTGCCACCTCTCCTGCCCTCAATCTTTCCCAGCATCAGGGTCATTCTCTGTAGCATATGGGATCTTAGTTCCCTGACCAGAATCGAACCTGTGCCTCCTGCATCAAAATCTGGAGCCTTAACCACTGGACTGCCAGGGAAGTTTCAAAAAAACAATTATTGATGATAGATCCATATAGAATTTGGGACTCAGAATGAGTTAAAAGAATTAACTGAGAGTGCTGTAACAAAATGCTTTCCATCCCAAGCTATTTTTATATGAACAAAATTCTTCAGTAATTTCATTGAGACATAAAATCGATGGTGACCCCTGACTCACTCTAGCAAAGAGTAATTACCAACCCCCAATACTGGCAGACTTTATTTTCTTGGTCTCCAAAATCACTGCAGACGGTGACTGCAGTCATGAAATTAAAAGATGCTTGCTCCTTGGAAGAAAAGCTATGACAAACCTAGGCAGTATATTAACAAACAGAGACATCACTTCACCAACAAACGTCCATATAGTCAAAGCTATGGTTTTTTCCAGTAGTCATGTATGGTTAAGAGTTGGACCATTAAGAAGGCTGAGTGCCAAAGAACTGATGCTTTCAAATTGTGGTGCTAGAGAAGACTCTTAGGAGTCCCTGGGACTGTAAAGAGATCAAACCAGTCAATCCTAAAGGAAATTAACCCTGAATACTAATAGAAGGACAGATACAGAAGCTCCAATACTTTGGCCACCTGATGAGAAGAGCCAACTCATTGGAAAAGACCCTGATGCTGGGAAAGATTGAGGGCAGGAGGAGAAGTGGGCAGCAGACGATGAGATGGTTGGATGGTATCACCAACTCAATGGACACAAGTTTGAGCAAACTCCAGGAGATAATGAAGGACAGGGAAGCCTGGCGTGCTGCAGTCCATGGGTCACCAAGAGTTGAATACGACTTAGCAACTGAACAACAACTGTGATATAAAGCCCATCACAGTCATTTAAGGGATGTATTTCCACTAAAATGTAACTTTATATTTACTAGCTGCGGTCCATGAGGTCGCTAAGAGTTGGACACGACTGAGCGACTTCACTTTCACTTTTCACTTTCATGCATTGGAGAAGGAAATGGCAACCCACTCCAGTGTTCTTGCCTGGAGAATCCCAGGGACAGGGGAGCCCGGTGGGCTGCTGTCTATGGGGTCACACAGAGTTGGACACGACTGAAGCGACTTAGCCGCAGCAGCAGCATTTGAAGTAGATTGTTATTTTTACCAAACTATAATGACAGCTCCATCAGAAGAAATTATTCAATGGTCATAGGAGGTAAGGCTCTAGGAAACAAAAATATATTACTATCAATGGGTTAATACTAACATTTTTGCTTATTAATAAATAAGACTACCAGTAAAGGACTTCAAGCATAAAAACGTATGTAAGAAAAGTCTCTGTGAGAAATGGAATGGAAATTCAAGTTCAGGGGGAAAAAGGAATGATAAAAAGGTCTGATGTTAAAGAGCATGTGTTCCTGCATTGTTCTAGTGGATGATGGTGGGTATCAAACACTATCAGACTCCTCTGAATACATTTAGAAGAATCATGTAACAGTTCTGAGTATGCAGATCACACATATGTATATGCACAAATCCGGATATATACAGACACAGTCAGCCTTCCACATGCTCAGGTTTGAATCTGTTGGATTCAACTGACTGCAAACTGAAAAAACAATACAGGAAAAAAAAAGTTTCCAGAAAGTTCCAAAAAGCAAAACTTAAATTTGCTGCACACTGGCAAATATTTTTTATATATCATTTACATTGAATTTAAAGCTATTTGCATGGTACTTCCATTGTACTAGGTATTATAAGTACTCGAGAGGTGATTTAAAGAGAGGCTATGTATGGGTTATATGCAAATATGACACCATTTTATATAAGGGATTTGAGCATCTTTGGATTTTGGTATCTGCCAGTGGGTTCTGGGATCACTTTATATAATATACATCATATGTGATATATATACAATAATAAAGCATCAACATGAATATACTTTGTGGTGAGATTATGCAATTACATACAATAGCCAAAAATTATCAAATCCTACACTTTATATTGACAGATTTATTGCCAGTAAAATAAAAAAATCCCAAGCAAATAAAGAGAGGAAAATTTGCCCAATTAAAAATTGGAGAAAAAAGCAAAAAAAAAAAAAAAAAGGAATAGAGGGATATTTTCTTAGTATGATGGACAAATATTTGTGTGTATACAAGCTTATCACATGTAGAAATACACATGTGTACAGGTATACTGAACAATCATGTTTTTAAAGTCAATACTGACAATATACTTTAAAATATATCCTTTACAAGCTATTTAAACCTGTCATAAATTTTTAGATATAGGCTGTAAATGTGTGAAGGGGCACGTAATCTCACAAAATTCCTCTGGATGCTATGCAAGCAAAAAACTGGAAGACCACTGAATACCAGCAGAGGATCATACATGTGGGGGAATCCAGCATGGTAAAGACTGAGAGGACAGAAGACCATTAGCACGATTTTGCCGCTAGGATGTAGGGAGATGAAGTTACAATGGCACAGTGTTTACACCGCTTGCTGTTTAGTCTCTCAGTTGTGTCCTACTCTTTGTCACCCTATGGACTGTAGACCACCAGGCTCTTCTCTGCAAAGGATTCCCCAGGCAAGCATACTGGAGTGGGTTGTCATTTCCTTCTGCAGGGGATCTTCCCAACCCAGGGATCAAACCCAGGTCTCCTGCGTTGGCAGGCAGATTCTTTACCACTGGGAAGCCAGTGTTTACCTTGTGTCATTATAGTTTAATAGATACACAAAGTTCAAAAGCAGCTCTGTGTTCTCCTGCTTATCATGGGGCAGGCACTGGCACACAGAGAGGAAAAGCAGTGATGGGACAGGCTCTCAATTAGACTGGCTGATGCCAAGACCCCACTGGATTGAATCGGGTCAAGGGACACTCGGGGACTTCCCTGGTGGTCCAGTGGTTAAGACGCCATGCTCCCAGTGCAGGGGGCCTGGATCTGATCCCTGCTCAGGGACCAGATCCCACATGCTGTAACTAACAGTTTGCAGGCTACAACTAAGACCCAACACAGCCAAATAAATATTAAAAACAAAACGACAAACAAAAAATGACACAGAGCCAGGAGAGAAGCCCACGTGTCAGCAAGTGAATCTGCTGTAACACCTCATCTCAATATTTATTCCATAATTATTGAAACAAGACCTCATAATTACTTTAGGGAGAGAAATCAGTTCAGCTGAATTCTAACCAAGTATAGAAATCTTTTTATCATTAAGGTTTAATTGGCTTCTTCTCCCAAATAACACTAGAAACAAATTTATTGTACTCCTAGGGTCCCATATTGTATTATTTATAAATGCAGACAATTCAAAAGCAATAAAATGCTTGGCCCTTGCTCTCAATAAACTTGCCATCTAATTGGGAAGACAACATCCAAAGTAAAACAACTGAAGAACCCTCCAAAGTAACATGTGAGCAGTATGTAATAATCCCCCAAGAGAAACAAGTATTCTCAGACTCTCCCAGTGGAAGGATAAATTGGTACAAGCCCCTGTGGAAGGAATGTGGGCACAGAGATCAAAATAACAACTGAATTATCTCCTTTGACCCAGTTATGTAACTCCTGGGACTTAATCCTTTAGCCATACTTAAGAAATAACATATATATGCAGTTATTCATTACAGCATTATTCAAAATAACAAAAGATTGGAAAGAACTCAAGTATCCTTGAAAAGAGGACGGGCTAAATAAATTATGCTCCTTATATACAGTGGAAGATTCTGAAGGTATAAAAATGCATGAGGAAGCTTTCAATGCACTGGTATTTTTGAAAGTCTCCAAGATATATTAAGTGGTGGGAAAAAATAAACCCAGCAAGGTATAGAAAATGTGTGTACAATGCCTCCTTTTGTTTGCAAGAAGGGGAAAATGAAAATACAGAATATACTGGAGGGTATGTGTGTATACTCATAGCTGATTCACTGCTGTTATACAGATGAAACCAACACAACATTGTAAACCAATTATCTTCCAATTTAAAAAAAATTTTTTAAAGAATGTATCTGTATTTGATTTAACATTCATTAAGTAAACTCTGAATGAATACACACAAAAACTAAAAGCTGTCACACAGAGTGAAGTCAGAAAGTGAAAAATATCACATAGAAAAATGGTGCAGATGAACCTACCAGCAAAGCAGAAATAGAGACACAGACAGAGAACAAATGTCTGGACACCAAGAGGGTGGGAAGAACTGGGAAACCAGGATTGACATATATGCACTACTATGGATAAATCAGAGAATGAGAACCTACCATACAGCACAGTGCTTTTGAACTGTGGTGTTGGAGGAGACTCTTGAGAGTCCCTCGGACTGCAAGATCAAGCCAGTCAATCCTAAAGGAAATCAGTCCTGAATATTCATTGGAAGGACTGATGCTGAAGCTGAAACTGCAACACTTTGCCACCTGATGCGAAGAACTGACTCACTGGAAAAGACCCTGATGCTGGGAAAGACTGAAGGCAGGAGGAAAAGGGGACGACAGAGGATGAGATGGTTGGATGGCATCACCAACTCGATGGACATGAGTTTGAGCAAGCTCCAGGAGTGTACACACACACACACACATACACACTCTCCAGCTGAGAGTTATCCTTGGTGAAGGACAGGGAAGCCTGGTGTACTGCAGTCCATGGGGTCGCAAAGAGTCAGACACAACAGAGCAACTGAACTCAACTGGATAGCACAGGTTACTCTACTCAGTGCTCTGTGGTGACCTAAATGGAACAAAAATCCAAAAAAGAGGGGATATGTGTATACATATGGCTGATTCACTTTGCTGTACAGCAGAAATCAACACAACACTGTAAAGCAACTATACACCAATAAAAAAATTTTTTTTAAACAAGCTGATTACCTGCAGTGAGTAGGGGAGGGTAAGAAGAGGCTGAAGGTCTCAGGGCAGGTGGGAGAATTGCTATCTAAAAGGCACAGACATATTCTGAACCACGTGAATGTCTTCCTATTCAAAGCAATGAAGGAAACAATGAAAAACATCCCCCAACAAGGTAGAGCAGGACGAGGAGGAACCTGGCTTCTGCAGGAGGCCTCCTTGCCCTGGGTGGAGCTTGGACTTAAGCTTTGGGTAGTTCAGTGAACACAGGGACACTGGGAGAGTGGAGAGCCCACAGCTCGCACACTGGCAGGACCCAGGGCTTCTGAGCCACTGCCAGATGAACCACGTCCACACCAGGTGCCCCTCCTTCACCACAGCCAGAGCCCACTGCTCCACCTCTCCCCAGGGGCCAGGATGCTCATGACCCCCCATCCTCATCAGTTACCAGAATCTTCCAGAAGAAGGCTTTAATTTTCACTATGGGAGGGCAGAAAGGGGAGGACAGAGTTGATTAAGTAAACTTCTATTAAAGGAGGAGTGAAGCCCAGGAGGTCAAACAGTCTGGAACAGATACCTGGCTGGTTGCCAAGTAAAGCTTGGAAACTACTCCCCCAAGACACCACTGAGAAATCTGCCGGCTTTTGTGAATGTGGCGGGCTTCAAGTTGTATAATCGTGGGTGTTTGTTTTTTTTTCCCCTACTCTTTATGCTTTGATGTGCATTCCAATTTTTTTACTGAGTATAGATTACTTTTAAAAACCAAAAACTACTGCATACAAGATAAAAGATGTATATATTGTATACACCTTGTTATATAAACCAAGTCAAACCACTATTCTTATGTAATCCAGAAACTTTGAAAGACGAAGAAAGGAGGGACTTCCCAGGTGGCCCAATGGTTAAGACTTCACCTTCCTAGGCAGGGAGTGCAGGTTTAATCCCTGGTCAGGGAGCTAGGATCCAACATGCCTCACGGCCAAAGAATCAGAACAAAAACAACAGAAGTGTTGTAACAAATTCAATAAAAATTTTTAAAATGGTTCTGCTGCTGCTAAGTCGTGTCAGTCGTGTCCGACTCTGTGTGACCCCACAGACGGTACCCCACCAGGCTCCCCGTCCCTGGGATTCTCCAGGCAAGAACATTGGAGTGGGTTGCCATTTCCTTCTCCAATGCATGAAAGTGAGAAGTGAAAAGTGAAAGTGAAGTCGCTCAGTCCTGTCCAACTCTCAGCAACCCCATGGACTGAAGCCTACCAGGCTCCTCCATCTATGGGATTTTCCAGGCAACAGTACTGGAGTGGGTCGCCAGTGCCTTCTCCGTTAAAATGGTTCACATTAAAAAAAAAAAAGCTAATGGAAATTGAAATGGGCAGCATAAGAATTGGCCATTGTACTGTACCAATAGTGTCTTAATTCTTGTACCATCTAATCTCAGCGGGCCTTGGACCCCACGTAGGAGTTGAGGGGAGGGGTGGAAATGGGTATTGTTCCTTGTAGTTGGTCCTGATGTCGTGTGTGAATAAAGAGACCCCCTCCCCTCACTTTGTGTGTTCTGTCCCTCTCACTCCCTCAACAGGACTGAAATAAAAATGCTTCTGTTTTTGTAAAAAAAAAAAAAAGAATTTTACAGTTGTAAACAAGAAATATAAGAATACTATAATTTTTTAAAAAATTCTTCTATAATGCTGAAGACACTACATGACTATAGGTCCCTTTGACTTACCTAGTCAGGATGGGCCCAGTGGAACTGTCCACAGTTCCCGGGCAGGAAAGCGCAGTCATTAAAGAGATGTCTGCATTGGTCCTATCCTCTCCAGCCAACTAGGCTTCCCTGGTGGCTCAGTGGCAAAGAACCCACCTGCCAATGCAGGAGACTTGGGTTCGATCCCTGGCTCAGGAAGATCCCCTGGACAAGGAAATGGCAACCCACTCCAGTACTTTTGCCTATGAAATCCCATGGACAGAGGAGCCTGGCAGGCTTCAGTCCATGGTGCTTCAAAAGACTTGTACAAGACTGAGTGCGCGCGTGCGTGCACACACACACACACACACACTCTCTCTCTCTCTCTCTCTCCATCTGAGAGTCATATGCCTTCCTACTGTCTTCCTCTCCCTGGGTTTGAAACTTGACATCTAGCAAGTCAAACCACTTTCCTGCCTCCACTCTCTAAACCCAAATGCTGATGATAGTCCAATTTATCTCAGGAACTTAAAAATACATTTTGAAACTCAACCAACTTTTTTCTCAGGTTCTTAGTTAATCCTGAGAAAAGTGAGCTAACATTCAAATTACTTGAATAGGCTTGTGCATAGCTGAGGCTAAGTTTCTTACCATTTCACAAACAGTTTTATTTAAAGGGTCATCAGTAAAGTTAGATGCCAACTTTTAATGCTTGAAAACAGTACAGCAGACATTGATATTTGCAAGGAATCTATCCTAAAGCCTTCCTGAGTTCCAAACTTGGGAACAGCACTACTGCACAAAACTTTCCCCCTTTTAGGCAGGACTCTTTTGACTGTAAAATATATTAATAGAAATCCAAATGACAGAAAGGGGAGTGTGCTGGAGGACAGAATTCAAGGAATGGTTGCACAACCAAATTCAGGAAGAGGTGCAGTAAGCTTCCCTGAAAACAAGACCCAGGATACATACACTATCAGGACCCTGCCTGTCTCTCATTCATGCATCTCACTACATGCCATTTTCATCGCCTACCCCACATAGCAGGAGATACAGCCACTAAGAGGTTAAGGAGCACCACTGACAGTAAACTTCCATCTGTTTCCAGTTGTAAATTCAAAAATCCTGAGACAAGTCTCTGATTGGCCAGTGACGGTCAGGCGTTCACCCTGAGCCAATCAGCTGCAAGAACGTAGAAGCTCCATCTGAATCACGTGATTGAAGGGAAGCGCCTCCGTTCTCAGAACGCATCGGGTGCCAGACAGATCAAAATAAGAAAACAAAGAAAAGGCTACTACACTCCAGTAAAAAGGAACAATGTAAAACTGGAAAATGTAAATGGCATTTCAGACCTTTATGGGAGTCATTTATTTAAGTTTTTAGGAAGCAACGGTGCAGTGAGTCGAAGAGGCTGAGTGCTCTCCGAGCACTTCCCTCCTACTATTCTCGAGCTTCAGGGCACACGCAATTCAAGATTGTTCCGCCTTAGCAAAATCCAAAGTGTTATGTGTCACCGCCCTCCAATTGCTCCCAGATGGTAAATTATAAACAACTGAGGGTCAGAATGCCTCTGAAAAGAGCATTTTTGATGGCAGGTGCTTCTCTGAAATGAAAAGATTTACTATGTGAAGGGGGCTTCTTTGGTGGCTTAGATGGTAAAGAATCTGCCTGCAAAGCAAGAGACCCCAGTTCGATCCCTGGATGAGGAAGATCCCCAAAGGGAATGGCTACCCACTCCAGTATTCTTGTCCAGAGAATCCCAGAGACAGAGGACGCTGGAGGGCATTATGTAAAAGGTAAAATGGTTATCAATGAGCCTGCAGGCTGACTCTTCTTGACACCTCCTGCTCCTGCCCACCCACTCAATGGCCAACCAACTCCTATTGTTTCTGTCAACAGCAACCCTCCATTTAGTCTCTTTCCCTCTATCTAGTGCTGTCCTGGTGGTTCAGAACCCCACTGACCAGGCTGAATCACTGGTGAATAGTAGAAACAGAAATAGATGCCAAGGATCTTGTTTGCCAAATACCCATCAAGGAATGAAAGATTTTTAGTCCGAAAATATAGGATTAATGAAGCCAAGACTAGGAAAATGACCAGACAAGAGCAAGGGTTTTGGAACCAGATAGCTCTAGTTTGAATCTAGCCCTGTTACTTACTCTCTGCATGACCATGGGAGTTATCCATGTTATCCAGTACCTCTGGGGCTGTTTTACTTATCAAACAGACATAATATTGTTTAATAGACTTATTATGAAGATTAAATCAGGTGTCAGATTTTTAGGTGCCAAGGTAGTAAGGGACTTCAATATATGAGATAATATTAGAAGACTCTTGCTAACCTTACCAAGGTCAACATACAAACGCAAGTGGACTGCAGATGGCTAGGAGGTTAAGTCTGCACCCTTCTTACTGTCTTGCTTTGGTTCCCAAATATTTGCCTTTTTCCCCTCTAAGCCTGAAAAGATTTTAAATAATAGTTCTTTGCTTTCTTTATTAAGGACTGTTTTGATGCAGAACCATCATCTAAAGAAAAAGGTTTGGAGTCATTCTTTCTTGGGATGAAGTACAGCCAGATGCTGTATTTAAGGAGACAGAAAAATCTGAGAATGTTAATTCCCTGAATTTTTTAGTAAAATTTGAGTAACATAAGTCATCTTCCCAGAACATTGTTTAACTTAATGATGGCAGGGGAGGGGTAAGTGGCATGTGCCAGTAAATCTGAATATTTGAAGGATTATGACTAAGTTAGGGTATAAGAAAGAAAGACAGGAATTCAGAAAGTCAAATACCTATTTTTCCCTGCATGATTTTATGACACAGATTGTAATATGAATATGCTGATAGAAGATGGAATTAGAAAAGTTACTGCAATATTAAACATGGATTCAACAATAAACTCTGTGAATTTTTTTTTAGGTCAAATTTCAACATAGGGTAAATCTCATTGTGACCCACTGAGCATAATGAGGTCAACAAAATCTGAGATTCTGTAACCCAGACACGCTTATTTTTTTCTTAATTCAAGGCTCCTAAAAGATCATGACTAGGGACACCAATTCTGGTACTAAAATAAATACTATGTTGCTTTCTTCATTTACAGGTAAAATTTATAAGACTCTACATCTAAAACCTCTTATCTGTATTCTAGAAATGTGCTACTATCTTCCTACTATCAGCAAACAACCAACATAAAATGTGATAAATGAGAAAAATATAAAACATTGCTGAAAGAAATTAAAGAATGTCTAAATAAATGGAAAGAATCCTGTGCTCACAGATTGCAAGATTTAATGTTGTTGAGATGACAATACTACCCAAATCGACATATAGATTCAATGAAATCACTACCAAAATCCCAAGGATGTGGGTTTTTTTTTTTTGAAAAAATGAAAAATCCATACTGAAATTCATGTGGAATTTCAATGGACCTAGAATAACCAAAATAATCTTGAAAAAGAAGAACAAAGTGGAGGATTCACATCGCCTAATTTTAAAACTTATTACAAAGGTAGAGTAATCAAAACTAAGGTACTGGTATAACAAGAGACATATAGAGCAATGGAATAAAATTTAGAGTCCATAAATAGACCCTCACATTTATAGTCAACTGATTTTGACAGGGGGGCCAAGACCAATAAATAAGGAAAGAACAGTCTCTTCAATAAATGCTACTGGGAAAACTAAATACCACATGCGAAAGCATGAAGTTGATCCTTGCCTGATACCATATATAAAAATTAATTCAAAATTAATCAATGACCTAAATTTAAGAGCTAATATTATCAGATTCTTAGAAGAAAATGTAAGGGAAAATTTTTATGGCCTTGGATTTGGCAATGGTTTCTTAAATATAACACCAAAAGCACAGGCAACACAAGAAAAAGCAGATGAATGGGACTTCATGAAAACTAAACATTTCTTTGCACCAAAAATTTCTGGGCACTATCAAGAGAGGAATGGGGGAAGAGAGGAATGGGGGGAAATATTTGCAAACCGTATATCCAATAAGGATTTAATATGCCAAATACACTAGAGAAGGAAATGGCAGCCCACTCCAGTACTCTTGCCTGGGAAATTCCATGGACAGAGAAGCCTGGTGGGCTACACTCCATGGGTCACAAAGAGTCGGACATGACCGAGTGACTAAACAACAGCAGCAACAACACAGGATACATAAAGAACTCCCAAAGGTCAACAATACAAAGTCAGATAACATGATGTTAAGATGGCAAAGGGAGCAATTAGAGGGAAGGGAGGGCTCATCAGGTGGAGCAGAGAGGATGTGGAGGGCAGGGAAACTATTCTGTATACTACTATAGTGGTGGACGCATGTCATTATACACATCAAAACCGATAGCGTACACACCGAGAATGAACCCTAGTATCAACTATGGACTCTGGGTGATAATGCTGTGTCAGTACAGGTGTATCGATTTTAGTACATATACCTCCTCTCTGGTGTGGGATGTCGATTGTGGGGGAGGTTGTGCATGGATTGGGGTGGTATATGGGAATTCTCTATACTTTTCACTCAATTTTGTTGTAAACTTAAAACTTCTCTAAACGCAGGGGCATTGAGGCGAGGAGCAAGGGACCTGATTAGACATTTCTCTAAAGAAGATAAACAAATACCCAATAGGCACATGAAGAGATGCTCGACATCATTAATCATTAGGGAAATGTAAATCAAAACCACAGTGAGCTGCCACTTCACACCCACAAGGATGACTATAATTTAAAAAATGCGGAAGATAAGTGTTGGAGAGGATGTAGAGAAATTGCACAAATCCCACCCTCAGACATCGATGGTAGGAATGTAAAGTGGTTCATCTGCTGTGAAAAAAAAAAATACCTGAAGAAGTTAAACATAGCACATCTTATAACACAGCAGTTCTGCTCCTATACAAATATCCAAGACAAATGAAAACAAGAATGAAACAAATACATGTACACCTATGCTTACTGTAGCATCATCCACAAGAGTCAAAACGAGGAAATAGCCCAGATGTCCAACATGGGATAAACAGACAAACAAAATGTCACATCCATATAATGCAATGCTAGTCATCCTTAAAAATGAAGGAAGTTCTGATCATGCTACAACAGGAATGAAGCTTGAAGCCATGATACTACTTAAAAGAAGCCAGACACAAAAGAACGATTTTTTAAGACTATACGTATACGAGATGTTTAACAAGGCAAATTCATAGAGACAGAAAGTAGAATGGTAGTTGCCAGAGGCTGGTAGGAATAGGAAATTATTGCCTATTGATTACAGAGGGGAGAATAGGAAATTACTGCCTAATGATCATGGAGTTTTGCCAGAACGGTGATTCCTGCATAATACTATGTATTTAATGCTGAGTCACACTTCAAATGGTTAAGATGGCAAATTTTGTCATACATATTTTTTTTACAATTACATTTAAAAAGAAAAAAGTAATCTGTGCTAACTGATCTGTGAACATAGGAATTAGAAGCTGTGGTGCAAGTTTACCAGGAAGGATACCGCTACAGAGTTTAAAGCAGACAGAGTTTAAAGCATGATGGTCTAATGAAGCCCAGGATGGTTCAAGATCAAGTACTTACGAGTGCTGTTAAGGTACTAGATAAGCTGACTCTAAAATGCATATGGAAGAACTAAGAATAACAAAAAATAATTTTGAAAAAAGAAAAACAAGAGAGGCCACCTCTCCCTGTGAGACATCAAGAGATAGATGAAAAGCTATAATATTTAGACAGTATGATACCAGCCCAGGAACAGGTAAAAGATCAGTCGACCAAAGAAGCCCCAAGCGCATCCCTGAAAGTATGGAAACCTGGTACCAGACAGACATAACCATTCAGTGGAGAAAGAAGAGACTGTATAATAAAGGGGCTGGACCAGCTGATTATCTGTATGGCAGAAAAAGAAAAATGGATCCCAACCTTACAGCAATCACAGAATAAATTCTAGATGGATCCCATGCTTAATGCAAAAATCAAAACCTTCAAAAAGCTTAGAAAGAAAATAGAGGAAAATATACACGTGATTTTAGAGTGGGTGGAAAATTCTTTTAAGCAAGACTCAGGGGCTTCCCTGGTGGAAGAGTGGTTAAGAATCCACTTTGCAATGCAGGGGACATGAGTCTGATCCTTGGTCCAGGAAGATCCCACATGCTGTGGGGCAACTAAGCCCGTGGGCCACAGCTACTAAAGCCTGTGACCCTAGAGCCTGTGCTCCGCAATGAGAGAAGCCACTGCAAGGAGAAGTAGCCCATGACGAGAGAGTAGCCGCTGCACTCCACGGCTACAGAATGCCAGCAGGAAACAACGAAGACCCAGCACAGCCAAAAATAAATACATATTTTTAAAAAGACTCAGAGCATGAATAATAAAAGATTGCAAAACAGTTGTCTACATCAAAATTAAACTTGTCTGTACATCAATGTATACCATAAACAAAGTAAAAGACAAGCAAGAGACTTGGAGACGATCTCTGCACAGTGACTGGTAAAGGATTAGTAACCAGAACACACAATGAACTACTACAACCAATAAGAAAAACGACAACATAATAGATGCAAAAGCAAAGAATGCGGACAATTCAACAAAGAGGAGACACAAGTGGCCAACCAACACAGGAAAAGATGCTCAATCTCATTAATAATAAAAACACAAATACGACTGTGAGACACAATTTCACATGCATCAGATTGGCAGTGCATTTTAAAATCAGCAGTAAGCATGACTGAGGTCATGGAGAGGCAGAAATTGTCATATACACCATCAACTGGCACAACCATCCTGGAGAGAAATGTGGCCATGTCACTGCAGATTCATGATGCCCCAGCAACATCCTAGAGACACTCCCGCCCTTGCATACAAAGACACAGGTATAAGAATGTGCCTCTAGGCATCGAGTGTAAGGGTGCTTATCCATGCATTTTCATGGAACAATGATGGGATGAACGAATGCGATGGTGGCCTCTGGATGGGAGGAAGGGAGGAAGGAGAGTGAACTTGGGAACAGGTACACAGAGCGTTTCAGCTACATCTATATATTTTACTTAAAAAGGAACTGGAGGGACTTCACTGACAGCCCAGTGGTTAAGACTCTTCGCTTCCACTGCACGAAGTTTGAGTTCCATCCTTAGTCAGGGAACTAAGATCCCACATGCCTCTTGATGTGGCCAAAAAGCAAAAATAGATAAATAAATTTAAAAAATAAAAATAAACTTAAAAAAATTTAAAAACTGGAGCACAGAGGCAAAATGTTAAGGTTTGACAAAACTAAATCGTGAGGGGCTTCCCTGGTGGTCCAGTGGCTAAGACCTAGTGGTCCCAATGTAGGGGACCCAAGTTTGATCCCTAGTCAGGGGAACTAGATCCCACATGCTGCAACTAAGACCCAGAGAAGTCAAATAAAGAAAAATTTAAAAAAAAAAAAAAAAAACTAAATTGTGAGTAGATGATATTCTTTGCACTTTTCTGAATACTTGAAATATTTCAATACTCTCTTAAATTCTAGCAAGATTTATTCAGCCTGACTCTGGGGGACATGAACATGCCCGGTTGTTGGGCAACTCCAGAAGAGCAGAGGAAGAGGGATCTTTAGAGCTGAGGAGCTGAATCTTTCCTAAAGACTGCAAGCCCGGAAACGATGATGATGCAACACCAGAAGACACACACGGGAGGCACCAACTCCACTGCCTTCACCTGAACTGGTAGGATGACCAGTGTCAACACCATTCCGCTGGGAGTCTCCCCATCCCCAGCGACGCGCCTCTCTCCAGGCTGCACCTCGACTCCCCCCTCTAACCGTGACATCTTTTCTGAACACGGAGGGGAGTCAGCTGTGACTTCTAACTGATTCAGAGAAACACTAAGCAGAGCTGTCATTTATTCCCTCTCTGATCATCTCCTGCAGGGATAATTAAGTATTTTAATACAAAATGAGGAAAACGCAAATTTCTTTCTCTCCCAAACTTCTACTTCAGAGCAAAACATGTTGGCAAGGATGTCAAGAAAGAACTGTAGGCAAAAATGACAACCACCAATGACTCACCAAGCAAAGGCATGAAGGTGCGGCAGTGAATGAAGCCAGGCAACCTGGTCTAAATACCAGCCCCTCCGCTCACTTGCCAACTTCATTTACATAACGTCTTGGAGGCTCAGTTTCCACACTCTCAAGCAACAACAAAAGCTCCTACCTCACGGGGTTAATAAGAAAATAAGATTAGATACGAAAATCAATTGCACAGTGGCTGGCATATAATACACTAGTAGTAATAACAGTGATTCATAATATCAATAATCATGGATTCAACTACATTGAATTTACTCTTTGCACCTGCTCGAATTTAAGTTCATGATAACAGGCAAATCTGTTTTGCTCACTGATATAATCCAAACACTGACAGCACGGTCTGGCCCCTACTAGACCTTCAATAAATGTTCGTTGAGTGAAGAAATGTGAATCTCAGTATTTGGCACCTTGCTGTAGTTGTTGTTATTCAGTCTCTAAATCATGTCTGACTCTTTGCGACCCCATGGACTGTAGCCCACCAGGCTCCTCTGTCCATGGGATTCTCCAGGCAGAAATACTGGACTGGGTTGCCGTTTCCTTCTCCAGGGGATCTTAATGGACCGGGGACTAAACCAGTGTCTCCTGCATTGCAGGCAGATTCTTTATCAATGAGCCATTGGGGAAGCCCATTTCGCACACAGGAGAGCTTCTTACATGCTTGGCATTACACGTTTTGTATCTCATTTAATCCTTACGACAATAATGGATTATTATTATTATTTTACTGTTTATTTGACTGCACCAGGTATTAGTTGCAGCAAGTGGGATCTAGTTCCCTGACCAAGGATCGAACCTGGGTCCCCTGCTTTGGAAGCACAGAGTCTCAGCCACTGGACTACCAAGGAAGTCTCCAGTGATGAATTATACTATTCATTTTATAAAGGAGGCACAGAGAAATCAGCTTCCTTCCCCAAGCTCACAGAGTTAAATGGGAGAGTCGGGATTTGAATCCTGATTGCCAGTTTTCAGGTATTTGCTGAATTAATGCATAAGTAATGGTTCAGAATTAACTGGACAATTTAGTAAATGTCCACAGTAGTTAGGGTGAGAATGATGAGTTGCCTTGGGTAGCCGGGTGAATTATGAATCGTGGTTAAGTTAGTATTTATTAATATTATGTGTTATCATGGCTTTGTAGCAGAGATCAGCCATGTTCCAGGCAAGGAGTGAAGCCTGCTGCTGTTCTCAATCTCTCTGCTAGGGCTGCAATGAGGAGAGAGTTCACATTTTACAGAGAGTTACTGGACAAAAAGCCAGAAACCAAATGTCCCAAGTTCTAAAGAGAATTAGCAAATAAAACCTAGCCACCTCCTCCCTTCTCACAAGACTCCAACTTAACATAAGTGGATTTAGAATCCACTGTACTTGGGGGAAAAAAGTGGTATGAAGGCAAGAAAGTAAAGGAAATGTTTTCCTTTTCCTATTCTTGAGGGTCCCTTGTACAGCATGGAGATGAAACCAGTCCTAAAGGAAATCAACCCTGAATGTTTATTGGAAGGACTGATGATGAAGCTCCAATACTTTGGCCACCTGATGCAAAGACCCGACTCACTGGAAAAGACCCTGATGATGGGAAAGATTGAGAGCAGGAGGAGAAGGGGACGACAGAGGATGAAAAGGTTGGATGGTGTCACTAACTCAATGGACATGAGTCTGAGCAAGCTCCAGGAGATGGGAAGGACAGGGAAGCCTGGTGTGCTGTAATCCATGGGGTTGCAACAAGCTGGACAGGACTGAGCGACTGAACAACAATTTACAATCAACTACTTCTGAAGAAAAAGACATATACAACAATGACAGTAATAGAAACTATTTCATTTGGACTCATCTTTAAAGAAACTTTACAGAAGTTTATTGTAAAAAAAAGTTCAAAGCACAGATGAGAAAAAAAGGTATCTCATTGCCACTATATAATCTTTCCGCATATACTCCTAGTCATTTCTGCATATTTGTCTTTTTAAAAAATGGGTTGAATTGTATACATTTTATAGCTTGTTTTCCAATTAATACATTGTGACTATCTTTTTGTTGTTGTTGTTGTTCAGTTACTAAGTCATGTCCAACTCTTCGAGATCTCATGGGCTATAGCCCAGGCAAGAATACTGGAGTGGGTTGCCATTTCCTTCTCCAGGGGATCTTCCCAGACCAGGGATTGAACCTGTGTCTCCTGCATTGGCAGGCAGATTCTTTACTGAGCCCCCAGGGAAGCCCTTGTGACTCTCTTTAATATGTCAGTACATACATTCTTTTTAATAATAATCGATTTCCTCTGTGTTTATAGGTTATGTCCTTGAAAACTGAAGGCAGAAAATTCAAGTTGTTCCTAAACCTTTTCCGTTGTAAAGAAGGCTGAGATGAACATGGCAGAACTAAGTCTTCTCTGCATGTGTGTAAATACTTCCACAGGATAGCTTTCCAGAAGTAGACTTGCTGGGTCAAAGGGTGGCATTTGGAATGTTTTAATTTAAGCACAAACATCTGTTTTAAATATATTTTTAACTTGTCCTTAGCTTCGTTTTTAGTCTCTTTTTTAGCATCAAGACCTATGGCAAAGGCATGGCAAGCCCCCTAGGGAGGAAGGCCGATGCTCTCCTTATTTATTCTCTTTCTTGCTCTTCTTTTCAGAAGAAACAATGTCCTTGAATTAGCAAGAAGGAAGGAGTAAAGATGAAAACAAAATAATAATGTTAACCCAGATGAGAAAGACAAGTTGGCCCACTAAGGAAAGACGAGCTGGTTAGGGAAATAAAATCCCATCATCAGAGACATACGCAGAGTATTGCATTAGGCCTGTAAGATTTACAGGAAATGAAATATGTAGGTCCAGTCCCAGCCCTTGAGAAGCTTAAAATTTGGTTCAAAAGCAAAATTATAACCACATATAACAAGTCCACCTACAACAGACTGAAGGGTAGGTAATTTGGTTAACTGAAAGAATCAGTTAAAGCAAGAACCATAATGTGGAAGCCACACTAAACATTTTAAGAGAGTACTTGAAGACATTTATGTAGAGAATAGGTCAATTGAAGTTTCATCATGCTTTGGTCAACAGATTCCATTTTCAGTTTCTTTCATTTTTAAATTTTTAAATAAAGAAAACATTTTAATATAAAATTATTTTCTATTAAATAAAAATTGTCCCCAATATTTGTCTTCTCACCTATACCCAACTCTATTACAATTCTTTTCATTTATTTATCAGATTTTTTTGAAGTGGGTCATTTTTGAAGTTTTTATTAAACTTGTTACAATTTTGCTTCTGTTTTTTATGTATTGTGGGGTATGTGGATATGTGGGTCTTAACTCTCCAGCCAGGATTGAACCAGCACCACTATACATCGGAAGGCAAAATCTTCACCACTGGACGGCCATGGAAGTTCTTACAATTCTTTTTAGAAAGTTACTCCTGCCCAGTCTTTGCCAAACTTAAACTTGTTTTTATGGAAGCAATTCTCTTTTTACGCTCCTATCTCATATGGACATCAGTCAGCAAGCCTCACAGAGAGAAGAGTGGTTCTCACAAACAGTTAACCAGTCTGTTACTTCTTTTACACAACACGAGTGTTCCTCAGATTAAATCCAGATGACAGCCACTCAGTAACCACCCTTATGAGGAGAAATGGGGGAACGAGGGAGCCAAACGTATAGCTTCTGGTTTTCTGTGGGCCAATGGTGTCCAGCAGGGATCCCCAACCTCTGGGATCAAATATCTGATGATCTGAGCTGGAGCTGATGGAATAATAATAAAGTCCACAATAAGTGTAATGTGTTTGAATCATCCTGAAATGATGGATGATCCCTGCCTCTGGTCCATGGAAAAATTTTCTTCCACAAAAATGGTCCCTGATGCCAAAAGGGTTGAGGACCACTGACATAGAGAACAAACTCTAAAGGATTCTTGGGCATCTACAGACCAGGGAGATTTGCATCCTGATAAAGTGTCAGATCCACCAAGATGTACAGAATCAGCGAGTGTTAGTCACTCAGTCATGTCTGACTCTTTGTTACCCCATGAACTGTGGCCCACCAGTCTCCTCTGTCCATGGGATTCTTCAGGCAAGAATACTGGAGTGGGTTGCCATGCCCTTCTCCAGCGGATCTTCCTGACCCAGGGATTGAAACTGCACCACAGGCAGATTCTTTCCATCTGAGCCACCAGGAAAACTAAGTCCATCTTAACAAGGAAAACACGGGAGGCTGTAGATGGTAAGGTTCCTTTGTGTTAATACAAAAATCGCACTACACTAGTCTGTTCAAAGTAATAATATCATGATGAAGAGAAGACTGCTCTGCACTAAAAGTCAGGAGTTGAGTTCAAGGCCACCATGAATATCCCCGTGGTCTGCACAAGTCACAGAGTCGCTCTGAGCTCCCGCTTCCTAATCTGTCAGTTGCAGTGAATTAGTGCAGGATGGTTGTTTAGATCCACTTTAATTCTAAAGCTCTACTATTTTTTTAATTCTTTTGAAAAATTTTTTTGCTGCACCACGCAGATTGTGAGATCTTAGTTCCCCACCCAGGAATCGAACCCGTGCCACCTCCACCCTAGAAGCATGAGTCCTAACCACTGGGCTGCCAGGAAATTGCCAAACTCTTGTTTTTAAAAAAGGGCCAATAGCCATATACTGGAGAGGGAAATGGCAACCCACTCCAGTATTCTTGCCTGGAAAATCCCATGGAGAGAGGAGCCTGGTGGCTCCAGTCTATGGGGTCACAAAGAGTTGGACACAATGGAAGCAGCTTCGCACGCACAAAGCATATAAAAAAGAAAAGCAATAGACATTAGACTTCCCAGTAGCTTCGCAAACCAACGTATAGTCTAAAATCACCTAAATCACATCCTATTTTATTTTACAGTATCATAAATATTTATCAAGTCTCTACTCTGCAATGCTGGGGATATTTCACAAAACAAGAGAAACATCTGCCTTCATGGACCTTACAGTCTGCTGAGGGCTACAAATGATTTAACAAGCAATGAGGATAAAGTGTGATAATTGCTAAGGTGGAAAAATGAGGATATTCTAGCAGGAAGAGTACATAACGCAGTATAGAAGGATTTTCTCAATACAGTTATATCAAATGCAAGGCCTAAATGAATAAGAAGAGGCTCATTAGGTGGCGGTCTCAGGAGGGGAAATGGTCGAGGTTGGGGGAGCACTGTATGAAAAGGCAGAGCTGGGAGGGAGTTAGCTAGTCTGGCATCTGCAGCTGAACTGCCTGGGATGAGGTATAATGTGCAAAGAGAAGCAGGCAGGAGCTATTTCATGCAAGGCCTTCCAGAACATAACAAGGACTTTTGTCTTTTGCTTCCTACACATTGTGGCTGGGCATCACATAACCCTTTCAAAAGATTATCCTGGTTGTAATGTGAAGAACAGGCTGGAGGGCAACAAGACTCAAGGCAGAAAATCACAGGGAGGCTGCAGCAGGAATCTGAATGAAAAATGGCACCCGGAACTAGAACACCGGCAGCAAGGACGGGGGCTTCCCAGGAGGCTCAGTGAGAAAGAATCCCCCTGCCAATGCAGGAGATGCAGGTTTGATCCCTGGGTCAGGAAGAGCCCATGGAGAAGGAACTGGCAACCCACTCCAGTATTCTTGCCCGGGAAATCCCACGGACAGAGAAGCCTGGCGGGCTACAGTCCATGGGGTCGCAAAGAGTCGGACACGACTGAGTAACTAAACAACAACGAGGATGGAGAGAGATTAAGAAGGTGGAAGAGGACTTGGTGACTTAGATGTGGGGGAACAGGAGTCAGAAATGATTCCTAGACTCCCAGCTTAAGAACCTGGGTAGAAAATTTTCCACTGTGTTTCCTAAGAGGATTGGATATAAGCCAGGAGTTGCTGGTGGGCGTCATGCCATCTTTTAGAAAGAAGCTGCCTGAGAATGGAGCCAATACAAAGGAAAACGAAACTAAGGCAGAGACGGTGAAGCTGTCGTGACGTTCTTATTTTATGCCTCTGGATCGGCTATCCCAGATCTCGTTGTTGTTCACTAAGTCTTGTCCGATTCTTTGCGACCCCATGAACTGCAGCACGCCAGGCTTCTCTGTCCATCACTAACTCGCTGAGTTTGCTCAAACTCTTGTCCATCAAGTCGGTGATGCCATCCAACCATCTCATCCTCTCTTGTCCCCTTCTCCTCCTGCCCTCAATCTTTCCCAGCATCAGTGTCTTTTCCAGTGAGTCAGTTCTTTGCATCAGGTGGCCAAAGTATTGGAGCTTCAGCATCAGTGTTCCAGTGGAATATTCAGGGTTGATTTCCTTTAGGGCTGGCTGGTTTGATCTCCTTGCTGTCCAAGGGACTCTCAAAGAATCTTCTCCAGATCTATGACTGGATGTTTTGGACACACGAATCACTGAATTTTCCTTGTGACTTTTTGGTGATGGTGGTGTTTTGGTGGGTTGTTTAGTTCAATCTGAGTTGGGATCTGTGGCTTGTAAACCAAAAGAATTCAGGGAAGAGAGGGGACAGTAGGAGTAGAGAGACCAGTGTGGAACCACCACTGAAGAAGCAACACGGGAAGATGAGTCCAGGGAGAAAGAGAGAGGAAAGGAGGAGCCCGGGAAGTCGGGCAGAAGAGAAGTTCTCAGAGAAGCACGTGGTTGGTAAAGCTGAATGCTCCAGAGAGGTAAGGCCAACACGGACCTAGACATCCACATTGGGTTTAGCTGCAAGGCAGGAGTTGGTGACGTCAGTGAGGACAGTATCAGTGGAGGGATAGAGGTACAATCCAGACTGAAGGGGTGAGGGGCTGAGGTGAGGAAGCAGAGCAGAAATAATTCTAAGTCGAGGCGTTGAGTTGCCAAGGGGAGGGTTGGGGAGGGAGATGCTTTCAGATGGATGCTGTGGGAGAATGTGTAAAGGCTAACAGGGAGGATGCAGGAAGGGGGACAGTCAGCTGGGGGACCCTGAGGAGGGAGGAGACAGAAGGTCCAGAGCGCAGGCATAGACTTAGAGGTTGGCTCCAATTCAAGGGAAGAGCATCTCTTCACTGGAAATAGACAGAAGGATGTGGGAGGAATGAACTAGACGTCCTGGTGTGGCAGCAGGAACTAGATGGCATGACAGTCTGACAGCCTCCATCTTCTCCACGGAGTAGCCAGCAGGATCCTTTGCTGAGACAGAGGAGAACAGGGGCCAGGTGGGAAGAAGGGTAGGAGTGGAAGCTTAAGGAGAATGCAGGCCATCTGAAACTTTGCCGTGGAGGAGAGAGATTATGTGTGTATTCTAAGCCACTTCAGTCATGTCCAACTCTTTGCAACCTCATGGACTGTAGCCCACTGTAGCTCCTCTGTCCATGGGACTTCCCAGGCAAGAATACTGAAGGAGGTTGCCATTTCCTTTTCCAGGGAATCTTCCCAAGCTAGGGATCAAACCGGCGTCTCTTATGTCTCTTGAATTGGCAGGAGGGTTCTTAACCACTAGTGCCTCCTGGGAAGCCCTAGTGAGAAAGAGAGACTAGGAAAACACAGAAGAACTGACTGGAAGCTATGAGGACACACTGGATGACAGAAACCAGTTATCATTGCTCCTCGGAAGGAAAGCCATCACAAACCTAGACAGTGTATTAAAAAGTAGAGACATCACTTTGCCAACAAAGATCCACATAGCCAAAGCTATGGTTTTTCCAGTGGTCATGTGTGGATGTGAGAGTTGGGCTTAGCAGCATAAAGGTTTAGACCATAAAGAAGGCTGAGTGCCGAAGAATTGATGCTTTCAAATTGTGGTGCTAGAGTAGACTCTTGAGAGTCCCTTGGAATCTAAAGAGATAAAACCAGTCAATCCTAAAGGTAATCAACCCTGAGTATTCATTGGAAGGACTGATGCTGAAGCTCCAATACTATGGCCACCTGATGCAAAGAGCTGACTCATTGGAAAAGACCCTGATGCTGGGAAAGGTTAAAGGCAGGAGAAGGGGATTAGAGAGGATGAGATGGTTGGATGGCATCACTGACTCGATGGACAGGGGTTTGAGCAAACTCTGGGGGATTGTGGAGGCCAGGTGAGCCTAGCATGCTGCAGTCCATGGGGTCGCAAAAAGTCAGACACGACTTGGCAACCAAACAAATACCAAACAATGGAGTGGTTTCCCCCAAATCGGGTACATCAAGGAAAGGATAGAATCTGAAAGTAAGTATTGGCTTATACTGAGGCAACTGATTTATAAACAGTCTCTTTCATACATTAAAAAACGTTAGGGTGTACTGGGATAGTTTTCATCACTGACCTAAAAGAGGAACTTTTCAGTTTGCTGATAGGATCCGCAGGTTTTCTGCAGAGTTAACTGCCAATCTGGTGGACAGAAACCACAGGCAATTCTCACAAAATGACACGACAGCATCTGGAGTGCCCGATAAGATTCAGCAGGCTGGAATATGATAATGAATCTGGGTCTAAAACACAAAACTCAAACTGTGCTTGCAAAATAAAGGTCTCGAGATCTCAGTGACCATCTAATTAAGAGATCGAAGTGACCGGAACAATGCTGTTAAGACCAGATACAACCACTGGGTTGAATAAATACCAAATACCAAGAGGCCACTAGATAAGGTCCTTTCCAGTATCAAGACAAAAGTTTCAGTTGAGAATGATAAGAGCTCATGTGAGAGAGAACTGTATTTGAAGGCCTCCTCTACGAATCACATTAGTCATTTATAGTTTCAACTTTTATCCTTATATTTAGTTTCATCTCAACAAAGTTTTTGGACCATATTTGTCTCAGGCCCTCCTGAAATGTCTTTTCTGAATCACAATTACCTCTGTCTTCAGAGAGGTATGATGTAAACACTCTGAATAGTGTTTTGGTTTTTTGGTCTTTCAGAGTTGAGGTGATTTCCTACTAAATTATTCAATATTCGTTATAAAGAACAAACAAACAAACAAAACAGGCAGCACTTTGCTCTCTAAGGCCTTCCTTGCCTGGTTTTCATTTCTGCCACATTTGTTTTTCTTATTTTTTTTAAGTATTTGTTTATTTATTCGGCTTCATTGGATCTTCGTTGTGGCATGTGGGATCTCTCGTTGTAGCACGCAGACTCCTTAGTTATGGCATGCAGGCTTAGTCGCCCTGTGGGAGGTAGGATCTTAGTTCCCTGACCAGGGATTGAACCTGTACCCCCTGCAATGCAAGAGAGCTTCTTAACCACTGGACCACCAGGGAAGTCCCTATCTACCCCATTTCTGACCTAACATTTCCAGGTTCTTAAGCTGGAAAGTCCTTACCTCCTGGCCCTTCAGAGCACTCTGACTCTCCTCAGCTTTCACACGTCTAGGTTACCACGTGCTAGAAGCAAGGTGACGAACTAATATCACATCATTCCTAACCTTGAAGGAGGCACAGACTCAGGAACAGTGCCAATATAGAGTGACAGGTGCCGTGACAGGAGGCAAAGGAGGCCAAAAGGTGGATGTTGTCATCTCTTCCAGGATGGGCAGAGCCAGGAAGGCTTCCTGGAGGAGGTGACGTTTCAGTGGAGTCTCGAAGGATGAGGATTTCTCCAGTCAGGGAAGGTGTGGAAGAGTGGGAAGCAGAGGGAATAGCAGAACATTAAAAAAAAAAAGAAAGAAAAAAATGAGACAAGGAACAGGCTTACTTCTGGGGCTGTGGGCTGCATTATGGAACACAGGGTGTGGGGAGAGGTCAGAAGATGAGCCTGCGCAAGTGAGAAGGGACCAGCGTCTGGGCTGGTTTTAAGAGCAGTTAAGAAGTTTGAACTTTATCCCAGCCCAGGTGTGAATCAATCATTTTTTCCCTTGGCTTAGATTAGATAAGATTAGAATTGTTGAAAAAGAATTTTCCCTAAGCACAAAGGGAAAAGTAAACAAATACAAAACAAAAAGCAAACTGCAAAAAGCATAAAAATGAACAGCTCACAGATCCCAGATTTCTTAGCTCCTTCACAAAGTTCCAGCTCCTGATTAGAACTTGTATACAGAAGGCTTGACCCAAGCCCTCTTTTCCCTCCTCCACCCGTCCATGCTGGCAGGGGAACAGAACAGTAGTCCCTTTGTCCCCTGTACAAATATGAGGCCGATGGGAGTTTTGATCCTAGATTCCCCTTCTTAATGTTCACCCCGGGCAGTCTGGCTTATACTGAGGTTGAGTGAGCTTCTCCACCAAAACTGCCTCTGGAGGTCTTCCTCTAAATCAGGGGTCAGAAAAGGGCCCTTCCTGTAAAGGGCCACAGGGTAAATAGTTTCAGCTTTGGTTGGGTCACAGGTCCTTGATTCTGATGCTCCAGCAGCAAAGCGGATGTAGACAATGTGTAAACCAAAGGGCCTGGCTGTGTTCCAATAAAACTTCATTTACGGACACTGAAATTTGACTTTCATATAATTTTCTCATGAAATATTATTCTTTAAAAAAAATCATTCATTTATGTATTCATATGCAATTATTTTTGGCTGTGCTGGGTCTTTGTTGCTGCAGGGGCTTTTCTCTAGTTGCGGTGAGTGGGGGCTACTCTTCGTTGCGGTGTGCAAGCTTCTCTTGTTGCAGAGCGCTGGCTCTAGTGCCCAGGCTCTGCACTTGGGGTGCACAGGCTTAGCTGCCCCGAGGCATGTGGGATCTTCCCGGACCAGGGATCAAATCTGTCTCCTGCACTGGCAGGCGGATTCTTTACCAACCACCAGGGAAGCTCTCGTTTATTTATTTATTTTTAAAGATGTGGACTTTAGATGTAGATTTTTAGATGTGGACCATTTTTAAAGTCTTAATTGTAATTTGCTACAATCTTGCTTCTGTTTTACTTTTTTTTTTTTTTGGTTTTTTGGCCACAAGGGAAGTGGGATCTTAGCGCCCCACCCAGGGATAGAACCTGCACCCCTCGCACTGGAGGCAAAGTTGTAACCACTGGGCCACGAGGGAAGTCCTTACCATGAAATAGTATTCTTATTTTAATTTGTTTTCAACCCTTTAAGTATGTAAAACCCATGCTTAGCCCACCAACTGTACAAAAGCAGGCGATGGGCCAGATTTGCCCTGTGTATTAAAGGCACCGATTCCCATGGCAAAGATGTCCTCTTCTCTTTTATGTCATCAGTTTATTATTAAAACTGATACCAGTAATACTAGTGGACAACGTTCGTTGAGCACCTACACGTGACAGGTGATACGTACTGCAGAGAGTTGCTGTGAAGAATAAATAAAATAATGTCTGTAGAGCACTCAGCATAATGCCTGTTCAGAGGTAAACATGAGCGCTTCCCTGGTGGCTCAGGGAATCCAGGAAGACTCCACATGCTGCGGAGAAACTAAGCCCGTGCGCCACAACTACGGAGCCTGTGCTCTAGAGCTGGTACTCCTGCAGCAAGAGAAGCCCCCACAATAAGAAGCCGTTTCAGCTAGAGAGTAGCCCCCACTCTCTGCAACTAGAAAAAGCCTGCATAGCAATGAAGACCCTGCACAGCCAAAAAGAATTTTTTTTAAAAAAAGAGGAAACTTAAAAAAAAAAGAGGTAAACATCATTATTGTCAGTTACTATAGACAAGAGTTAATCAAATCTAATCTAATCTAATCTCACAGGCAAAGGATAAAAGGAAAGATATACTCGTTTGAATGCAGAGTTCCAAAGAACAGCAAGGAGAGATAAGAAAGACTTCCTCAGTGATCAATGCAAAGAAATGGAGGAAAACAATAGAATGGGAAAGACTAGAGATCTGTTCAAGAAAATTAGATACCAAGGGAACATTTCATGCAAAGATGGGCACAATAAAGAACAGAAATGGTATGGAGGTGGGAGGGGGGTTCAGGATGGGGAACACGTGTACACCCGTGGCGGATTCATGTTGATGTATGGCAAAACCAATACAATATTGTAAAGTAATTAGCCTCCAATTAAAATAAATAAATTTAAATTTAAAAAAAAATGGTATGGACCTAACAGAAGCAGAAGATATTAAGAAGAGGTAGCAAGAATATACAGAAGAACTATACAAAAAAGATCTTAATGACGCAGATAACCACGATGGTGTGATCACTCACCTAGAGCCAGACATCCTGGGGTGTGAAGTCAAGTGGGCCTTAGGAAGCATCACTACGAACAAAGCTAGTGGAGGTGACAGAATTCCAGCTGAGCTATTTCAAAGCCTAAAAGATGATGCTGTGAAAGTGCTACACTCAATATGCCATCAAATTTGGAAAACTCAGCAGTGGCCACAGGACTGGAAAAGGTCAGCTTTCCTTCCAATCCCAAAGAAAGGAAATGCCAAAGAATGTTCAAACTACCACACAATTGCACTCATCTCACACACCAGGAAAGTAATGCTCAAAATTCTCCAAGCCAGGCTACAACAGTACATGAATTGAGAACTTTCAGATGTTTAAGCTGGATTTAGAAAAGGCAGAGGAAGCAGAGATCAAATTACCAACATCCGTTGGATCATAGAAAAAGCAAGAGAGTTCCAGAAAAACATCTATTTCTGCTTTATTGACTATGCCAAAGCCTTTGATTGTGTGGATCACAACAAACTATGGAAAATTTTCCAAGAGATGGGAATACCAGACCACCTGACCTGCCTCCTGAGAAATCTGTATGCAGGTCAAGAAGCAACAGTTAGAATTGGACATGGAACAACAAACTGGTTCCAAATCAGGAAAGGAGTATGTCAAGGCTGTATACTGTCACCCTGCTTATTTAACTTATATGCAGAATACATCATTCGAAATGCCGGCCTGGATGAAGCACAAGCTAGAATCAAGATTGCTGGGGAAATATCAATAACCTCAGACATGCAGATGACACCACCCTTATGGCAGGAAGTGAAGAGGAACTAAAGAGCCTCTTAATGAGGAAAATGAAAAAGCTGGCTTAAAACTCAACATTGAAAAAATGAAGATCATGGGATCTGGTCCCATCATTTCATGGTAAACAGATGGGGAAACAATGAAAATAGTGACAAACTTTATTTTCTTGGGCTCCAAAATCACTGCAGATGGTGACTGCAGCCATGAAATTAAAAGACACTCCTTGGAAGAAAAGCTATGATAAACCTAGGCAGCATATTAAAAAGCAGAGACATTACTTTGCCAACAAAGGTCCATCTAGTCAAAGCTATGATTTTTCTAGTAGTCATGTATGGATGTGAGATTTGGACCATAAAGAAAGCTGAGCACCAAAGATTTGATGCTTTTGAACTGTGGTATTGGAGAAGACTCTTCAGAGTCCCTTGGACTGCAAGCAGAGCAAACCAGTCCATCCTAAAGGAAATCAGTCCTGAATGAATATTCATTGGAAGGCCTGATGCTGAAACTGAAACTCCACTACTTTGGCCAGCTGATGTGAAGAACTGATTCACCAGAAAAGACCCTGATGCTGGGGAAGATTGAGGGCGGGAGGAGAAGGGGACGACAGAGGTGAGATGGTTGGATGGCATCACCGACTCGATGGACACGAATTTGAGCAAGCTCTGGGAGTTGGTGATGGACAGGGAAGCCTGGCGCGCTGCAGTCCATGGGGTCTCAAAGAGTCAGACACGACTGAGCACCTGACCTGACAGACAAGAGGCTCCTCTGCTGGAAGTTTGGGATGTACCTCCCTGGTGATCCAGGCTTAGGGATTTGCCCCATAATGCAGGGGACGTGGGTTTGATCCCTGCTTGGGGAACTGAGATCCCACACACCACAACTACTGAACCCACACGGTACAACTAGAGACGTGCTCGAGGGCCCTGAAGAAATACATAGTTTTTTTAAAAGGGGGGAGGGGAGTGGCAGTCATTATTTGAATAAATTGGAAAAACCTGAATGATACTATGGATTTTTAAGTTGGAATAAACATGACATCGGATATCTTGATAATAAACATAATAATAACTGACAAAATTGCTTACTACTATTATCATTGCTTCAGTGGCAACCCACTCTAGTACTCTTGCCTGGAAAATCCCGTGGACGGAGGAGCCTGGTAGGCTGCAGGGGTAGCTAAGAGTCGGACACAACTGAGCGACTTCACTTTCACTTTTCACTTTTCACTTTCATGCACTGGAGAAGGAAAATGGCAACCCACTCCAGTGTTCTTGCCTGGAGAATCCCAGGGACGGGGGAGCCTGGTGAGCTGCCATCTATGGGGTCGCACAGAGTCGGACACAACTGAAGTGACTTAGCAGCAGCAGCAGCATTATCGTTGTTTATGACTGTTTATATATCTTATCTCTGATCAGTAAAATGACTCATACAAGGCAGATATTAATATCCCATTGAAGAGCAGAAAAATTAAGGAGTTGGTGAAATCACATAGCCAGCAAGCAGCAGAGCTAGGATTTAAAGCAGCTTTATCTGACTTCAAGGACCATGCCCTTTGCACCACAGCACAACCTCCTGTTTAGTGTTTGAGGGCTTGGTAGTTGACCAGAAGCAGGAATGACGATCCCCAGAGTCTGCCATCTTGTGTCAAGATTGGCACAGGACTCATTCTATTCTTCCTTCAAAGCTTAAATGCCTGTTGGACCACTTAGCTCTGGTTTCCTGCCAAGAGATCCTCTACCTTGTGAGAACAGTACAAATGACCAAGCTCAAAGGACAATTAGATCTTTTCCTGCTCAGGTGTCCAATTCAGCCCCCTCTTCTCCAGGTCCCTCTGATGACTCATCCTTAGGGAATTTCCTGAAAGTGACTGTCTGGGAATCCCACCGCTACAGCATCATAACAGAAAAATACTTTTCATGCTCAGCGCTGACTCCAGATGGTTTCTACCAAAAGTAAAATCCATTCATCTGCATGACACCTTCAGAGCTAACCACAAAACATTATTGAAGATATTGTCCACAGCTTCGAGACTGTATTTCAGGGAACCCATGAGGTAAATCCTTCCCCGAGTTTAGTTCCAGGGAAAAAAAGCTCTCCTCTAGAGTGGAATCTGTATACTTTATCTTGCCAGAATAATCAAATGATGTAACCGTACCTGTTTCCTTTACATCATGACTTCCAAGAAACGTAAAACCAAACACTGTGCCAAAGTATCTCATCTCAGATGCCCAGTAGGACCAACTTCCACCCTGCTGCGAGGACCATTTTCGTTTTATATTTTGAAAAAAGGCTCTGATGGACAGTGTGTCTCCTACAGGCCAGGCTCCCTGCCTCTTCTGATGTGCCCTTCCTCCCCTCATCATTACAAATCTAGTGCTTGTTTCACTAAACTATCCCAGAGCCTTATTTTTAAAGTTATGCTTTGGGCTAACCTGGTGGGCCAGTGGTTAAGAACGTGCTTTGGAATGCAGGGGACACCAGTTTGATCCCTGATCTGGGAAGCTCCCACATGCCTCAGGACAATTAAGCCAGTGCACCACAGCTACTGAGCCTGAGCTCTAAACCCTGCAAGCCGCAGCTACTGAAGCCCACGTGCCCTGAGGCTGCACTGAGCAGCATGAGAAACCCAAGCACCATAACTAGAGAATAGCCCCGCTCTCCGAAACCAGAGAGAGCCCTCAAACAGAAAAAAATAGACAAAATAAAATAAAAATACCTCTAACAAATAAATAAAGTTATGCTTTACCTTGTATTCAAACCTCAAATCTCCTGGAAGCAGATAGATCCAAATGCTCTGGATTGTTTAATAGGCTCTAGTCACATTTATGCACATGGTTATGAATAGCCAACCAGGCTTTATCCTTTGGGGCACAAAATGAGGATGTCAGTCCATAAAGCTTGGGCCTTTTTCCAGATTGCACTGTCTTCCACATCACTCTCTCTTTTTGTACCCCTGCCTGTCTCCATGTATTGCTTTTTTGATCTACTTTTTTGGGATTTCTGCTATGGGCATCACTCTAATCCTCCATGCAGACGTTAAAACTCCAGGCAGCGCCACACTATATAGAGAAAACCCTAAAGACTTCACATAAAACTACTAGAGTTAATAAATGAATTAGACTAAGTAGCAGGACACAAGAATAACATTCAGGAATCAGTTGCATTTCTTTATACTAACAATGAAATATCAGAAAGGGAATGTAAAAAAAGCAAGACCTTTTAAACTCTCACCAAAATAAAATACCCAGGAGTAAACCTGACCAAGGAGGTGAAAGACATGTACACTGAGAACTTGAAAACATTAATAAAAGAAATCAAAGAGGATTCAAAGAAATGGAAAGATATATGATGCTCTTGGGCTGGAAGGATTAGTATTGTTAAAATGGCAATGCTGCTCAAAGCAATTTAGAGATTTAATGTGATTTCTATCAAATTACCCATGATATTTTTCACAGAACTAAAGCAAATAATCTAAATTTACATGGTACTATAAAAGACCCAGAACCACCTAAGCAAATCCTGACAAATAAACAAAGCAAGAGGCATAACTCTCCCAGACTTCAGACAATACTACAAAGCTACAGTAATCAAAACAGTATGGAACTGGTTAAAAAAAAAAACAGACATACAGATCAATGGAACAGAATAGAGAACCCAGAAATAAGCTCACACACCTACAGGCAATTAATCTTCCACAAAGGAGGCAAGAATATAAAATGGGAAAAAGTCTCTTCAGCAAGTGTGTTGGAAAACTGGACATCTGTATATAAGCCAGTGACGTTAGAACACACCCTCAAACCATACAAAGAACAAACTCAAAATGGCTTGAAGACTTCAACATAAGACACGATACTATAAAACTTCTAAAAGAGAGCACAGGCAAAACATTCTCTAACAAAAATTGTACCACTGTTTTCTCAGGTCAGTCTCCCAAGGCCAAGGCAATAGTAATAAAAGCAAAGATAAACAAATGGGACCTAATCAAATTTACAAGCTTCTGCACAGCAAAGAAAACCATAAAAGAAAAGAGAACCTATAGAACAAGAGAAAATATTTCTAAATAACATGACTGACAAGGGCTTAATTTCCAAAGTATACAAAGAGTTCATAGAACTCAACCAAGAAGACAAACCATCCACCAGAAATGAGCAGAAGACCTTAACAGACATTTCTCCAAAGAAGAAACATAGATGACCAACGGGCTTCCCAGGTGGCGCTAACCCGCCTCCCAGTGCAAGAAACGTGAGAGAGGCAGGTTCGATCCCAGGGTCGGAAGATCTCCTGGAGGAGGGCATGTTGATCCACTCCAGTATTCTTGCCTGGAGAATCCCACGGACAGAGGAACCTGGTAGGCTTTATAGTCCATAGGGTTGCAAAGAGTCAGACACTACTGACGCGACTTAGCACACAATAGGCACATGAAAAGATGCTCAGCATCACTAACAAAGAAGTGAAAATCAGAACTACAGTGAGGTACTACCTCACCCTGGGCAGAATGGCCATCATTAAAAAGCCTACAAATAACAAATGCAGGAGAGGGTGTGGAGAAAAGGAAATCCTCTTACACTGTCGGTGAGAAAGTAAGTTGGTGCAATCACTATGGAAAACAGGATGGAGGTTCCTCAGAAAACTAAAAATATAATAACCATATAGATCCAGCAACCTCACTCCTGGGCATACACCCAGATAAAACTGTAATTCAAAAAGAGACATGTACCCCAGTGTTCACAGCAGTGCTATTCACAATAGCCAAGACACGGAAACAAGCTAAATGTCCATCAACAGATGAACGGATAAAGAAAATGTAGTACACAGATACAACGGAGCACTACTCAGCCATAACAAAAGAACAAGATGATGCCATTTGCAACAACACAGATGGACCTAGAGATGATCATATTAAGTGAAGTCAGTCAGAAAGAAAAAGACAAATACCATATGATATCACTTATATGTGGAATCGAAAATATGACACAAACAAACCTAGCTGCCAAACAGAAACAGACTCACACACACGGAGAACAGACTCGTGGCTGCCAAGGGTCCGGGGAGGGAGAAGGAGGAACTAGGAGTGTGGGGTTAGTAGATGCAAACTATTACATTTAGAATGATAGACAAAAAGCTCCTACTATATAGCACAGGAAACTATATCCAATCTCCTGGGGTAAACCATAATGGAAAAGAGTATTAAAAAAAAGAATGTATGGGCTTCCCTGTGTCAGATGGCAAAGAATCCACCTGACCTGCCAATGTCAGGAGACCTGGGCTCGATCCTTGGGTCAGGAAGATCCCCTGGAGAAGAAAATGGCAACCCCCTCCAGTATTCTTGCCTGGGAAATCCCTTGGACAGAGGAGCCTGGTGGGCTACAGTCCATGGGGTCACAAAGAGTTGGACACGACTGTGTGTAACTGAGTCACCTTGCTGTATAGCAGAAATTAGCACAACACTGTAAACCAACAATACACAGGCAATGCCCACACTTGGCCTATGCCAGGGGCGAGGTCCATGAGCCGGACCCACTGCTTCTGCATCTGCAGCCCCTGGACACACCCCAGGAGACTCATCTAGGGCTGGGCGGCTTCTTCACTGGAATCGCAACTCTCTTAGGCATCTGGCACCTCCCACTTCACCTCAAATCACCTCCCCTCCAGCTCTACCTGTTTCCCTATTGACCTTTCCAGGAATCAATGAAGGTTTATGTAACTTAGGACTTTATGTCCAAGGGAAACTGGCAGAGCACCGAGAACAGAGCTGGCAGATGCTGATTGCTAGACAGAAACATTGGAAACTGGAGACAGTTTTTGACACAACGAAAGCTCTCAAATATTCAATATCGAATGAATGAATGAATCAACAAACTCCATTTATCACCGCCTTCCCACCTTGATACCTAGACAAAGCCAGCAAGCAAACCCCACGTTCTAAGCACCCAGATTTCTTCAAGGATTGGAGTCCTATGAATTTGGTGCAGTAAGTGTGATAACAATGCAAAACTTGGTTTCTCTTTCTGCTTAAAAAGAAAGTGAGATCACACCTCTGCTTGCCCAAAGAGCTTCCTTATAATGACCAGGCATGACTGTCTGGCAGAGGCCATGTTTTAGCTTTGTTCAGTGACTCTGGGCAAGTCACTTGCTCAATGAGACTTTTTAATTTTTTTGCAAAATACACGTACAATTGACCATTGTATCCTTTTTTAAATGGACGGTTCAGAGTCATTAAGTACATTCACATTGCCGTGCAGCCATACCACCATCCATCGCCACAACTGTTTATACCTTCCCAAACTGAAACTCTCTACCCATTAAACAGCAACTTTCTATCCCTACTCCGCTTGTCCTGGCAACCACCATTCCACTTTCTGTCTCTGTGAGCCTGACTGTCTAAGTAGCATCACACACTATTCTCCCTTTTGTGACTGGCTTAATGCACTGAACATGATGTCCTCAAAGTTAATCCATGTTGTAGCCTGTGTCAGAATTTCCTTCCTTGTAAGTCTGAAAAATGCTCCACTGTAGGTACAGACCACATTTTGTTTACCCATTCTTCTATCAATGGACACCTGAGTCATTTCCACCTTTTGACTATGGTGAATAACGCTGCCATGAACACAAGTGTACGAGTACCCGAGTCCCTGCATTCACTTCTTTTGGGTGTATGCCCAGAAGTGGAATTGCTGGATCACATGGTAATTCTACATTTATTGTTTTGATGAACCACCACACTGTTTTGTTCAATGGGACTTTTAAATGCAGAGATGGAAGTGCTTAAGGAGCTGGCACGGCAGCCCTTCTGCCAAGCTGAGAGATGTTGCCCAGGTACAGATGTTGCCTGGGTGCAGATCTGCCCAGAAGGTTGTCTTGCCTCATTCTCTAGAGGAGAAGGACCCACCTGCTGTTTGGAATAAGTAATGCTTTCTACATTAGACCTAGGTCTGAGCCTGACCCTGCCTCAGTATCCATTTCTATAAAGTGGATACTGTGGGTCAGTAAGTGGGTCAATAATACTTAATTTACAGGTTTTTTATAAGGGTCAGGGATGAGGCACAAAGCAGTGAGGTAAGAATTTAGAAAATGAAGATGTAGGGACTTCCCTGGTGGTTACAGTGGCTAAGACTCTGTGCTCACAATGCAGAGGGCCTGGGTTCAGTCCCTGGTCAGGGAACTAGATCCCACATGCCTCAACTAAGAATTCGCATGCTGCAACTAAGAGTTCATATGGCCAAATAAATATTTTTTTAAAATAAGAAGAAAGAAAAGAAAATGAAGATGTGAATCTCACCTTACTGACTGCAAAGGGTGGTTGTGAAAACCAAAGTAACAGATGACAGAGCTGGAAAGGGCCATGCATTCTGCAGATGCTAAGCTCTCCTCATTTCTTTCTTTTGCTACAGCTTCCTGCCCCCTGGCCTCTTGAGTCCCTCCTCCACTACAGATTCAGAGTGAACTCTCTAAAGCAGACAGGCGCCTGCCCCTCCCACTTAGGTTTTTACCATTCACCCTTGCCAGGCCTTTCTTTCTTCAGTCTATTTCTCCGATCTTGCCACTTTACCCCGAATTCATCTGGCTGCACCAGGCCTCAGTTGCGGCTCGTGGTATTTTTAGCTGGGACATGCAAACTCTTAGTCGTGGCATGTGGGATCTAGTTCCCTGACCAGCCATCAAACCCTAGTCCCCTGCACTGGGAGCACTACGTCTTAGCTACTGCAATACCAGGGAAGTCCCACCCCCATGGTCTTCTTAATGCTTGTCCCCTCCACCTAGAGCACCCTTCCTCCAATCCTAGCTAAAGCCAGTCATCCTTTAATTACTAGTTTCTGACATTTCCAGAACTTTTCTGGCTCCACTAGATTAGATTCGAGGCCCACGGCACCAGGAGCAGAGATCTATCACCATACCAAGCACATGCTTCATTATAACCATCTGTTGATTTCCCCAACTATATCAGCTCCTCAAAGTCAGGGGTTTAGAAGACTCATCTCTGTACTTCCGGTCTTAGCACAGTGCCAGGCTGTTTACTGAACAAATAGATGACTATAAAAACAGGGTGGCGTTTTTATTGTAAGAAAGTTGAAATAGTTCACACAGGATTAACTCTTGAGTTAATCAGAATAACTGCTTCTGTAGTCTCATACTACATGACTATTAGAGAATAATTAGTATTACTATGAAATGGGGCATTTTTTAAAAATTGGCACCACAAAGGATGGAAACCAAAGGGTACTTTCAAGGTACTTTTGAGTTCCTTGAGTCTGCACAGTTCTGAGAGATGCTTTCCTTTTCCTAGAATCTGAGAAATATTCTGATCTCTACATTTGTAGTCATGATGACACGACCGCCTGATAAGAAGTCATCCCAAAGCTATTTCTCATCAGTGCATGAAAACAAAGAACTGGCATTTAGTTCAGTTCAGTCGCTCAGTCGTGTCTGACTCTTTGCGACCCCATGGATGCAGCACGCCAGGCCTCCTTGTCTATCACCAACTCGCGGAGCCTACTCAAACTCATGTCCATTGAGTTGGTGATACCATCCAACCATCTCATCCTCTGTCGTCCCCTTCTCTTCCTGCCCTCAATCTTTCCCAGGACCAGGGTTTTTTCAAGTGAGTCAGTTCTTCACATGAGGTAGCCAAAGTATTGGAGTTTCCAGCTTCAACATCAGTCCTTCCAATAAATATTCAGGACTGATTTCCTTTAGGATGGACTGGTTGGATCTCCTTGCACTCCAAGGGACTCTCAAGAGTCTTCTCCAATACCACAGTTCAAAAGCATCAATTCTTTGGCACTCAGCTTTCTTTATAGTCCAACTCTCACATCCATACATGACCACTGGAAAAACCATAGCCTTGACTAGATGGACCTTTGTTGGCAAAGTAACGTCTCTGCTTTTTAATATGCTGTCTAATATTCTTGGTCATAACTTTCCTTCCAAGGAGTAAGTGTCTTTTAATTTCATGGCTGCAGACACCATCTGCAGTGATTCTGGAGCCCCCAAAAATAAAGTCTCCCACTGTTTCCCCATCTATTTGCCACGATCTTAGTTTTCTGAATGTTGAGCTTTAAGCCAACTTTTTCACTCTCCTCTTTCACTTTCATCATCTTTAGTTCTTCTTCGCTTTCTGCCATAAGGATGGTGTCATCTGCATATCTGAGGTTATTAAGTCTGCAACCCAGTGGACTATAGCCCTCCAGGATCCTTATGTCCATGGGATTTCCCAGGCAAGAATACTGGAGTGGGTTGCCATTTCCTTCTCCAGGGGATCTTTCCAACCCAGGGATTGAACCTGTCTCTCCTCCACTGTAGCGGGATGCTTTACCACCTGAGCCACCATTAATCAGCTCCTTTTAAGCTTCAAATGGTGCAGTCTAGTTCTTACAGGTGTTGGCAATTATTAATTATTAATGACTTGATTTTATTGTTGAATTTTTAAAATTTATTTATTTGGCCGCATCGAGTAAGTTCAGTAGCTCTGATGCTCAGGCTTAGTTGTTGCAAGCAAGGCATGTAGGATCTTAGCTCCCCCAATGATCAAACTTGCCTCCCCTACATTGCAAGGTAGATTCTTAACCACTGGACCACCAGGGAAGTTTCCCCAGATTTTGATTTTTATGTCTAGGGTTTATTGCCACTAACTGAGGACCTCAGGGTGAGAATCACTGATGTAGACTAGCTAAGACTATTTTTTCCCTTGCTTTTAACCTTTTAAAGATTTGTACCATTTTACTCACAAATGCACAATGCTTTTAAGTAAATGTTAATGTTAGATATGGAAAACATTTTCCAAATAGAAAATATTATACATAATGAGAAATTAATAATTTTATATTTGATGGAGAACTGACACTTCTGGAGGAACGTACCCAGACATGGTGTTAAGGATCATTAAGAACTTCTACTTAAAGATTTAGAATCCTAACAACTCCTAGACTTAACTTCTTTCCTTGGGTGGACACAGGTGAGGTGCTAGCACTTTGAAAGAGCTTTCTTATTTTTGATCATCTCAAATTAAGAGGTCTGTCTAGTCTAAAAAAAGGGGTGGGGGAATCTGTGTTCCTTCTACTTTTAGAAGGAAAGTTTATCTTTCCAAACTTCTCGGAGGCAGAAATGTTTTAGACCCAAGCTTACTTGATTTCCCATCTGCCTTTTGTTATCAGCTACTTGGTTAATTACGGTCATCTGAATCAATTTCTCATTTTGATAAGTTTTCCTAGTTACGATCTTTATTACTAACCAGTAAATGAAACTGCTTGGATTTCACAAGTAAAATCAACCAGTTGATATTTACTGGGTGAGGGTTTTAAAGAAAAATAAACCTTTAAAACTATGATTTTGCACTGAAGTTAAGGATCAGGGCACTAAAGAGCTTTTCTAAGCCTTTAGAAGTGGGGAAAGGTGGAGTCACTTTAGACTTGCAGGTTTTTCACTGGGATTACTTCAGATCGGCATTTTTACCAAGGGGAGCACTGGGGTAACAGAAAGTAGACCGACTGGGTTGAGCCATGCAGTGTGACCAAGAAACAGGCTGAGGACGACAGACCTCCAACAAGCTTAAGCTGTCCCAGGTGCCCGCATATTCCAGCGCTTTGTGTCTGCCAAACTTTACTTTTTTGAAAAGCTTGGATCTCCAAAGGAGGGTCAGCTGTGCTGAGGAGCTCCGGGGTGCGGCGGCACGGACAGTTAGGAAGCAGTGTCCTGGGGTGTAGAATTTGAGGGCACCCACTGGCTTAGATCCCAGGATTGCTACCTCCTGGTGGCTACGTGGTGGCGGAGGCGGGCACGAGACAGACGCCTCTAACTCCCTGAAACAGCGAGGACTCAGGATCCCTACTCACACTTTTACATAGGCACACATCTGAAGAAACCAGCCTACACCCATAAAAGTTCTCACGCATTCTAACCCCACCCGCTAGTTAGCATCCCTACATAAGGCATGAGAGATGAACCTAGAGTTTGAAATTACCCTGGCACGGGCACCCCAAATCAGGCTTCCCAAAGCCCAGCGGAGACTGGAGGGCACAGGGAGAATGGGACAGAAACAAGAGTTTTAAATTATTCGGAGCGAAACTGGTTGCTCCATCCCTAAATTTTAGCAACGTTAGGGCTTCTCCGGTTGGCAACAGCTAAGATTTCACAGCCCACCCCACCACCAAGAAAAAATATGATGGCCCGGAAGAGCCCCCCACTACCTTGCTACAGCGCCAGGTGGACAGGTCTCTGAGGCCGGGAAGCAAGCGACCGGAGTCCGGGCGCTGCCCGCAGGAAAGGCTCAGCTGCGGGCGACCGAGGCCACAGCTGCGGCTCTGGCCCCGCCCTATAGTGCCCCGCCCCCTTGACGCCCCGCCCCTAGGCCGCCTGCAAACCCTCGGGGCTCGGCCGCCGCAGCCGCAGCTCGGTCACCTCCAGACCCCAGCGCCCGGTGCATTGTGGGAAGCCGGAGCCCGCCGCCGAGCCTGCGCTGACCCCTGGCGGGCGCGTCCGAGAACTAACCCAGGGCCGGCGGGGACCGTGTGCGGGAACCGGCCGAGGCAGGGGAGGCGCCGGGCGCTCAGGGGGACCACAGGGAGCTAGTACTGGTTGCCTATTGCTGCACATCTCAAAGATCAAAATAAATGATGCTTTCAAAGTGCCTAGGGCCCCCTCCCGGGTAGTGATATAAGTGAAAAACTAAGCAACTGTCAGTCTCGGAAAAGCTTTTTAAGTTAGGAAAAGTAATTTTAAAATCATGAAACTAAGTGACATGAAGATTATGGAAAAACCTACACAGTTTTTAGTTCTGGTGAAACCACAGATCAGCTCAATCTGTCTAGAGAATAACGGTAATACGGAACATAAACTACAGAATTGTCTTTCTTCTTGTATACCCCTCAAGGAAACAGTTCAAGTGGGGTAAAAATAAATTATACAAAAATATTCACAGTGACAAATTAGAAAGTAACAAACAGCTAAAAATACGTGAAAGGCATAAAAATAATACGTGTGTGTTAGTTGCTCACTTATTTAATAAAACAACCTCGGCCCAGGGATCGAACCCAGCTCTCCTGCATTGCAGGCAGAGTCTTTGCCATCTGAGCTAATACCATCTTTTAAAAAAATAATATGTAGCTACTTAAATAAAAATATGAATATCATCACTAACTAGAAATATTTCTATCAAATAATGTTAAAAACAGAACCCAAGAAAGCACATGGCCTGTGATTGTATGTGAAAATATATGTGTTACCAAATGTGAAAAGAACCTTGGAAACAATGTACATAGAGTTTAATATGTCTTAAGGCTTCCCTGGTGGCTCAGTGGTAAGGAACCTGCCTGCCAATGCAGGAGATGCAGGTTCGATCCCTGGGTCAGGAAGATCCCTTGGCGAGGAAATGGCCCCTCTAGTATTCTTGCCTGAAAAATCCCATAGACCCGGGAGCCTGGCAGGCTATAGTTCATAGGGTCCCAACAAGTTGAAAGACTGAGCATGCATGCAAGGTTGTTTTATCTTTACTAAATAACTTTTTAAACATTTCTAACTTGTGGGGGACTAGTTCTAATTTTGGATGGAAATGCAGTATTTTAGCTTCCCTTCACTTTACATGATAAAGAAAAAATTCTGAGGTTTTAGTGAACCAAGACAGTTTTGCTTATCTGCAAACCCTGATGGGGCACAAAAGAAAAGTAAATTTATTAGGGGAGTGTATTAGTTTACTAGAGCTAAAACTACCACTGACTGGCCTAAGCAACAGAATTTATTGTCTCACAGTTCTAAAGGCTGAAAGTCTGAGATCAAGGTATTGGCAGGATTGATTCCTTCTGGGAGCGGTGAGGGGTTTGTTGTTCAGTCACCAAGTCATGTCCAATCCTTTGCGACCCCATGGACGGCAGCATGCCAGGCTTCCCTATCCTCCACTATCTCCTGGAGTTTGCTCAAACTTATGTCTATTGAGTCGGTGATGCTATCTAACCATCTTTCTCTGCCACCCTCTTCTCCTTTTGCCTTCCATCTTTCCCAGCATCAGGGTCTTTTCTAATGAGTTGGCCCTTCGTATAAGGTGGCCAAAGTATTGGACCTTCAGCATCAGTCCTTCCAATGAATATTCAGGGTTGATGTCCTTTAGGATTGACTGGTTTGATCTCCTTGCTGTCCAAGGGACTCTCAAGGGCTTCTCCAGCACCACAATTCAAAAGCATCAATTCTTCTGCACTCAGTCTTTTTTATTTAGTAATCCTGTATACAGTCTCAATGGAGAAGGCAATGGCACCCCACTCCAGTACTCTTGCCTGGAAAATCCCATGGATGGAGGAGCCTGGTAGGCTGCAGCCCATGAGGTCTCTAAGAGTCAGACACAACTGAGAAACTTCACTTTCACTTTCATGCATTGGAGAAGGAATTGGCAACCCTCTCCAGTGTTCTTGCCTGGAGAATCCCAGGGACGGGGAAGCCTGGTGGGCCGCCGTCTATGGGGTTGCACAGAGTCAGACATGACTGAAGCAACTTAGCAGCAGCAGCAGCACACAATCTCAAACATATCAAAACCCTGTCAACTTGAACACAGTAAAACTAAACTGATTACAGCATTCTTCTCTCTGTCCTCTAACACCATTCAGGCTTTCCCAGTGGAACCAGAGGTATTAATGGAAGAAGATAGCCTTTAGCTTCACAGATAGTAGATCAGAGGTGTCTGACCTCCTGCAGGAAGGGCTTGTCCATGTGCCCAGGGAGGAAGGCACCAGGTCAGAGAGGCTGTGGGTGGAGAACTGTAAGCAGGATCTCATCACTGGAAAACACACACAAACACCCTCCTGTGAAGAACTCAACTTTTGTTCAGGAGGCCAATAAGAGCCTCAGCTTGGGGATGTCAACTAAAAAAGATGCACAACTTGAGAGCTGTTAAGTTTTATTGGGGGCAAAATGAGGACTGCAGCCCAAGAGGCAGCATCTCAGATAGCTCTGAGAGACTGCTCCAAAGAAGTAGTGGGGGGAAGTCAATATATAAGGTTTTGGTGAAGGGGGAGTTCAATACCATTAAGCACTCATTTTACAAAAGGTTTTTTGCTAGTCATGAGGATCTGATGTCACCATGAATGGATTTAGTGCTTCTTTAGATATGAGGAGATGCAAGGATTGAGATCATAAAATCTGTTCCTAAAATCATCCATCACTTCATGACAAATAGATGGGGAAAGAATGGAAACAGTAACAGACTTTATTTTCCTGGGCTTCAAAATCACTGCAGATGGTGAGTGCAGCCATGAAATTAAAAGACACTTGCTCCTTGGAAGAACAGCTATGACCAACCTAGACAGAGTATTAAAAAGCAGAGACATTACTTTGCCAACAAGGTCCGTCTAGTCAAAGCTATGGTTTTTCAAGAGTTGGACCATAAAGAAAGCTGAGTGCCGAAGAATTGATGCTTTTGAACTGTGGTGTTGGAGGAGACTCTTGGAGAGTCCCTTGGACTTCACGGAGATCCAACCAGTCCATCCTAAAGGAAATCAGTCCTGAATATTCATTGGAAGGACTGATCCAGTCTTCCTGAGCTGAGCCAGCCTCTCCCAATTCATCTCACTACATGGTTTCATAAGCTTAAAATCATTACTGAGTTCTGCCTCCTGCTTTTGGAGATGATGGGGACCCAGAAGATGTCTAAGAGAACAAAGCCCTAACACCTCCAGTTCCATCTATTTGTTTGTTAATTCTTTTAAAGGAACGAGAAGTCCAATTGGAGGTATACTGATAAAAACAACTGACTCTTCAGAAAGAAAAGCTCTAATTCATGGTGTTTGCAGATGTAAATAAAACTGAGCAGAAGCCTGTGGGGCTCTTGGGCATAGAAAACTTTCTGTGTCCTCCTTTCTTGTTTGTAGGAAATAGGCTTCAGCCTCCATGAAAGGGAAAGTCGCTCAGTCCTGTCTGACTCTTTGTGACCCCATGGACTATACAGTCCATGGAATTCTCCAGGCCAGAATACTGGAGTGGGTAGTCTTTCCCTTCTCCAGGGGATCTTCCCAACCCAGGGACTGAACGCAGATTTCCCACATTGCAGGCGGATTCTTTACCAGCTGAGCCACCAGGGAAGCCCAAGAATACTGGGGTGGGTAGCCTATCCCTTCTCCACTGGATCTTTCCGACCCAGGAATCGAACCAGGGTCTCCTGCATTCCAGGTGGATTCTTTACCAACTGAGCTATCAGGAAAGCCCTAGCCTCCATGACCTTCCTTGAATCCCAAAGTGAAGTGAAGTGAAGTCACTCAGTCGTGTCCGATTCTTTGCGACCCCATGAACCGTAGCCTACCAGGCTTCTCCGTCCATCGGATTTTCCAGGCAAGGGTACTGGAGTGGGTTGCCATTTCCTTCTCCAAAGGGCAGGTTCAAATAGCTGCTAATCAGGGAAGGGAGAGGCTGCAGAGATAAGGGAGGAGAGGCCAAGAAACAAGAGTGCAGCCTTGGTATAGAATCCCAGTTCCACCCTAAGGGATACACTTAGCAATATCTTTGAGCTCTTCTGCAGAACTAGAGACCTGAACAAACAGGAGATGCTAACTACTTGAAGCATCCTTCATGCCAGAGAGAAGGTCACAGTTTGATAACCTCGGGAATCAAAAAGCTCATTAGGGGATCCTCTAAGGCCAGATCAAAGGAACTTAGACCCTGCACAAACCCAGATCCTTATCAACAACCCCACCCTTGTACCATTGCTATAAAACTCCTCACCAAATCCTCCTGGGTAGGGACACACAGATTTTCAGGTCATGAGCCTGCTGTGTCCCCCTTTGCCAGGTGAAGCAATAAAGCTATAATTTTCTACTTCACCCAAAACTCTGTCTCTGAGATTCTATTCGGCACCACTGCAGAGTGGCTGAGTTTAACATCATAAATGCTTCCACAAGCAATCAGAATGTTCTCAGCTTGAAGGAAAACGCCCCTCTTTCATTTCCCTTCTGAGGGTGTTCGCCCTGAGATGACCTTGGCAGGAAGAGGGACATTTAGGTGAGAGTTTCCAGGGCTCACCCAGCTGTCGTGTCACTGGGCTTACATTCCACAAGGTCGTTCTCCCACTTGAGGGTCTTGGTAGATTTCAAGCTATCAACAGGAGGTCACTGAATGCAGAGTTGGAGTGCCAGCACGCCCAACACCGAGGCCAGGTAGTTGGTTTCAGGGTCTCAAAGCCGGGAGGCTGCCAAGGAGCCGTTTCTGGGAGCAGACAGAAGGGCAGCCCTTGTGGGTTTAGAGCAAAGCCTCCAACTGGGCAGCAATGCTAGTGGGGAGCCATGGGCAGTGGGGCAGCGCCATGAGAATCTGGGCCCCCACACAGCCTCCAGGGCAGTGCGGGTGGGGAATGGGCAAGGAGACCAAACCCAGCAGGAGAAAGTGCATTCTTTCCAAGCTGGGAGAGGCTCACTCAGTCTGGGTAAGAGAAATAGAACAGGCACTAGTGAAGCAATCAGAATGTTCTCAGCTTGAAGGAAAACGCCCCTCTTTCATTTCCCTTCTGAGGGTGTTTGCCCTGAGATGACCTTGGCAGGAAGAGGGACATTTAGGTGAGAGTTTCCGGGGCTCACCCAGCTGTCGTGTCACTGGGCTTACATCCACAAGGTCGTTCTCCCACTTGAGGGTCTTGGTATGAGGCTGAGCCCAGTGCAAGGCACACGTGGGCTCCTGTTATAGCTGATAAAGCTTGTGTGAAGGCGGGCAGAGTACATCATGAGAAACTCTGGGCTGGATGAAGCACAAGCTGGAATCAAGATTGCTGGGAGAAATACCAATAACCTCAGATATGCAGATGACACCACCCTTATGGCAGAAAGTGAAGAGGAACTAAAAAGCCTCTTGATGAAAGTGAAAGAGGAGAGTGAAGAAGTTGGCTTAAAGCTCAACATTCAGAAAACAAAGATCATGGTATCCAGTCACATCACTCCACGGCAAATAGTTGGAGAAACAGTGTAAACAGTGGCAGACTTTATTTTTGGGGGCTCCAAAATCACTGCAGATGGTGATTGCAGCCATGAAATGAAAAGACGCTTACTCCTTGGAAGGAAATTATGACCAAGAATATTAGACAGCATATTAAAAAGCAGAGACGTTACTTTGCCAACAAAGGTCCGTCTAGTCAAGGCTATGGTTTTTCCAGTGGTCATGTATGGATGTGAGAGTTGGACTGTGAAGAAAGCTGAGCACTGAAGAATTGATGCTTTTGAACTGTGGTGTTGGAGAAGACTCCTGAGAGTCCCTTGGACTGCAAGGAGATCCAACCAGTCCATCCTGAAGGAGATCAGTCCTGAATATTCATTGGGAGGACTGATGCTGAAGCTGAAACTCCAATACTTTGGCCACCTCATGCGAAGAGCTGACTCATTTGAAAAAGACCCTGATGCTGGGAAAGATTGAGGGCAGGAGGAGAAGGAGATGACAGAGGATGAGATGGTTGGATGGCATCACCGACTCAACAGACATGGGTTTGGGTGGACTCCGGGAGTTGGTGATGGACAGCGAGGCCTGGTGTGCTGCGGTTCATGGGGTTGCAAAGAGTTGGACATGACTGAGCGACTGAGCCAAGCTGAAGGCACGTAAGACAGCCAAGAGAAACTGCTGGGTCTCCTGTCGCTCCAGCTGGCTCTCAGGGGCTCTGACCTGTTGACAGTGCAGACTAGCGGTGCACCTGCCCTCCAGCCTGACCCAGACGTTGACTCTGCTTTCAGTGTTGTCCTTCTGTTAATTCAGTCACTCGTTTGGCCATGTCAGGGCTCAGTGGCGCACGCAGGCTCTTTGCTGCATCACACAGGGTCTTTTGTTGGGACACATGGACTCCGCAGTTGCGTCACGCAGGCTCCAAAGCACTTGGGCTTCAGAAGTTGTGGCGCACAGGCGTAGCCACTGCTCAGCAGGTAGGATCTTAGTTCCCTGACCAGGGATCGCACCCGTGCCTCCTGCATTGAAAGGTGGATTCTTAGCCACTGGGCCACCAGGGAAGTCTCCTCAATGGTGTTCTTGTACAATAATCCCCCACCCTTGCTGGGGTGATTTTTCCCATGAGCAAAGCTGATACATGTATGTTCCTTTCTGCTTAAAAACCCTTTCCTGGGTTGGGTTGACTCTAGACACAGGTTTTTTCTGATCTGGCATCTACTCATCAGCTGTATCTGCCTCCCCACTCCTGGTAACTTCACTTTATCTAAGTTGCCATTCCCAAACAATCCATGTTTGCTTGATTTTAGGTCTTAATACTTTTTTTCCTGAGTTTTTAGTCTTTTCCTAGCTCTATGGGTCTTTTCCCATGCCAGGAATCTTGAGTCACATTGATAGTTTTATTATTAAACCCCCAGGTTTTGGGTTTGTTCTTTTCACTATCTTTTATTGTGGCAAAATACATGTAACATAAAATGTGCCATGTGAACCATTTTTTTTTTTTTTTTTTTTTAAAAAAAAAAAAATCACATGCTCCCCATCCTGAACCCTCCTCCCTCCCAACCTCCCCATACCATCCCCTGGGCCTTCCCAGCGCACCAGCCCCAAGCATCCAGCATCGTGCACTGAACCTGGACTGGCATCTCGTTTCATACATGACATTTCACATGTTTCAATGACATTCTCCCAAATCTTCCCACCCTCTCCCACAGAGTCCATAAGACTGTTCTATACATCAGTGTCTCTTTTGCTGTCTCAGTACACAGGGTTATCGTTTTATGTTTTCCTTCTGGCTTACTTCACTCTGTATAATAGTCTCAGTTTCATCCACCTCATTAGAACTGATTCAAATGTATTCTTTTTAATGGCTGAGTAATACTCCATTGTGTATATGTACCACAGCTTTCTTATCCATTCATCTGCTGATGGACATCTAGGTTGCTTCCATGTCCTGGCTATTATAAACAGTGCTGCGATGAACATTGGGGTACACGTGTCTCTTTCCCTTCTGGTTTCCTCAGTGTGTATGCCCAGCAGTGGGATTGCTGGATCATAAGGCAGTTCTATTTCCAGTTTTTAAGGAATCTCCACACTGTTCTCCATAGTGGCTGTACTAATTTGCATTCCCACCAACAGTGTAAGAGGGTTCCCTTTTCTCCACCCCTCTCAGCATTTATTATTTGTAGACTTTTGGATCAGCCATTCTGACTGGTGTGAAATGGTACCTCATAGTGGTTTTGATTTGCATTTCTCTGATAAAGAGTGATGTTGAACATCTTTTCAAGTGTTTGTTAGCCATCTGTATGTCTTCTTTGGAGAAATGTCTATTTAGATCTTTGGCCCATTTTTTGATTGGGTCATTTATTTTCTGGAGTTGAGCTGTAGGAGTTGCTTGTATATTTTTGAGATTAGTTGTTTGTCAGTTTGCTTCATTTGCTATTATTTTCTCCCATTCTGAAGGCTGTCTTTTCACCTTGCTAATAGTTTCCTTTGATGTGCAGAAGCTTTTAAGTTTAATTAGGTCCCATTTGTTTATTTTTGCTTTTATTTCCAATATTCTGGGAGGTGGGTCATAGAGGATCCTGCTGTGATGTATGTCAGAGAGTGTTTTGCCTATGTTCTCCTCTAGGAGTTTTATAGTTTCTGGTCTTATGTTGAGATCTTTAATCCATTTTGAGTTTATTTTTGTATATGGTGTTAGAAAGTGTTCTAGTTTCATTCTTTTACAAGTGGTTGACCAGATTTCCCAGCACCACTTGTTAAAGATTGTCTTTAATCCACTGTATATTCTTGCCTCCTTTGTCAAAGATAAGGTGTCCATATGTGCGTGGATTTATCTCTGGGCTTTCTATTTTGTTCCATTGATCTATATTTCTGTCTTTGTGCCAGTACCATACTGTCTTGATAACTGTGGCTTTGTAGTAGAGCCTGAAGTCAGGTAGGTTGATTCCTCCAGTTCCATTTTTCTTTCTCAAGATCCTTTGGCTATTCGAGGTTTTTGTATTTCCATACAAATTGTGAAATTATTTGTTCTAGCTCTGTGAAGAATACTGTTGGTAGCTTGATAGGGATTGCATTGAATCTATAAATTGCTTTGGGTAGTATACTCATTTTCACTATATTGATTCTTCCAATCCATGAACATGGTATATTTCTCCATCTATTAGTGTCCTCTTTGATTTCTTTCACCAGTGTTTTATAGTTTTCTATATATAGGTCTTTAGTTTCTTTAGGTAGATATATTCCTAAGTATTTTATTCTTTTCGTTGCAATGGTGAATGGAATTGTTTCCTTAATTTCTCTTTCTGTTTTCTCATTATTAGTGTATAGGAATGCAAAGGGATTTCTGTGTGTTGATTTTATATCCTGCAACTTTACTATAATCATTGATTAGTTCTAGTAATTTTCTGGTGGAGTCTTTAGGGTTTTCTATGTAGAGGATCATGTCATCTGCAAATAGTGAGAGTTTTACTTCTTCTTTTCAATTTGGATTCCTTTTATTTCTTTTTCTGCTCTGATTGCTGTAGCCAAAACTTCCAAAACTATGTTGAATAGTAATGGTGAAAGTGGGCACCCTTGTTTTGTTCCTGACTTTAGAAAATGCTTTCAATTTTCACCATTGAGGATAATGTTTGCTGTGGGTTTGTCATATATAGCTTTTATTATGTTGAGGTATGTTCCTTCTATTCCTGCTTTCTGGAGAGTTTTATCATAAATGGGTGTTGAATTTTGTCAAAGGCTTTCTCTGCATCTATTGAGATAATCATATGGTTTTGTTTTCAATTTGTTAATGTGGTGTATTACATTGATTGATTTGCGGATATTGAAGAATCCTTGCATCCCTGGGATAAAGCCCACTTGGTCATAGTGTATGATCTTTTTAATGTGTTGTTGGATTCTGATTGCTAGAATTTTGTTTAGGATTTTTGCATCTATGTTCATCAGTGATATTGGCCTATAGTTTTCTTTTTTTTTGTGGCATCTTTGTCAGGTTTTGGTATTAGGGTGATGGTGGCCTCATAGAATGAGTTTGGAAGTTTACCTTCCTCTGCAATTTTCTGGAAGAGTTTGAGCAGGATAGGTGTTAGCTCTTCTCTAAATTTTTGGTAGAATTCAGCTGTGAAGCCGTCTGGACCTGGGCTTTTGTTTGCTGGAAGATTTTTGATTACAGTTTCAATTTCCATGCTTGTGATGGGTCTGTTAAGGTTTTCTATTTCTTCCTGGTCGAGTTTTGGAAAGTTGTACTTTTCTAAGAATTTGTCCATTTCTTCCTCGTTGTCCATTTTATTGGCATATAATTGTTGATAATAGTCTCTTATGATCCTTTGTATTTCTATGTTGTCTGTTGTGATCTCTCCATTGTCATTTCTAATTTTATTGATTTGATTTTTCTCCCTTTGTTTCTTGATGAGTCTGGCTAATGGTTTGTCAATTTTATTTATCCTTTCAAAGAACCAGCTTTTGGCTTTGTTGATTTTGCTATGGTCTCTTTTGTTTCTTTTGCATTTATTTCTGCTCTAATTTTTAAGATTTCTTTCCTTCTACTAACCCTGGGGTTCTTCATTTCTTCCTTTTCTAGTTGTTTGAGGTGTAGAGTTAGGTTATTTATTTGACTTTTTCTTGTTTCTTGAGGTGTGCCTGTATTGCTATGAACTTTCCCCTTAGGACTGCTTTTACTGTGTCCCACAGGTTTTGGGTTGTTGTGTTTTCATTTTCATTCGTTTCTATGCAAATTTTGATTTCTTTTTGATTTCTTCTGTGATTTGTTTGTTATTCAGCAGCGTGTTGTTCAGCCTCCATATGTTGGAATTTTTAATAGTTTTTCTCCTGTAATTGAGACCTAATCTTACTGCATTGTGGTCAGAAAAGATGCTTGGAATGATTTCTATTTTTTGAATTTACCAAGGCTAGCTTTATGGCCCAGGATGTGATCTATCCTGGAGAAGGTTCCATGTGTGCTTGAGAAAAAGGTGAAATTCATTGTTTTGGGATGAAATGTCCTATAGATATCAATTAGGTCTAACTGGTCTATTGTATCGTTTAAAGTTTGTGTTTCCTTATTAATTTTCTGTTTAGTTGATCTATCCATAGGTGTGAGTGGGGTATTAAAGTCTCCCACTATTATTGTGTTATTGTTAATTTCTCCTTTCATGCTTGTTAGCATTTGTCTTACATACTGCGGTGCTCCCGTGTTGGGTGCATATATATTTATAATTGTTATATCTTCTTCTTGGATTGATCCTTTGATCATTATGTAGTGACCTTCTTTGTCTCTTTTCACAGCCTTTGTTTTAAAGTCTATTTTATCTGATATGAGTATTGCTACTCCTGCTTTCTTTTGGTCCCTATTTGCATGGAAAATCTTTTTCCAGCCCTTCACTTTCAGTCTGTATGTGTCCCCTGTTTTGAGGTGGGTCTCTGTAGACAACATATGTAGGGGTCTTGTTTTTGTATCCATTCAGCCAGTCTTTGTCTTTTGGTTGGGGCATTCAACCCATTTACGTTTAAGGTAATTACTGATAAGTATGATCCCGTTGCCATTTACTTTATTGTTTGGGGTTGAATTTATACACCATTTTTGTGTTTCCTGTCTAGAGAATATCCTTTAGTATTTGTTGTAGAGCTGGTTTGGTGGTGCAGAATTCTCTCAGCTTTTGCTTATCTGAGAAGCTTTTGATTTCTCCTTCATACTTGAATGAAATCCTTGCTGGGTACAATAATCTGGGCTGTAGGTTATTTTCTTTCATCATTTTAGTATGTCTTGCCATTCCCTCCTGGCTTGAAGAGTTTCTATTGAAAGATCAGCTGTTATCCTTATAGAATTCCCTTGTGTGTTATTTGTTGTTTTTTCCTTGCTGCTTTTAATATTTGTTCTTTGTGTTTGATCTTTGTTAATTTGAGTAATATGTGTCTTGGGTGTTTCACCTTGGTTTATCCTGTTTGGGATTCTCTGGGTTTCTTGGACTTGGGTGATTATTTCCTTCCCCAGTTTAGGGAAGTTTTCAACTATTATCTCCTCAAGTATTTTCTCATGGTCTTTCTTTTTGTCTTCTTCTTCTGGAACCCCTATGATTGAATGTTGTAGCGTTTAATATTGTCCTGGAGGTCTCTGAGATTGTCCTCATTTCTTTTAATTCGTTTTTCTTTTATTCTCTCTGATTCATTTATTTCTACCATTCTATCTTCTAATTCACTAATCCTATCTTCTGCCTCTGTTATTCTACTATTTGTTTGCCTCCAGAGTGTTTTTAATTTCATTTATTGCATTATTCATTGTATATTGACTCTTTTTTTTTTCTTCTAGGTCCTTGTTAAACCTTTCTTGCATCTTCTCAATCCTTGTCTCCAAGCTATTTATCTGTGATTCCATTTTAATTTCTAGATTTTGGATCAATTTCACTATCATTATTCAATTCTTTGTCAGGTAGATTCCCTATCTCTTCCTCTTTTGTTTGGTTTGGTGGGCATTTATCCTGTTCCTTTATCTGCTGGCTATTCCTCTGTCTCTTCATCTTGTTTAAATTGCTGAGTATGGGGTGTCCTTTCTGTATTCTGGCAGTTTGTGGAGTTCTCTTTATTGTGGCTATTCCTCACTGTGTGTGGGTTTGTACAGGTGGCTTGTCAAGGTTTCCTGGTTAGGGAAGCTTGTGTCAGTGTTCTGATGGGTGGAACTGTATTTCTTCTCTTTGTTCAGTCGCTGTGGGGGGAGGGAGGGATGCTGCAAGCAAATAACACTGGCGTCTTTTCTCGCAGTGCCTCAGCCACACTGGGTCTGCCCCGCTCACTGCGCGTGTAGCCTCCCTGCCCACACTGCTCGGGCTCTAGGTTGTTCCGCCGGGGAACAATCCAAGGCTGGCCCTGGGTTGCATGTACCTCCCAGGTCCAAGCCGCTCAGGTTCAGGCACTCGGATAGTCCTCAGAGGCGCCAGACTCAGTTGGGCCTGAGTATTGTGCTCTTCCCAGGTCCGAGCAGCTCAAGTGATGAGGTGTTTGGCGGCGCCAATGCTGCGACTTATCGCCTCCCCCCGCCACTTTCGGTTATCTGGGCGCAAAACCGGCGCACCTTCTTAGGCAGATGTTAACCGTCCAGACCCCCAAGAAGTTTTAGTTAGCAAAGAAGCCTGCTTACAGTTTTATAGATAATGTCTCTCTGGGGCTGCGATTGCCCCCTTCCGGCTCTGGCTGCCTATCACCGGAGGGGGAAGGTCTGCAGCCGGCTATCTCTGTTCAATTCTTTGTTCCGTGCACGGCCTGGCGGTCTTAGGTTGGGGCTGGCTTTTCGCGTAGTAGATATCCACAGTCTGGTTTGTTAGCCCAAATTATTTCGCTCAGATAGTGCTCAGGGTATTTAGGCCAGATTCTTACTCTAAGCGATGCAGCCCGGCGCTCTATCCTCCCTGCTCAGCCCGCTTGTTAATGGCGCCTGCAGGCGTCTGCGCTGCTTCTCCACTGGGGAGTTACCGTAGGACTCATAATCTTGAGTTTTAATTGTTTATTTATTTTTTCTCCTGTTACGTTGCCCTCTGTGCTTCCAAAGCTCGGCACAGATTCGGCAGTGAGAAGGTTTCCTGGTGTTTGGAAACTTCTCTCTTTTTAGACTCCCTTCCCGGGACGGAGCTCCGTCCCTCCCTCTTTGTCTCTTTTTTTGTCTTTTATATTTTTTCCTACCTCCTTTGAAGAGTTGGATTGCTTTTCTGGGTGCCTGATGTCCTCTGCCGGCATTCAGAAGTTGTTTTAATGGAATTTACTCGACGTTTAAATGCTCTTTTGATGAATTTGTGGGGAGAAAGTGTTCTCCCTGTCCTACTCCTCCGCCATCTTGGCTCCTCCTCCCCTGAACCATTTTTTAAGTGTAGAATTTGGTGGCATTAGTGACAGTCACAAATTATACAACCATCACCACTACTTCCATAATTTTTCATCACCCTAAACAGAAACTCTGAGCCTATTAAGCAATAACTCCCCACTCTCTACGTTACCCACTCTCCACTAACATCTAATGTCTAATTTACTCTGTCTCCAGGAGTTTGCCTATTCTAGGTATTGTCTATAAACACAATCATACAATAATTGTCCTTTTGTATCTGGCATCTGCAACTTAGCCTATTTTCAAAGTTCATCCATGTTGTGGCGTGTGTCAGAATTCTATTCCTTTTGTGGCTGAATAATATTCCACTGTGTGAATATACCACCTTTTTTTTATCCATTCATATGTTAATACACATCCGGGTTGTTTCCACCTTTGGGTTATTGTGAATAATTCTGCTCTGAACATTGGTTAACACGTCACGTTCTTGCCTCCACATAGTCAGATCTTATTACTAAGGTAGAACTGGCTAGGTGCCATTTATCTTACAGAATCATCTACAAGTGGAAAATGACGGATCAGGAGTTCAAGCTCAAGCCTCTGGCCTGTGTCCAGGATGTTTCTACTTTGCCCCACTGAATTACAGACTTTCTCAGATGGACTATCCCATGGAAGTGGGAGGACTGAAGGGAGCAGGGCCTGAAGAGGTTACTTAGGAGGCTCCAGGAAGCCTGCAGTTAGAAGTGGGGCTTTACCCAAGGGAGATAAAAACAGGTCCACATTTGATGCCCATAAATGTCCACATGCAGTCATTCTCAGAAAGTAAAATGGTGTGGAGACAGCTGTGGGTATGTGGATATTAACTGGCTGAGTGGGAAAGAATGGAAGATAAGATAAAAAAATTTTTATTTATTTATTTATTTATTTTTTTATTAAGTTTATTAAATATTTTTAAAAAAATCACATGCTCCCCATCCTGAACCCTCCTCCCCCCCAACCTCCCCATACCATCCCCTGGGCCTTCCCAGCGCACCAGCCCCAAGCATCCAGCATCGTGCACTGAACCTGGACTGGCATCTCGTTTCATACATGACATTTCACATGTTTCAATGACATTCTCCCAAATCTTCCCACCCTCTCCCACAGAGTCCATAAGACTGTTCTATACATCAGTGTCTCTTTTTGCTGTCTCGTACACAGGGTTATCGTTACCATCTTTCTAAATTCCATATACATGCGTTAGTATACTGTATTTATGTTTTTCCTTCTGGCTTACTTCACTCTGTATAATAGTCTCCAGTTTCATCCACCTCATTAGAACTGATTCAAATGTATTCTTTTTAATGGCTGAGTAATACCCCATTGTGTATATGTACCACAGCTTTCTTATCCATTCATCTGCTGATGGACATCTAGGTTGCTTCCATGTCCTGGCTATTATAAACAGTGCTGCGATGAACATTGGGGTACACGTGTCTCTTTCCCTTCTGGTTTCCTCAGTGTGTATGCCCAGCAGTGGGATTGCTGGATCATAAGGCAGTTCTATTTCCAGTTTTTTAAGGAATCTCCACACTGTTCTCCATAGTGGCTGCACTAATTTGCATTCCCACCAACAGTGTAAGAGGGTTCCCTTTTCTCCATTGTCAGGGACTTCCCTGACAATCCAGTAATTAAGAGTCTGTGCCAATGCAGAGGGCACGAGTTCAATTCCTGGTCGGGGAACTAAGATTCTGCATGCCACTTGGTACAGCCAAAAGATAAATAAATAAAAACTAAGAATGGGATATAAATGGAAAGAAGGGAGATTAGAGTTAAGTGGTCATTTGAATACTCAACAGAGCTTTAGTCAAGCTACCAAATCACTACCATATAATAAATATGGCCCAATAAAGACAGAGTGGAATAGACGCCAACATGCAACCTTATTTCACATCCTTTTGCATGACGTGAACACAAACAAGGGTATACAATGGGTCATGTGTTGAATGCCATGATCTAGCCTAAGTTTGGTCAAACCCAGCCCATGGTGTTAACCTGCTTCCTAAGAAATAATCACCGAAAGCCTTTGATTTTCTCCCTCTGCCCCAAAGCCTTGAGGCCTCATACTGAATTTTGTCAGCATTTATGAGAAGTTGCAAGACATTCCAATTCGTACACTCAGAAGTCCCTTTATGATCCTAATCCTGGGCCACTGCCAGGCAAAATTAGGAAGTAAACAGCCAGGTGTCTTTCCCTTCCAGGCACCAGGTGTTAACAACAGGTATGAATCATCACGGATAGGATTTTAGGCATGAGTGGGGAAGAAATTTTTTTAGTGTGGGAACCCTGTGGGTGCTCCTCAAATCAGACCATCAAGACGCACCATGTACTCAGCTTGGCTGAAGGGCTAGTCCTGCCTGGACAGATCCTCTCAAGACTGAGACACTCTGACAGGAAATGGGCTTTGAAAGAACATCCCACTTCCTGGGGTTGAGCATAACTGGGAACTCTAGGCTACCTTGATGCAGTCCAAGTAAAAAGGGTTTGAGATGATGTGGCTTAAGGAAGGAAGCAAAAAAGGAACCTTGGGGAATAAGCCTGTGAATTACTTTTGTTTTCCCTTCAGTTTCATATACCTAGAGAGCAAAACCACAGCAAGTTCTAAGACAGACTGTTCGGAGCCACTAGGTGATCACTGGGTTGTTCTGGGAGCCCTCGTGTGTTCCTAGCTCCTGCTCCATATCCAGGTCCACACTCAGTACACAGCTACTGATGAACTCACCTAGAAAGGAAAGCTCCTACACATTCAGGCACTATCAGCCTTGAGCAAAAATCTTAAGGAGCACAAGATCTGCTTTTTACATCTGACTGCCTCTCCTTTCTCTCCGTAGGGCTTCCATCTCCCTTTCTCAGCTACTGACTCATCAGCTCTTACAGCTTCTCCATTTCCTTCCACATAAAACTGTCCTTATCTGTTTACTGAAAGGAGCTTATACACTGACTTATGCTAAGGTGTGAATGACTGAAAATGGCTTACTATCCTGCCTTTTCCAAGAGTGGTTACATTCTTCAAAGTAATAATTTCACTGGTGATAGATGTGATACAATAGTTTTTTAAATCCAAGAAATGGAGAAAGATACACCACATTAATACTAATCAAGAGAAAACTATATATTCTTTTTAAGATTCTTTTTCCATTATACGTTATTACAAGATTTGAGTATAATTCCCTGTGCTATACAGTAGATCCTTGTTACCTATTTTATAGACAATAGTTAATGTTAATCTCAAACTCCTAATTTATCCCTCCCTCCCTTTCCCCTTTGGTACCATAAATTTGTTTTCTATGTCCATGAGTTTATTTCTGTTTTGTAAATAAGTTCTCTTGTGTCATTTTTTTTAGATTCCACATATAAGCAGTATCATACAATATTTGTCTTTGTCTGACTTACTTCACTTAGTATGATAATCTCTAGGTCCATTCATGTTGCTGCAAATAGCATTAGTTCATTCTTTTTATGACTGAGTAGTATTCCATTGCGTGTATATATATGTATACCACATCTTCTTTACCCATTCATCTGTCAATGGACACAGGTTGCTTCCATGTCATACCTTAACAAATTAAAAAAAAAAAGAGAGGAACCAAAGTAGCTCTCAAACCACAGTGGAAATAAACTAGAAATCAGTAACAAAAAGATTGCTGAAAAATTCTAAAATATTTGGAGGCTAAACAATACACTTCTAAATACCACATGGGTCAAAGAAGTGTCAAGAGAAGATTTTAAAAATTTAAACTAATTGAGAACACAACTTATCAAAATGTATCATATACAGAGAACGCAGTGCAAAAATGGAAATTTATAGCATTTAATACATTTATTACAAAAGAAGAAAGATCTAAACCCAGTCATCTAAGCTTATACTGTGCATGCATGAGTGCTCAGTAACTTCAGTCGTGTCCAACTCTTTACGGCCCTGTGGACTGCGGCCCACCAGGATTCTCTGTCCATGGGATTCTCCAGGCAAGAATACTGGAGTGGGTTGCCATGGCCTCCTCCAAGGGATCTTCCTGACCCAGGGATCAAACCCATATCTCTTAAGTTTCCCGCATTGGGAGGCAGATTGCAATTAGAATAGAAATAAATGAAATTGAAAGCAGGAAAGCAACAGAGAAAATCAGCAAACCAAAAGCCAATTCTTTGAGAAGATCAATAAAATGGATACACCTCCGGCCAAGCTAATAAAGAGAAAAAGAAAGAAAAGAGAAATTACTAATATCAGAAGTGAAAGCGGGGCTATCACTACACCTCCCATGGATGTTGTGAGTAATAAAGGAACATAATGAACAAACCTATGCCTACAAATTTGATAACTTAGATGAAATGGTTCAATTCCTTGAAGATGCAGGTCTTTTTCCCCGAAACTCTTTTCTACGAAGATTCACACAAAGAGAATATATAATCTGTACAGGCTTTTCTCTGTTAAAGAAAGTAAGTGGATCAATAATTAATAACCTTTTAACACTGAAAACATTAGGCCCAGATGGCTTCACTGATGACTTTTAACAAACATTTAAGGAAGAAATTGTATCGATTCCTTTAGCATCTTTCCCAGAAAAGAGAGGCACAGGGAACACTTCCTAACTCGTTCCATGAGGACAGCACTATCTCAATACCAAAGCCAGACAAAGACTTCACAAGAAAAGAAAACAAAACTGGTATCTCCCATGAACACAGAAGCAAAAATCTTTAAAGAATCATTAGTAAGTTGAAGCCAACACTATATGAAAATAATTTTATACCATTCTTTTATAATGGAATTTATCCTGGGTATACAAGGCTAGTTCAAAACTCTAGCCTTGCATACCCTCCAAAATCAACGAATGGAAGGAACCCAGCATATCAATCTAGAGAAGAAAAATCATATGACATACTAATAGATACAGCAAAGTTACTTTATAAAATCCAACCCTCATTCATGATACATTTTATACAAAATTAATAATAACAATTCTTCATGAATAGATAATTGTCAAGAACACTAAGAATATTTGCCTTGCTAAAGTCTTAAAACATGTTATAAATGGACAACCACCCAAAGGGATGAGATTATCACACCATGAGAATTTTTGCAGTGAAGACAGATTTTGAGCAAAACATTATGCTGCCAGGCGGGGTGCTGCCTTTCCTTTCTACCATCAGAATGCTCTTCAGGATCCAGACAGGCAAACATCAATTAAGAAGGAACCCTTTGCCCTTTGCTGTTGGCAAAGGAAGTGGTGATCCCAGAATGCCAAGCCTCTGCTTTCACCAGGATGACGAGGTCTGGGGTGACAGTCAGGCTACTGCAGCTCAAAGTGAACAGAATCAATTCTGTATTTAACCCCGTGTCTCCTTTGACATTTCTCTGGCAAAATTGGTCTTCAAAGCACAAGGATTCAGAAAATGAGAAGCATTTTCCAGAGACAAAGAAAAAGAAGAAACCAAAAGCTATAAACAAGGGGAACAAAGAAGCTATGTCAGTATCCTTTCTGTGTCTAAGTGGCCTTTAACTCCTGGGTGTCAGGGTAACAAATCTACTCCACAAGCAAGGTCAATTATCCCCAATTATCCCCTCTTTCAGTGAAAGGGTGAAAGTCACACTCTGGCTAAAGCATGTCACTCACAGTATGATTCAAAACTCTTGCTTAGAAAAGTAGAAAATTAAAATGCATTTACAATCCAGAATATCAGAGTTAGATGAACCCATAAAAATAAAAAATGTCATGTTCCATTTAATAAATGAAGACAGTCTGGGCCTGAGAGGTTAAAAATCTGGCCCTTAGGTACATGACAAGGTGGAGCAACACAGGACAATAGCTTCCAATAGATCAGGGCTTGATTCCCAAACACCAAGAAGTCATTACGCCCGTCTGAGCCCTTGTTTCTTCATCTGTAAAACAGGCATAACAGGAATCACTTCGCAGGATTGCTGTTAAAATTAAGACTGAAACCTGAAGAGCACTGGCACAGTTTTGCCACATGAGAATCCTCAGTAATCATTTTCCTTCTTTCTTTTGGATCTCAGGGTCAGAGCTAGAGCTCAGTGCTGGGCTCTGGAGTCGCAGTTCATTCCTGTTTCCTCTGGACCCAATGACAGCAACAGGCAGAGTATTTGCAGGTATCAGTTCAGGCTGGGGATGAAGGCACCCCTAGGTGTGTTACCACGTCTCTGTAGCTCTGCTCTCCAGCAAATGAGATACAGAACGGGGCTTAGTCTCTGCCTCTACCCTGATAAGCTTACATGAAAACCTAGATCCACCTGCAGTTCAGTTTTTCCATCAGAGAAACCGGGTGTGGGTCTGTTAGTTGCTCAGGCATGTCTGACTCTTTGTGACCTCATGGACTGTAGCCCATCAGGCTTCTCTGTTCATGGAGTTCTTCAGGCAGGAATACTAGAATGGGTTGCCATTCCTTTCTCCAGGGGATCTTCCCTTCCCAGGGGTCGAACCTGAGTCTCCCACGTTGCAGGCAGATTCTTTACCGTCTGAGCCACCAGTAAAGGTCATTAAAAATTGATATTATCTTTTGATATTGATATTTTGGAAGCCTCCCCAACTGCTCAATTCAATGAGCTTTCCTTAACCTGTATTTACATATATATGCTGTAAGACCCAAAAGTGTGTATATGTGTGTGTGTTTGTATACAAACTGGAGTGTGTTTGTATACACATCCCACTGGGGATAGTGGAGGCTGATGGGAATAGATGGGAACGTGGTCCTACTCCCATATTTCCAACATGGAAAAATGATCAGGGTCAATAAGGACTTTGGTCAGCCTAGGTCGTCATACATACAAAGAAAAAGAGCCAGTAGATCAAGAAAAGAAGCCTGCATGGTCTTAGAAGAGAATGTGGGCAGAGGAAGACAAAAAGGAAGGAAAGAATTGGTCGCTCAATCGTATTGAACTCTTTGTGACCCTATGGACTATTGCCCGCCAGGCTCCTCTGTCCATGGAATTCTCCAGGCAAGAATACTGGAGTGGGTTGCCATTTCCTCCTCTAGGGGATCTCCCAGATCCAGGGATCGAACCCACGTCTCCTGCACTGCAGGCAGATTTTTTACCATCTGAGCCACCAGGGAAGCAGAGGAAGATAAAAGCAATAGCAATTTAAAAAACAGCACTAGGGGGTTCTCCCTACAGCCCAATGGCTCCCAAAATTGGTATTTTCAGCCCTGACCTCTGCCCAGAACTCTAGATGAAGCCTTGAATGGTTTCACAGGCATCTCAAATGAACTTGCTCAGAAGAGAGTTCTTGACTCTACCTTCCCACATCCATACCAGCTCCTCTTTCAAGCACCTCGTCTCAGAAAAGGGCAACATAATCCACTTGGTTACTTAAGCCAAAAATCTAGGGATGTTCCTGGGTCTCTTTCTTTCATTTTCCTCAGGGCCTTCAATGCTACATTCACAATGCACCCTAATCCATTTTCTTCTCCACATCTCTACTTCTACAACTCTACCACCATCAAGTCTGGGCCACAGTGAATTTCTGTTTTACCATTGTGGTATCCACCCTGATTCCAGACTTGTTCCCTCTTAACAAACCCACCAGTGACCTTTTTAAAAATATGTGTGTGCATGTGTTAGTCACTCAGTCACGTCCAACTCTTTTGCAACCCTATGGACTATAGCCTGTCAGGCTCCTCTGTCCATGGGATTTCCCATGCAAGAATTCTGGAGTGAGTTGCTTGCCCTCCTCCAGGGGATCTTCCCGACCCAGGGATCAAATTTACATTGCAGGCAAATTCTTTACCATCTGAGCCAATACAGACCAGATCAAATTATCCCTAAGCTTAAAGCTTTCCGATGATTTCCCACTGCACTTGGAAAAACATTTCAAATTCCTTCTTTTGAGTCAGAAAAGCCTCAATGATCCCGGCTACCCTCCAATGTCTTTCCAACTCATCCCACACCACTCTGTTCATTCACTGGGCTCAGGACAAGTTAGCCTTGTCTCTGTTCCTCAGATGTTCCACGCTTAGTCCTGGGCTGGGGCCTTTGCACCAGCCGTGCCTCCGCCTGCAATGTGTCCCTCACATCTTGGCAGGGCGAGGGCCTCTGATACCCCAAGTGATGTCACTAGCTCAGACGACCCGTGCCAGAAGCCCACCCATTCACTCGCTATTACGGAGACGTATTGTAATTCTTTGTGTAGCTCATGTTACTTGTTGATGGACTTCTTGTTTATTTCTTTGGTTACTGCCTGTCCTGCTCTGTGAGAAGAGATTCTCTGTGAGACAGCAGGGATCTTTCAACCCACCCTGTTTCCTGTCCTGGCATGTGGAAGTCATGCAACAAATACTTGTTGTTTGAATCGAAAAAGGAATGAACCCCAAACCACCAAAAATGAACTAAAGAGCCTTATCTTGGAGGAGCGTTCATTTCAACTGAATCCCAAGACTGTCCCACAAAAATCTGCTGATGTTCAGAAGTGCACCAACCAGGTCAAAGGGAATGAGGAGAGGCTGGGCAAGCTCAACACAAAACCCTGAATCCTTTTCTGCTGCTGCTGCTGCTAAGTCGCTTCAGTCGTGTCCGACTCTGTGTGACCCCATAGACGGCAGCCCAACAGGCTCCACCGTCCCTGGGATTCTCCAGGCAAGAACACTGGAGTAGGTTGCCATTTCCTTAAGGATCCCAATTGTCCGGACCTCCAAAGGCCTCAAGATCCCCTGGAGAAGGAAAGGGCAACCCACTCCAGTATTCTTGCCTGAAGAATCCCATGGACAGAGGAGCCTAGTGGGCTACAGTCCATGGGGTCTCAAAGAGTCGGACACGACTGAGCGACTAAACAATGGCAGTGACTCATGAATTACGACAAATTCCAGAGCAGAAAACAAGCCGTGCTCTCCTCCTCTCCCCCACGTCTAATTTAGCTGCGTCTTCTTGGGCTTGTGCCAGGATGGCAGACGATGGGTGCTGTTAGCATATGATTTGGGGAGACGTGCAAAGCAAGCAGACAGCCTGGCAGATGGAAGCACACTCACCTTGCGAGGGGAACAGATTTGGACCTTCCTTCTGCAGTTTCCTCTGCTGTGGGTACAGAAGATGAGCACAGGCTCTGAGAAAGATGGTGGAGTTAGCAGTTTCTCTAGGACTCTTTTCCCTGGATTTCCCCCTCACCTTCCACCTGAGAGGCAAGGAAAACTTAAGGTGCTAACACCCAGGCTTTAATTTCTACCCACTTAAGTCATTCTGGGCATGTGATACAGGAACCATTACACCTCTTTTCTTTCCCTTTTCTCTTCTTTTTCACCCTCTTGTCCTCAGGTCAAACTCTGCCCTCCTCCCACTATATCTCCCTTATCTTCCTACTTCTTTTTCTACCCCATCCCTCTGTGTGATCCCCTCTCTCTTCCCAATCTTCCCACTTATGTCTTTGCTCTTATCATGTGGGGAAAAGATCCAACTATTTTCTACAAATTCTGGATTATTTCGTTTTTAAAAGGAATTTGGAAAAAGGCTAGGCTTTGTTTTATGAAACACCTTTCCCATTAATTTAGACACACATTTACGTGGTCACCCGGAAATTGGCTTTTTAACTAGCTGTCACTCTAAAAGTTAAAAGCAAGGCCTGTTTTAATTCTAGTATGGTGGGCTTGCTGTATTTCCCCTGGTAAAACAATTTCCAGCAACGTTGTTATTAAGGACTGAAAAGATTTACCCAAAGTGAAGGTCACATAAAATTGTCAAACGACCTCCACGGATAGACACAACAAAGTGCCTAGCGGTGGAAAAGCAGTTACAGGAGGTTTCCTTCATTGCTACCTTATGATCCTCAGAGAGAAGAGCGGGAGCGGGTGAGCGCGGAGGGAGGAGGGCGGGGAGAAAGAAAAGGACTGGAGAAAAGAAAAAGATGCGGGTGGAGACCAGGCTGGGGCTAGAGTTGCGCTGAGTGTGGACGGGTCTGGGGTGCAGGCTGGAGGGAAGGGCGCCCTCTGGTGGCAGCCGCTCCGCCTTTCCTGCGCCGTCCAAAACCTTCGGCTCTCTCTAACCTTGCATACCACCTCAGCAAACCATGAGTTAATCACTGCCTTCTCCGCATTCCAGAAGGACGGCTAGGAGCCAGGGGTTATAACTCCACTTCACCCTCAGAAGCCCATCGACTATTTCTTACAGCTTTTTATTCTATTCTCCCTAAGAGAAAGTGCTGGGCGGGGGCGGGGGTGGGAGTGGAATTAACGTTTTCCACGTTACTACACTCCAGCAAGAATGGAGAGTCCTAGAGAGTGACGTCTGGGCAACTACAGCTGACCGCACCTTTGATTCAGCTTTGCAGGGAGTTACTGTGGGATATTTCAGAAAATTCATCGTAGGAACATGAAAAAAATCATGCCGTTTAACCTGATTCTCAGTTCTCGATGCTTGAAAACTAGGGCTTAATACTACCTACCACCCAGAGCTGTTTTGAAGGTTAAATGAGAGGCAGCGAGTGGCATACAGTAGGTGCTCGGTAGTTGTTGGTTCCCACTCCCATTTCACAGCACCTCATCCCATGTCTCTTAAAAAAGATGAGATGGTAAGTTCATTTCTTCCCACTGCTTGGCCTGCAATCAATATAAATTGCCCCTACATGGTTCCCTCCCGGCGCCTCGGTAACTACGTATTTTACTAGGTTCCTGAGAGTTCAGTGCAGCTGTTTTGACATAGGAGCATTTTGACAACAGCCTGTAACACCATCGTTGTTCCTCACCTCCAGAACCATATCCTCCCTTGGTCCCTGAGGCTCCCATGAATGCTGTCCTCCTCCCATCCCTGAATGGATGTCAGTTTTGCACATTACATAGGAACAAGATGAATGCCCGGGGAACAACAGCAATTTTACATTTGGACACCGTAGAATTCTGGGGAGTGAGGAACCTCCCTTTGCACTTCTGTGTAGACCGGTCTCGTGGTTAAAGAAGGTGGATATTTGTGTTGAAACCTTCCACCTCAAGTGTCTAATGCTGACCTTTGCCCCAGGCTTCTTCCCTTTCCTTGGAGTGGCATCTGGGGCTGGTCCAAGGAAGGTACTTTGCAATTAAGCTCCACAAATTCCACCTTATCTTCCAACTTAATTTTTAACTCCCAACAGATAAGCATGGCTCTTGGGTTTTTATTCTAGAGTTCTACCAAGAGATAAAGAGTTCCAAGAAAAAGGTACTTTAGGGGGTTTGAAGCAGGGATAGTCACTAAGTCGTATCTCTTTGCCACCCCATGGACTGTAGCCCACCAGGCTTCTCTGTCCATGGGGTTTCCCAGGCAAGAATACTGGAGTAGGTTGCCATTTCCTTCTCCTGGGATAATATGAGAAATGAAGTTTCTAAAGTCTGAAAATAGAGACTCATTCTTGCAAGAGATTCTCTGTCAGTTGATTTTTTTTCTCTTCTTGAATGTTATACAGGCATAAAACAACACTTTGCAGATGAGTAAACTTTACCATTTGAAAATTAATTCAGTGTCTAACTCTCTAAATGTATCTCAAGATGCGTTTCAGATTTTTTAAATTACCATAATGGTAGCATTATGCCAGCAAAATACTGGAATATTAATATATCAAAACATCGAAACACCAGAAGGTGGGATTGCAATCTGTACTCTTTAAGGACAAAGATCCACTCTATCTAATGGCTGAGGAGTCTTGTATTGCTCCGCTGACAAAGAGTCAGACCCTTCCCTGTTCCCTCTTCCTCTTTCTCTCTGAAGCCCCCCATTCGGGTAGACCAGCAAGCTGCTGAAAGCAATCCTGTTCATGGATTCAAATTCTGTTAAATAATTAGATTTCTTGCTTTTGGAGGTACCTTCCTCATCTAACGCAACATGCAATCTAAAACTGCGACACGAGGGGCGATGTCTGATTAGACCTCCAGATGTCTGATTAGACCGCTTTTAAAAAAGTAGCAGGTATAATATCATATGAAACTCCAGGTCATTCATGCAGCCGGATGGCTGGTATGGGGAGGGAGGAGGGAAAGGATGAACCGTTGGATTCATTTGATATTTGGCAAAACAGATGAGTTTAAAAAAAAAAAAATTAAAAATAAATAAATAAATACCCCTCCTGAATTTTTTTTTTTTTTTTTTTTTTTTTTTAGAGAAAAATATCCAGTTCAGTGGCTATTAAAATTAAGAAGATAACTAGGGAAATTTAACCTTCATTTACTGAACATTGTTCAATGTGTGACAATTATTAGTATTCACTTTTGTATTATACCCTATTTTCACGGAAAAAAATAAAAAGGTGGCACGGGGCAATAAGCCAAAGACAGAAGGAGAAAGAGAGAAGGCAGGAGAGAAGAAGGGCTTTCCAAACGGCGCTAGTGGTAAAGAACCTGCTGCCAAAGCAGGGGACGTAAGAGACAGGGATTTGGTCCCTGGGTCAGGAACATCCCCTGGAGGAGGGCGTGGCAACCCACTCCAGTATTCTTGCCTGGAGAATCCCATGGACAGAGGAGCCTGGCGGGCTACAGTCCATTGGCCATCAAAGAGTCAGACATGACTGAGCGACTTAGCACATGAGCGGAGAAATAGGAGAGACATGGATCAGGGAGGAAGGGTCAGAACAGAACAGGAGTCAGAATCCTAAGGGGCCAGTGAGAGTGTCAGAGAAAGGAAAAGGGAGGGGAAAGTTTAGAATGATTGTTCTTTTTTCTCAGTCCACTTGAACAATGTGAAAACTGTGGGCTTCTTCCCATAAAATAGCCATATTCTTATATATTCAAGGGGTCCATGAACTCCTGGTTTAATGGAGTTCCCTGGTGGCCTAGTGGTTAGGATTCTGGGTTTTCACTGCCATATCCCAGGTTCAATCCCTGCTTAGGGAATTAAGATTCCACAAACTGAGTGGTGCAGCCAAAAAAAAAGAGCTCCTGGTTTAAACAAGACTGTTGTTGCTTAGTCACTCAGTTGTGTCTGACTCTTTTGTGACCCCATGGCTTGCAGCCCACCAGGTTTCTCTATCCATGGGATTTTCCAGGCAAAAACACGGGTGTGGGTTGCCATTTCTTTCTGGGGATCTTCCCAACCCAGGGATCAAACCTGAGTCTCCTGCTTGGCAGGTGGATTCTTTAACATTGAGCCACCAGGGAAGCCTTAAACAGAGCTACAGAGGAGCAAAAGCAAAGAAAAAGATGCCATGAGGCAGAAACATGGAGAAGTGGGCAAAAAGAGCCGCAAAGAAAGAAAGGAAGATGGGCATTCCCCTCGCCACCCCAGCTTCTCTCTCATCTAAACTTATGCCCCATGTTCAAAGCGAGCACTGTGGTCTTCAAACTTGGTGATAGGAGCCATTCTAGAATGACATCAGATGGGAGCCACCCCTCTGAACAGTGTTATCTTAGCAAATCATTCGCCTCTCAAGACCTAGTGAAGGGACTCCCACAGATGAAAATGGACATTTTGGAATCGATACAAGTTTAGCCCAGAAGCTGTCCAGGGGCCAGTAGGAGTCCTGGGTGCCATGGATGGAGAACTGGAGTCAAGGCTGCAGGAAGAGGAGCTAAGGCTTCTCTCCTTTCCAGTCCCTGTGGGCTACAGAACCGGGGGCCAGGACAAAGTGAACCTTTCTCTTCTGGAGAGGGAAGAACCTCCCCTTACGCCTCTGTACAGAGCCGTCTCATGACTAAAGAAGGTTGTTTATGTTGAAACCATCATCCTGAAGTGTTAGCTGTGGCTGGTCCAGGAAGGCACTTTGGAGTTGAGCTCCACAAATTCCACCCTGTTTTCCAACTTAATTTTTAATTCCAAATATGTTTGGCTCTAGGGGCTTTATTTGAGAGTTCTACCAAGAGACCAAGAAAAAGGTACTGTAGGATTTTGAAACAAGGACAATATGAGAAATGAAGTTTCTGGATTAGGCCAGCCCTTTTACAGGAATAGGGATACTGACATGATATTCTTTAACCTCCTGTTGTTTTCTTAGGGGTTGTGTTTCTGAAGCATCTGGGCACTGGAGTGGGGGGACAGGAATTGCTCAAAAGAACAGAGGCTTTGTTTTGGATGACTTGGAGCAGACAATGTCCCTATTCAAGGGATCAAGGTGGGCTGGGCAAGGGGTAATGGATGGAGGAAGAAAGGAATAGATCAAGTGTGAAAATTCTCTGCCAAACAGCTTCCTTCCAGCTAATCTAACTCTTTTCAAAGAAAAGGGTGAACTAAAGTGTTGCTTTGATGATCTTTCCACTTTTTTTTCCACAGAGGTGAACACTGTGGAAGCCGTGGGGTCTCTGTTCCTTTGTAATCAAGAGAGAAGGCCCTGGGCCAAACATGAATAATGAGCACCTCCCCTCCAGTCAGTCAACAAGCAATGCTCATTAGGAAAGGTGACTCAGAATGGCCCTGTCCCTCCCTGGAGCAACAGTGCACCCACCAGGCTGGCTGGCAGGTGTCCACACTTCCCACATGCCCACCCCACACCACAGGCAAGCTGCTGCAGAGCCAAGGATTCAGGGACAAAGGGGAAAGGGAAAAAACTCAAGAAGTATTTGAAACAACTCATCATCACCTGCTTATTTGTGCCTTCTGTGATACAGAGGATGTGCTTGCTGCCTAATGGGTTTGAGAATCTATGATGTGTAGGAATTTTTCTAAGTGTGGTCCTCAGGCCCCAGGCATCAGAATCAAGTGGGCTTCCAGATTCAGATTCCTGGGCCCCACCTCAGACCTACTGTCTACATCTCTGAGGGGCTACAAAATTGATGCTTTCAATTTGTGGTGCCGGAGAAGACTCTTGAGTCCCTTGAGCTGCAAGGAGATCAAACCAGTCAATCCTAAAGGAAATCAACCCTGAATATTCATTGGAAGGACTGATGCTGAAGCTGAAGCTCCAATACTTTGGCCACCTGATGCAAAGAACAGACTCATTATAAAAGACTCTGATCTGGGAAAGATTGAAGGCAGGAGGAGAAGGGGCAGCAATGGATGAGATGGTTGGATGGCATCACTGAATTCAGTGGACATGAATTTGAGCCAACTCTGGGAAATAGTGAAGGACAGGGGAGCCTAAGGACGTGCTGCATCCATGAGGTTGTAAACAGAGACACAACTTAGTGACAACTTAAACAACAACAAGGCTGCTGGGTGGGGCAGGTCTTGGTGAGAAAACGGTGGTCTCCAGGATGGCTCACACCAGTGAGTGCTCCCCAGCTACTGCCACCAGTGGCCTTTTCCCCGATGGTGAGCCACAGGCCCTGCCCCACCACCTGAGAGGAGACCCTCCAATACTGGCAGATCCTGCCATCACCAGCCGAACTTTCTGGGCCATTAAGAGCTTGCCCCAGTGCCTCAGCTGGGCCTGCAGCAGCATCTTCCCAAGGTAAGTTCATAAGGATGGAGCCAGCATCTTTCCACAGAGAAAATCATAGGACGTAGGGGTGAGGCTGAAGCACCCATCTGGACCAGAGACTGATAAGGACCACATTCAAAGGTAGAAGGAGCAATTACAGTCTGACCACGTTGTTGCTCCCCAGGCTGGCATAGCACTGCCTGAAGAGCCTCCCCATCCCCACCCCCAACCTAGTTTCTCTGGCAGGCAAAAACAGAACACCAAATGGACACCCAGCTTTCCCAGCATTGTGGAACGTGCTTTTAGGAGGTCTGTTTGGGTCTTGCCTCAAAGAAATTACTTGGGGGAGTGGCAGGGCTCCACCATCAGGGATCAAATAGACACAGGGTGCCAGGCTTGCAGGAACCTGCTTGCAGCCCTCTGTGAACCACATTCCCAGTCCCACTGTGAGGAGCAGACATCCCAGCCAGTGGCTTTGCTGGGGGTCCCATCTGGCCAGGGAATATGGTTGTTTGGCAGTCCCATCTGACCTGAGTCTCCAGTCAACGGGCCCCACCAGCTCATTCTTCTGCCTCACTTCAGCAGGAAAGCAAATAACTCAGCCTCGGTTCCTGCCCATCCAGGGAACCTGACTGGAGGACGCTGGGCAGCGGCAGAGTGCACCCTGTGGTGCTGGGTGATCTGGGACCAAAAGTGACATATTTCCAAAGAAGACAGTCAGATGGCCAACAGGTACTGAACAGATGTTCAACGTCACTAATCATCAGGAAGTGCACATCAATGGTCCCCTTCCATTATCTGATGTCACTGTCTTCATGTGGAGCCTCCAGATCACTGGTTTAGTATAAAATGAAGGTAACGCAGAAGGAGCCAGATGGGTGAGATGTCCAGAGCGAGGTGTGGAGAGACAGCAGGGAGCTTCCACACCCCTCCACACATGCCACTCTGAGGTAGTGGGCCCCAGGCTGAGAGCTGGAGTCTGTCCCCTGTGGACAGAGACTTTAAGATGAAGGTAATAGCAGGAGTGAGAAGGAGCTGAGCCTGCCTGAGATGAAGAACAGGGTTCTCATTCTGGAAGTCAAGGCAACCTTCCCAACTGCACACATACTGAAAGGCTCCTCCAGGGTCAGAAAGGGGGGGTGCCACCCCTTAGTAGGTGATGTTAACCTACTCAGAAGTCTCTTTGCTAGAATCCATCTTGATCTCCTTGCAGTCCAAGGGACTCACAAGAGTCTTCTCCAACACCACAGTTCAAAAGCATCAATTCTTTGGCACTCAGCTTTCTTTATAGTCCAACTCTCACATCCATACATGACTTGAAAAACCATAGCTTTGACTAGATGGACCTTTGTTGGCAAAGTAATGTCTGCTTTTTAATACACTGTCTAGGTTTATCATAGCTTTTCTTCCAAGTAGCAAGCATCTTTTAATTTCATGGCTGAAGTCACCATTTGCAGTGATTTTGGAGCCTAAGAAAATAAAGTCTGTCACTGTTTCCATTGTTTCCCTATCTATTTGCCATGAAGTGATGGGACCAGATGTCATGATCTTAGTTTTTTGAATGCTGAGTTTCAAGCCAGCTGTTTCACTCTCTTCTTTCATTTTCATCACGAGGTTTAGTTCCTCTTCACTTTCTGCCATAGGGGCGGTGTCATCTGCATATCTGAGGTTATTAATATTTCTCCCAGCAATGTTGATTTCAGCTGTGCTCCATCCAGCCCAGAATTTCTCAAGATGTACTCTGCATATAAGTTAAATAAGCAGGGTGACAATATACAGCCTAATGGACTCCTTTCCCAATCTGGAACCAGTCTGTTGTTCCATGTCCAGTTCTAACTGTTGCTTCTTGACCTGCACACAGGTTTCTCAGAAGACAGGTAAGATGCTCTGGTATTCCCATCTCTTTAAGAATTTTCCACACTTTGTTGTGATTCACATAGTCAAAGGCTATAGTGTAGACAATGAAGCAGAAGTAGATGTTTTTATGGAATTCTCTTGGTTTTTCTATGATCCAACAGAGGTTGGCAATTTGATCTCTGGTTCCCCCACCTTTTATAAATCCAGCTTGAACATCTAGAAGTTCTCAGTTCATGTATTATTAAAGCCTAGCTAGAAGAATTTTGAATACTACTTTGCTAGTATGTCAAATGAGTGCAATTGTACAGTATACCATTTGAGCATTCTTTGGCATTGTCTTTCTTTAGGATTGGAATGAAAACTGACCTTTTCCAGTCCTGTGGCCACTGCTGAGTTTTCCAAATTTGCTGGCATATTGATAGAATGATCTCTGTTCATTTCCAAGGCAAACCATTCAATATCACAGTAATCCAAGTCTATGTCCCAACCACTAATGCCAAAGGAGCTGAATGGTTCTATGAAGACCTACAAGACCTTCTAGAATTAACACCAAAAAAAGATGTCCTTTCATCATAGGTGACTGACATGCAAAAGTAGGAAGTCAAGAGATACCTGGAGTAACAGGCAAGGTTTGGTCTTGGAGTACAGAATGAAGCAGGGCAAAGGTTAATAGAGTTTTGCCAAGAGAATGCACTGGTAATAGCAAACACACTTCTTCCAACAACACAAGATATGACTCTATATGTGGACATCACCAGATGGTTAATACTGAAAATCAGATTGATAATATTCTTTGCAGCCAAAGATGGAGAAGCTCTATACAGTCAGCAGAAACAAGATTAGGAGCTGTGGCTCAGAACATGAACTCCTTATTGCAAAATTCAGACTTAAATTGGAGAAAGTAGGGAAAACCACTTGGCCATTCAGGTATGACCTAAATTAAATCCCTTATGATTATACAGTGGAAATAACAAATAGATTCAAGGGATTAGATCTGATAGAGAGAGTGCCTGAAGAACTATGGACAGAGGTTCATAAAATTATACAGGCAGTGATTAAGACCATCCCCAAGAAAAAGAAATGAAAAAGGCAAAATGGTTTCTGACAAGGCATTACAAATAGTTAAGAAAAGAAAAGAAGCTAAAGGCAAAGGAGAAAAGGAAAGATATAACCCATCTGAATGCAGAGTTCCAAAGAATAGCAGGGAGAAATAAGAAAACCTTCCTCAGTGAACAATGCAAAGAAATAGAGGAAAATAATAGAATGGAAAAGACTAGAGATCTCTTCAAGAAAATTAGAGACACCAAGGGAACATTTCATGCAAAGATGGGCTCAATAAAGGACAGAAATGGTATGGACCTAACAAAACCAGAGGATATTAAGGTGGCAAGAATATACAGAAGAACTATGCAAAAAAGATCTTTATGACCCAGATAACCACAATGGTGTGATCACTCACCTAAAGCCAGACATCCTGGAGTCCAAAGTCAATTAGGCCTTAGGAAGCATCACTACTAACAGAGCTAGTGGAGGTGATGGAATTCCAGGTGAGCTATTTCAAATCCTAAAAGATGATGTTGTGAAAGTGCTGCACTCAATATGCCAGCAACTTTGGAAAACTCAGCAGTGGCCACCAGACTGGAAAAGGTCAGTTTTCCTTCCAATCCCAAAGAAAGGCAATGTTCAAAGAATGCTCAAACTACAGTTGTCTTGCAGTTAGTAAATCAAGATATATTCCTGGCTCCTGACTTCCATTATTGCTGTAGAGAAATCAGCTTTCACTGTAATTGCCATCCCTTTGAGACTGAGCTTTCTCCTCTCTGGCTGTGTTGTTAAACAATCTTTTCCCCTGTCTGGTATTCATCAATTTTCCTATAAGATGTCTAAGTGCTGTTAAAAAAAAAAAAAAAAAAAAAGTATTCATCTTAGGATTCACTGGGCTCCAAAGACCTAATGATTATTGTCTTTCAACAATTCTAAAGATTTCCTAGGAATTAATACTTCAAATATTTGTTTGTTCCCATTATTCTTTCTGGAATGTTGATTAATCTCATTTAATGTTTTCTATCGCTTTCTATCCCTGTGCTGCCTTTAAGGTAATTTCTTCAAATTAATCTTGTATTACTTATTTATTGCTGTATAATAAATTACCCACAAACCTAGCTGCTAAAAGCAGCAAACATGTATTACTTCACAGAGTTTCTGGGGACAGGAATCCAGGAATGACTTAGTTTGGTGGTTTTGGCTCAGTGTCTTTCACAAGGTGAAGGTCAAGTGACCCTGGGGCTGTCATCAACAGGGGCGGGACCAGGGCTGGAGGAAAGCTGCTTCCAGGTTGGCTCACTTCCATTCCTCCCCACAGGGGCCTCTCCCAGGACTGCCTGAGTAGTCTCTGGACAGACCAGCTGGCTTCCCCAAGCTGAGGTATGAGAGAGGAAAGCAGCAGCAGGAAGCCACAGCATCCTTTATGACCCAGTCCCCAAATCACACACCTTCAGTTCCACTTTATTCAGTTTCTTGGAAGAAGCAAATGAAGAAGGCTGATCTATGCTTAAGGAAGGAGAATGAAGCTCCACCTCCTGAAGAGGAGAATGTCAAAGAATTCTAAACACTTAAAAATCACTACACAGGGCTTCCCTGGCAGTCCAGTGGTTAAGAATCCACACTTACACTGCAGGAGGCAGAGGTTCCACCCTTGGTTGGGGAACTAAGATCCCACATGCTGTGCCAAAAAAATAAATTTTGAAAAATCACCACATAAATTTCTCCATGGACAGAGGAGCCTGGTGGGCTACAGTCCATAGGGTTGCAAAGAGTCAGACTTGACTGAACAACTGAGCATGCGTATTTCAGTTCAGTAGTCTCTCATCAGTTGTGTTTAATCTGTTGCTTCTTATTTCAGTTACTAAAACATTCATATCTAGACATTCAGCTAGGCCTTTTTCAAACCTGCAATAGTGATTTTTCACAGTATCATGTTATACATCTAATACCTTCTTTGATTTCTTTAAACATGTTAAATTGTTATTTTATATTGTGTGCTAACTCTAAAAATCTTCAGTCTTTGGAGAATAGACTCTCACTCCTGATGTCTTGTTCTTTAGTGTTTGTGTTGCTAGCTTTGACAATGATCTGCCCCTTTCTTGGAAATTTCTGTGGAAATTCTTTGGCACCTAAATCAAAGTTGTTGTTGTTGTTGCTCAGTCACTAAGTCATGTTCGACTGTTTGCAACCCCACAGACTGCAGCACACCAGGCTTCCCTGTCCTTCACCATCTTTTGGATTTTGCTCAAATTCATGTCCATCAAATCAGTGATGCCCTCCAACCATCTCATCCTCTGTCACTCCCTTCTCCTCCTGCCCCAGTCTTTCCCAACATTAGACTGCTTTCCTCCAAAGATGTGCATTTGCTTCTGACAGCTGCCTGGAGTAACAAGCAATTCAGGACACTTTGAGTTATATTCTTGGCTTAAGGTTCAGGTCACATGCAGAATATATTTGGACCAAAAAATGTATTGTCAGGGCCATTACACATTCTCAGGGGGAAATCCCACCATACTTCCTGCCAACCAATGCTAAACTCGGATTCAGATTTCTTTGATGTCTCATTCCATGTGATTTTATTTTCTTCCATCTCTTTTACATTGAAGGTATAACCCATTGAAGTCCCAGCTTTCTAAAGAGATTTATCAGTCTCCAATTGATATTGGAGCCTTAATTTCTTAACTTTCTTGCCCCCAAATATGGTACTGTCTCTAGGGTTCAGCAAAAAACTCAAGAGAAGCTGGTGTTGGTGCTACCTTATCACCAGTGTTTTTGCTTTCACTTTTTTTGATCATGCCAGTTTAGCAATACAATCACAAAGATGATTTTTGACTGTTTACATTGGGAGGATCATTGAAAATATTTAATCTTCCAACTGCTAAAAATGCAAGTTCCCAATTCTCTCTCCAGTCCACTCCAGGCTGCCTCCCCTCCCACTCCATTTGTTGGTGGTGGTGGTGGTGGTTTTTGTTTTTGCCACACCATGCTAGTCCCTTGACCAGGAATTGAAACTGGGCCCCTGGCAGTGAAAACATGGAGTCCCAACCACTGGATGGTCAGGGAATTCCCCTTAAGTTGTTCTTTTCAGTATCCTCCACGTTGTCCAATCAAATGGTCCTCCTTAGTCATCATCTTGTTTGACCTTTAAGCATCATTTGACTGGTTTAAGGACTCCTTCCTTTATACACCATTTCTTTCCTGGCTTCTTCAACACATTCCCTGGATATTCCTGTATCACTGGCCTCTCCTTCTTAGTCTCCTTTCCTGACCTTTTGTCTTCTACACAGCTTCTCTCTATCCAGTCTTCCCAAGGTGATCTCCTATAACCTGATGGCTTTATATCCTACCTACATCTCGATGATTCTCACATTCGGTCTCAGGCCAAGATCTTGAACTGAGCTCTAGGCTTATATCCAGCTGCTTACTTGGCATCTTCACTTGGGTAACGGTCACTTTAAACCTGTCCAAAACAGAACTCTTGGTTTTCCCCTCCAGCATCTATTCTTCCTCCAGTTTTCTCCACCACAGTGAATGGCCCTGACTCCACCTTGCCGCTCTAACCAAAGAACTAGGAGTCATTTTCATCCACCCCCTTCCTGTCACTATCACATCCAGTATGTCAATCTTACTGATTCTATTTTTATCTTGAAGTATTTATTTATAAAATTTTATTTATTTTTAACACAAAAAGCATTTTTTATTGGGATATAGACAATTAACAATGTTGTGATAGTTTCAAGTGAACAATGAAGGGACTCAGTCATACATATACATGTATCCATTCTCCCCCAAACCCCTCCCATCCAGACCAGTACATAACATTGAGCAGAGTTCCATGCACTATACAGTAGGTCCTGTTGGTTATCCATTTAAAATATAGCAATGTGTGCATGACATTCCCAAAGTCCTTAATTATCCCTTCCTTCTGGCAACCAAGAGTTCATTTTCTAAGTGTGTGGTACTGACTCTACTTTTAAGACATCCTGAATTTTCCCATTCCTGTCCATCTCTACAACTGCCACCTGAGTCTAGTCATTATTATCTCTAACCTGTACTAATGCAATTGCTTTTTTATTGGTTTCCCTGTGTGCATTCTTTTTTCATAATCCATTTTCATAGAGCCAGCAGAATACTTTTTAAAAAGGAAAATTAGTCATGTTAATCCCTTAATTAAAATGCTTCAATGGCACACCTTTGCACTTTGAATAAAATCTGTATTGTTTAATCAAGATCCTTAAGTCTTTCCCTACAGGACACTTAGTTGTATCTCATAACACTTATTACTATCTGAAACTAATCTGTTAATGTCTTTACTTATTGTCTGCTTCCTCTCTTTAGACTCAAAATTTCAATTATAGAACTACAACAGGACAACTGTCTATTTGTTCCCTACAATAACCTCAGCAATTATTAGGTGATTAATAAATTTCTATTGATTGGATCTTTCTTATTCTAATAGTTCTCTGAACACCCAGTCTTCATGGCAGAAGTAACTACTTCCACATTTGTGTTCAAATAACACTTTGAACACACCACCATTATAGTACTCAGGTGTCTACAAGCTTATCTCCTTACTAGAGTGTGAATTTTGCAGGAGTATAAATCATGACATTTTCTTCTTTGAATTTCTAGGGTCTTATTCACTACCTGATAAGGAGTAGGTAAACAAATGTATGATTGTTGAATAAATGAATGAATGCTAATAAACAGTCAGAGACTTGAAAAATCATTTTCTAAAATTACTTTCATCAACAGACAAGAAAAACAATATGAACATAACCTTTGGTTCTGGAAAAACAACTAAAACTGTGACAACAAAAACAAGTCTCTAATTAAATATGTCATGCTTCTGCAAAAGAATTCCTAACAATGATTAGGACAGAAGAGAGAGGAACAAAAGGACTTTCAGGTTAAATGACTTTTTTCTCCTCTGTATTTGCTCATCAATTTTAGATCTGCAGCAATGGCTCTAGAAACAAGCCAATTTCTGACAGTCATATGGCCCACACAATTTTTGGAATTTTCAGAAATGCTTATCATCACATTGGAAATGAAAGAGACTTCTCTCCTTGTCTTTGTGCTAAGGGTTCATTTGGAATCTATTAAACTGATGACTGAGGTAATACCTGTGTCCTTGGGATTATTACCAATAGTGCCCGTAAACTTGGCTCCACCAAAGCCCAATCTGTTGCCAGAGAACAATGTCCATTCTGCCCTTGTAGCCAGCAGGACATGTGGGCAATCAAAAGCCTGTACATAGATATTAGTGCATGGATCTTAGTCATCATACTCAGCAAACACTTTCCTAAAAAATCTGGTGCCAAACAATTCTTAAAATAAAAATGTACATGCTTCATTGATTCACTTAAGTGTTTAGATGCTTCTATTGTATTTACTATTGTTCAGTAGCTCATCTAATGTTACTTGAAGTTGATGAAAACCTTCCCTTAGCTCCTTAAGGCCTTAATTTTGAGCTAACAGGTAGTGAAAAGGGCTCAACAAAATTTTTCAGCAGCAAAACAGAAGACAATCACTAATCAGTACCTTAGTAAAAATTTTTATTATTTTCAAAATACTTTTGAGTGCCTGCTTAGTTTTGATTTTTTTCTAATAAATGGATTTGTATATAACCCTCATTTGTGAATTCATGTGCTGCACTGGAGTACTCAGAGACCAGGTGGTAAAGCTAAGTTCCTTACCTTTTTAAGTCTTGGCATGCTGGAAAATCTCAACCTTCTCTCAAGTGCTCCTCTCATATTCTGCTCCTTATCTCCTTCCAACAAATGGGGTGGGTATGCTAGTGGAAGTGTGAGGTTGATAAAAACATACACTTGATTAGCAGATAAAAATAAAGAGCATTGTTTTAAAAAGGAGGAAAGTACAATGGAGGAGAAGATAAAGAAGTGGGAATAAAAAGAAAACTGGACAATAATGGTGAAAAAAACTGAAGGATAATATTGGAAGAAGGGCACCAGAGACTGATTGCTCTTATTAATCTCAGTACCTCCAACTTCTCCAAGCCACCTCAACAGTCTGTTTCATGGCAACAGGTCAGTTCTGTGCAATGTTTCTGATCTTTAATGGATTCCTTGGCCCATTTTCCATTCCTCGCTTGTTCATTGCCCACGCTTTGCAGATGTGCAAGTGGGAGGCTGAATATTTTAGTTTTCTACTGCTGCTCTAATAAATTACCCTAAATTTATGGGCTTAAGCAACACTTAAGCAACTTATCACCTTCTGTAAGTTAGAAGTCTGACATGGGTCTCATGGGGCTGAAATGAAGATGCCAGCAGCTCCTTTATGAAGACTTTAGGAGAGTGTTAATTTCCTTGCTCACTTTGCTCATTTTGGTTGTCAGCTGACTTCAAAATGGAATGGAAGGCCTTAGAGTAGTAAGCTTCCTTTTACTGAAATCATTCAAGCAGAGGCTTATAAAAGCTGGTTTTGGAGGATGTTGGTACTGGGTTGGAAGTTGAACCTTATGATTTCTAAGGTTCCTTCCAACTAAAGAATGCGTGATCTCGGCAAAAAACACTCTAGTACCAGTTTAAGTCTTAATCGGCTGTCCTGTGTATGGAAAAAAAAAAATTTGCTTACCTGGGTAGGACTTCCTATTGGGGAAATTGATACAGGTACTTTAATGCGTTCACCTTTTTCTCCTGTTATGTACCTGGTAGTGGTATGCATGGGGATATAATAATGAATAGAGATAGGATAGCATTCAGAACGATGTATCTATATTCCAGAGATATGATACAGAATGATGTATCTATACTCCAGATTACTGTGGAGTCTATGCTATTGTGAATGAAAAAATTAGTAATTAGAAAAACATAAAGTATGAAACCTAATTTAAAAATAGCAGTATAGATGATGTAGAAAATTACACTCAATCAGGTACTGATGACAAAATAGAGAACAAATCATTTAATTTTTATTACAAATTTCCAATTTATAACCAAAATATACAACCACTACATTTAAAATCAGTTTGTACACTCACAGTTAAAGTGCTAAGTAAAAAACATTTACAAAAACTTGACATCAGTCTACTGTAAACAAAATAAATCTACAAGAGCAGAGTGCAAAGCACATCAGCTAATGTGAAAGTACAGTTCATGCTCTAATCAAGCACACTTGCCCTCTACATAGCTCAACAACGGTAAATTCTCCACTCGTTTGGAAATTAATGATCGATTTTAAATACATAAAAAAGAAACATGAAGAACCAATGCCACAAAATACAAATCTTCATCAGCACAGTTTCCAACCAGATGCTTATATGATAAAGCAAGATTAAAACTTTAGATCAATTTTAGGGTCACCTCCATCAACTTAATTCAGATTAGGGTCTGAAAACTAAACTGCCAAGTGCCAGCAGTCCAAAAACAATAGCTTTTAAAAATAATGGAAAAGGAATATCTCTTCTACCTTTATATTTCTTGAGAAAAGGAGAAGGTGGTGGTCATTTCTCATAACAGTAAAATGAGTAAAGACTTTAAAAAAAAAAAAACTAAGAATGGAGAATGCTCACCTGTAAATTTAGTATGAGGAACAGAGCTGGAAGACAGGCTCAGCTGAAGGTAGGGTAGACTGAGCCTGAAATACAGACAGCCTTTGAACACTGTGGGTGAAGGAGATCTAAGATGTTCTGGACACAGTTTTTGAACTGAAAAGCATGAGATCAGCAAGGCCCCTACTTCTTATGACCCTTAAGAAGAAATGACTGGCTCCCTTCCTCAAGGTCACTGAAAACAAACAGCACTTTCAGTCATCACACAGGCTCTTCAAAAGAGGAACAGATTCCCAACTTAAGTCACCTAAATGAAATCTCTTGTCTCAAAATAGTTTCACCAACACTGATTGAACTATTTCCACTTTTGTTTTAAAAGCTAAATATTTATTCTAATTGATAGTCATCTGTGCTAATAACAATGATTTGTTTTTTTAAAACAGATGAAAGGGCTATAGTCACGAACACTTTATTCCAAACCAAGACCCCTAGGTTAATTTTGGAGAGCATTAGGTCAGCTCTTTTTGGCTATCTGCTACCCTTATTATTTATAATATTATATACACGAGGAGATGTAGTCTGACTTTGGAACAACCCAATCCACAACCTTTCAAAACACAGTTCTATTTAAAATTGGGGATTTCCTAAGTAGGAGCTTATCATTTTTATATCCTTTTTTATACTCATACATTTTAATTCTTATAACTTGAAACACAGGTATAAAGAAAATCTTTAAAACAGCATGTTTAGGCAAATCTATTGGCTACATAACATAATATTATTATTTTAGAATGCATACTAAAAAGACAAAATTCTATAGCTGGCAAAATTGAGTCCATATTAGATATTGGCAGGGGGTAGTTATTTTGCCTTCAAATGATATTTACAGACTAATCCTTTGATAAATGACAATATCTCAGTGAATGAAAGCTGAAAAACTATACACAGATTTAATGAAAAAACTTACATAACTTAAGCATTCCCCAAAGATATTTGCTTCAATTACTGAAGTCATTTTGATTAAATACCTTTGAAAACTGGGCAATTTAACAGCAAAACAAAGCAGAATTTTCTTGATAGGCCTCTGGTTATCTGCAGTTTGAATCTTTATAAAGCCTCTGGTAGGTTGGTTAAAAGAGTTGAATTGGGAAGTTGAAATAGCTCTTCTAAAAGATCTTTTGTTTGGTTGTTTCTTGAATATGTATTATGAAACTGCTAACATTTGAGCAACAAAACCAGCAACTTCACATAGCTCAGAATAATATTACCCAGCTATGGCCACATAATATGAATCTCCTTGGGCTGATTCTCAAAAACAAAAAACCATCTACTCAAGAGCTTTCTACTGAGATGACCATGATAACCTAACATATATAATAATGTACAACACTAAGAAAATAAAAAACAAAACAAAAAAAGGGGCTCAAAAAAAACCCAAAACCCACTCACATTAAATAAATGTGAGCTTCAGGTATCGTATATTACAGACAGTGAAGTAACTATTAACTATGATACTGTGGGATTCCCTGGTGGCTCAGACAGTAAAGCGTCTGCACGCAATTCAGGAGACCCGGGTTCGATCCCTGGGTTGGGAAGATCCCCTGGAGAAGGAAATGGCAACCCACTCCAGTACTCTTGCCTAGAAAATTCCATGGATGGAGGAGCCTGGTCGGCTACCATCCATGGGGTCACAAAGAGTTGGACACGACTGAGCGACTTCACTTTTCACTTCACTATTATAAACTGTAGACATATATACTTATATAAATAATCCCAATTCACTATCAGATTAAAACACAGCAAAGTTGGCATTTTCTTAAAAAGTTTAAATGAGAAGAAACAGCTTCCATAGCTCTTTCAAATAAAAATAAGACAATTTAACAGCTTTTAAGTGTCAAATGAATTTTTCTTTCTGGTAATGGGAGAAAGTGATTATGGATGGTGTAGCTCTCTTTATCATGCCAAAGTAAATGTTTAAACTGCAGTCACTCCTTCACATATGTAATATGTTTAAACTTCAATGAAAAAATAAAACTTAAAAACAGAGTCTGGCATTTGAAAATAAAAACAGAAAAGTTGTTTGAAGTTGGTATTAAAGATTTGTGGAAAAAAAAGATTTGTGAAATGGGATCATTCTAGAGGCATTAACTTTTTAAAAAGATGAATGATAAAGAATTCAGATTTATTATGATAATTCACAGCTAAGGTAGAAATAGCACCTGATAACAAGAGAACTTCCAAACTAATGTTTTCAAATCAGAGAGTCCTTTTCATGATTAAAAAAATTAATTTTAAGTTCACATGTAAAGAAACTGCAACAATTTCAAATACATGTTCACCTCAGCTCAATGTAAAGAACTACTGTGTTGATCTTGTCTCAGAAACACAGAATTATTCCATATTAAACCTTTCTGCCAACAAGAGTAGTTCAAAGAAAAATTATCTGAGGCAGGGCTAAAGGAGAGATGGAAGATATTTATAAACTTAATTTTCAAAACTGAGGAGGGGTCAGTTAGAAAAACAGAAAAATGGTGGATGGATAAATATAAATTAAACCACCCTAGGATTATCTGTTTTACCTTATAGAATATCCTATTATCAAAACCCAGAAAGTACTCAATGAAATGTTTAGACCTCAGACTCAAGGTTTAACAAACATAATAGCAAAACACACAGAGTCAGAGAACTGAAAAGAAAGTCGTGGTGGTAGTTCTTAACAGGTGGTTAATGTAACACTGTAATATAGCAATGTGTGAGTGAGAGAGGCTGGGCATCTAACTGAACTTTTGGATGTCAGGAGAGCTGCCTGAACCAGTGAACTGACCAAAGACAAGGAATCAAGTACAGCCAAACAAATTACATCAGAAACCAGTGCACCTTCCTGTATCAATTTCCATTTTTCTTTTCTACCCACCAGACACCAAACCCAGTACCTAGATTGTAAATTTACAGACCAAGGATTCAAGAGATTGATAGGAGTTAAGGAAGACAATTAGAACAAAGACAATGATCTTTAAGTGTAACAGGAACCTCTATGGCCTGGTTCTCAGACAATGTAATTATCAATAAATCTACAAGAGAACTCTGTCAAGAGACGGAAGTAATAGAATCTCTACATTTTATTACAGAAGGAGGCTTTACAGAAACATCTTCTGCAGAGCTGAAAAAAATAAAACAAAGAAACCACATTTATCTCTAAGGATATTTTAAAGCAGGATATTCACTTGCTCGTGGCAATCTGGCAACTGTAGTTATGCAAAGAATCTAAGGTTTCAGCTTACGGGTAATTAGTGAACAGACAAATTTCAATCCAATCCTCAATTATTTTTATATTTTATAAATATTTTCATGTCAGCAAACCTAATAGCTTTTTAATTAGTTATATGGGCCATATAACTGTTATATGCTTTGTTTACTAATTTTATCTTAATACATTTTGTTTAAAAGTTTAGCCTAAGTAGCTATGCTCATATTTAAGAGAACAAAGACCACAAAAATTTTAGATGTTATTTTTTTCTGTACATCAGTTTTAAGGTGCTTATATTGGTTCCTTAGGAGATTTTTCCTTTGGGAGGAAAAAAGGTCATGTCGATTATTTGTAACCTTTTTTTTACTTTTACAATCTGTAATATAATTTTTTCCTCCTTTAAAATTACCTAAAATCAAGACTGAAAAACAAAATCAGCAACATAGCTGAATCCTATCAATTTAAGTGCAACTTGCATTAACATTGCAGGCTGATCTAGTATATAGAGTTCATGGGAGGAATAACGAGAATAAGATAATGATTATAAAATAGTCAAGGGATAACCAAACCAGAGACAGGTGGAATCTGAGACACGACCTGGTCTAATCCCCTTTTTCTTTCATTTACAGATGGTTAAACTGAGGTCCCAAGAGATAAAATTGCAAAGTTCCACAGCTCATTGAAAACAGATGCAACACTACAAATCAGACCTCTGACACAAAGTTCTGTCAGATTTAAAAACATAATGTATTTTTACTAAGCATTCAAAAAATCTGCCAATTTGGAAAAAAAAACTATTAAGCTCCAAAGTTCTTTCTTTTATGTCAATAGCATGTCAACACAATTAAAGTAATATTTGCAAGTCAGCAATACAAACAAGCTGACTTATGTAACAAAAATCCCAGGGCTATAATAAAAATATAGCTCACCGTACTGCAGGAAATATGATAAAAAGCTTGAAAAAAATCACTCTAATAAAAATTAATGTTATTAATGAACAATAATTATGAAAATAACAAAACACTGAATTTTCAAGATCTGAATTACTCTAAGGTAAATACTTGCTTCTCTTGATCAGGAAAAACTGCTGACAGTGACCAATGAAATGATCAAAAAGAATTATAAACAATGCTATCACACCAGTGAAAATGTCCAAGAAAGGACATAACAGATTTCCTGAGAATAGTGATTATTAAAAACAAAAAAAATTCCAAAGGAAACCATTCTTAATACATTTAAATAGACTGAACTACTCTCTTTTATAGGAGGTAATGTACTGGCATGGGATTTGACTAAAATGTAAGTGAAAATTTACTTTTTTTTAACTTTATGGCAACAAAAATGTTACTTTCTAATTAGAGATCACAGAATAAGAAATATGCTTATTAACTTACTGTATTAAATCTTTATAAATCAACCAAATAGGAATGTCTACAAAAATGGCTGGTTCTGGATAAACCTTAATATTCTCTTTCCCAGAAGACTTCAGATCTTGAGAGAAATTATTATAATCCTATCAATTTGGCTATTAAGGAAGTATAGAATTTAAATTAGGAAAAAATCCAGGAGAGTAATTACAATAAGATGGAGGTAAAGGTTGCTTAGTTTTCCCATTCCTTTCTCAAAAATCATATCATTGGAGCAAAACAGAATTGAAGTGAATTAAAATATGAAGAGATGTCAACATAATTTTTTCATAAAAAACATAAAAATGACACAAGAATAATGTATAAAATCATACAGCTACTAAGAAACATAGCTGAATTAAACATAAACACCTTTCTTTACTCAGTTGTAAAAAGGCATAAAAGTAGTTTAAAAGAATCGTGAGTTCCTTTGTACCTCTAGGTTCTATAAAAATGCCCTTTTGTGTGTTTATGTGTGGAAAAGAATGGAGAAACCCTTACTTTATGCAGGTTAAAAAATTACATATACAAATATAATAGTATCACTTAAAATTTAAAGTTTTGCCATGATGAAAACCAATAAGTTACAGTAATCACTAATAAAAAAGAAGTGTTCCTAATTGGAAGTAATTAGGCATATGAAAGACCTCAAAGGAAAAAAAGTAACAGGGCCTACTTCTCTTTATATTTTTCTTGCAAAACTAATGTAGTTATATCATTCCATATCAAAGCAGACATATAATGGATATCCCCAAATTTCTGTTGAAAGTGACCTATAAATTCAACCATATAAATTTTCAGAGCATATTCTGGTATAACATTTAATAAAGGGCCAAATACAATCTAAGGGCACAGTCGTTCTTGAAAAAGAATCTCATTTTTAAAGGGTCAATTGGATTGCTGATTTGAAGACTGTGTCAAATGAATACTGGCCTAACTGCCTGTTCTGTTTTTACTGCTCAATACCATTATGCTTGCTTTCTGTAACCCCCAAATTCTAACAAAAACAAATACTATCAGTGTTTTTTTTTTTTTTTTCTATCAGTGTTTTTTAAAGAGCACTATAATTCTTGTTAGCTCATTTGATCCTCACAATGTCCTGTAGAGCAGGTCTCAAAGCCCCAAATTACCTTATCCTCATTTTACATCAAAGAAATTGAGACAAAGAGAAATTAAACGACCTGTTCAGTTTACATCATTATTATGGGTCTTTTGAATTCCAAGCCCAGGGCAATTTTCATTACACTAGACTATGCTAGTCATCCAAGTATGATAATATATAAACATACCTTTGGCATGTCAAAAGGAATATAAATATCATCATAGTGAAAATTTGGTATGTTAACATTTTCTAAGCTCCAGCCAATGATCCACTATTTTATCAAAAAATTTTAAGTAGTTCCTTTTATTTCATGGGGATATAGTCCACACCAATAAAGTTACAACTTCAGTTATTTCCAGCTATTATCACAAAGAAACTAATGAGGTAGGTTAAAATGTAGTTAATTTTCCTCATTTGAAGAGATTCTTAGAATTTTCTTAAATCTGCTCCAAGAAACAGTTTTAGAAAAAGAAAATCATTATTAATAAAGGTTTACTTGAATATTCATTCACCCAACTAGTATACAAAGATCTAATTTCACATTAAACCAACAAGAACCTACTTACTTCTAAAAACTGCTGTTCATCTTCTAAAATTAATATAAAGTGTTAGCGTAAGTTTGTATATATATTTAATTAAAATAGTAATATGCACTGTTACTCTAGGAGAAATAAACTTTATTTGGTGCAATTCATTGATTATTATATAGCCATGTCGCTCAGTCGTGTCCGACTCTTTGCGACCCCATGGACTGTAGCCTACCAGGCTTCTCTGTCCATGGGATTTTCCAGGCAATAGTACTGGAGTGGATTGCCATTTCCTTCTCCAGGGATCTTCCCAACCCAGGGATCGAACCCGGGTCTCCCGCATTGTAGACAGACGCTTTACCATCTGAGCCACCAGGGAAATCCCTCATTGATTATTACTTGCCACATATTATTCCGGTAAAGCAGAGACTCATTTCACTTAGCTCAAATTTAGACTCTTCAAATTTCTTTGAACTGAGACTATCATGACTAAAGTGAGTTGCATAACATTCATTTATTTAAATATTTTAATTGAAAACCTACCATGCCCTCTTCTAGTTGCTGAGTTATTAACTGTTCTTTGAAACTAATTATTGTTTTGAGCTTAATATTGTTTTGAATTGTTTGCTTTAATCACTGAAAAAATTCAATACAATATTGCTGAAATCAGAGTACTTTTTGAAAACTTTTTGGTTATATGTTAACATTTTAGAGAGAACTATTATTTTATCAGTTGTCAACTGAAAAAATAAAATACTAAACATTATCATCTGCCAATCACAACACAAATTAAACATATGGTAAGAAAGCTGTCCGGACTTGTTCAAGTTGGTTTAAGCTAGTTGAGACTTGAAACTGTTATTTTGCTGTAGTTCTTCGATTGTCTCTTTAATGAAAAAAGTCTTAATTCAGAGCACTAGTTTGATAAATAACACAACCCAAACTAAATACTGTTATTTAAAATGACAGATTAACAATATTAAGTAAATTCTGTGAAGCAGTGAAAGTAACTGAAAGGCCAATAAAGCATTTACACATATATCAACAGTTTAATAGAGAAGATACAAATGAATATTTAAAAATCAGGAAGCACAGGGTTAAGCTTTTCATATTGATGTTCACTTAACTGTCTATACTTGGCCCACAAAGAAACCAATTAACATTTTGGCAATTGATGATATAATGCAGATGGCAATGAACAACAGCATCTTTGAGCTCAAACTGATACCTTCTATGTTAACTTATTTTTGTGTCTGAATGTTTGTTTTGGTCTTTCATGCTGTTCTCAGGAGAAATTCTCAGACAAAAGCCTCATGAACTACTGATTTATTTATAAATGAGTTGTTACCAATTTGATCTTCAGAGTAAAGGTCTACTGTCAGATGTGAGGGAATTCAGACTCTACTTGTCCTGAGTATTAACTCCAGTTTCAAGACAATGAGGATGGAGGAAAAAGTAAAGCATTTGAGCCAAATGTTCACATATCTCATGAAGAATTAGTAATAAATATTAAGAAATATGTACTTTGAAAGAAAAAAAAATGACAGGCAAACAAATTATTATCAGAAAACTGACTTCTGTGCCTGATGAAAGCTTTTCCAACACCAAATTTCTTGGTACATTTTGTTTTAAAAAAGGAGAGGAAAAAGTCCACATGAATTCAAACACATATCAAAGACTGTACTATGGTAGCCCTCAAACAAATATCTTAAGTCCTCAGTAATCTTAATCCCTTCTAGTTCATAACACTAAAGTTTTCAGAGCTTTCAGCTTTCATATGATTTTTCATCTGATACCTATTGACAACTTTGTGAGGTAGGTATTTATTTTCTATCTTCATTCAAAAACAAGGGAACTGAGGCTCAGAGAAATTAACTTGTAAAAGGTCAAAAACTAGCACATGGCAAAGCCAGATCTCTCTGGAGTCTAGAATATTTTTTAAAGTCTGATTCTTGGATATCTGTATAAGAATCACCTATGATATTAATATTTTTACAACGACAGATTTTTAAAGTCCTACCATCACCTTTGACTTACTGAGTACTAATTTTTAGGAGTGGGGTCCAGAATTTCAGTTGTAATCAATCAGGTAATAGATATAAAAGCCTAACATTGAGTGCAGCTAGGTTTTCACATGATATAATATGATGCCATCACATTATCAGCAGGAGCAAGTTAGTTTCAAACAGCCTGCAGTCAGGCCTGCAGCAGATTAGAATCACTGGGGAAGCTTTTTATAAAACTACCAGTCCTCATCTCAATCAGAGGAAGGTGTTGGGCATTGCCCGAGTGATTCTTATCTGTAGTCAGGGTTGAGGATGGCTTGTTTAAATATGCTTGTCTATATAACACATCCAGCACTTTCCAGAATTTTTCTTTCCCTTCCGATCATTATCATGCCTAATAAAGTTTAAAATTTTTACTATAAGTTATTTAAATATTACAAGACAAAATGTCAAAAATTTTCAGTTGATATTTTTAAAGTTAAAAGATACTTCACAGCAGGACTAATCATGCTTCATTAAGCTACAATGAATTTCAAATATCCCAAATTAATCACCACTGTGGACTCGGGTTATACATATATTTCAGCTGTAAACAAGAATGACCCAGAACCTGAAGATAAAGGTGTGGGGCAAAAGCTGCGGCTTATTGGCTACTGGGCAATGCGAGGGGCCTGGATACCAACATCTGGCGGCTTTGGCAAGATTACATTTCACTGCAAAAAACACAATAACAGATACAGAGGAAACACTTTGCTGTTTTGTAACTATGGTTACTACAAAAAGGCTTACAGTGTGTGATGCTTATCTTATTACATGCTCCCATAGAACATATCTGAACATGAAGTTCTCTACAAATCAATACTACTACATGGGAAAAAATGGCTAAAAGTAAAAATTTTCTGTCATGCATATGGATAAGTTACCAATATAAAAACACAGCCAGTAAAAGTAATATTTACAAAAGTAATAAAAACAGCACAATTACTGAGAAAAAAATGCCCATCTCCGCTTTTACTTTGTTGCTAATCCTACTCCTGTATTTCTCTGCATAAAGACTATTTTGACAGAATTTCAAAAGAGTCTTCAGTAGACTAATCAGATTCTTCAGTTGACTTTATATTCTATTAGCTAAAATTCCCTTGCTGATTTATCAAATTCTCCTATAGTTTAAAAACACAGTTCTTTTTCACTTAGTGGAAAGAAAACTACAAAGTCCTACTATTCATCTGAGAAATAAACCTTGCATAGAAAATTTCTTTAATTCTGAAATTTTGTTTTATTAATAGAACTACCAGAATGTTACCTCACAACCAGTTGATATTATATGAAAGTTCACTATAAAGCAGTCATCATACATTTTAGGATTTTTCCAAATATAAAACAAGTGGGTTTATAAAAATGCTTACCAGACAAATAATTATTTCTTCATAACCTAGAAATAAGAATTATTTATGTGATGATATCATTCTTAGCATTTTGGATGCCTTGAGGTTCCAAGTTTGATGCAATATAAAAAGCAAAAATTTACTTTTCAATGGACACCATCTGCACCTGACTGAAAGCATCATAACTGAGTTATAGCAATCAGTCATGCAAAGGCAAAGAATAAAATCTGCTTTTTAAACAGCACAAAATTTCCACCTTAGGACAATTTAAGCACTGGTTCCATCTTCTTCAATAACCCGATTCATGCTGGTACCATGTGTGATGTGAGTCATAGGATTATTACTGAGATCTCTGATGCTGCTATGTCGTGACTGTTCATTGAGCCGATGGGAACTACTGTGCCTGGAGTGATCTGTAAGTCGTGACATGCTGCCATGAGGTAGTCTCTCCTCCATTCCTCTGTAACTGCAGGGAGTGTACCTAATGTGGGAGGTAACAGAACACACTAGAAAATATCACTAAAGTTTTTCATGAAAATAACACTGATTTACAAAATAATTTCATGATTTACATTGTTGAATTATTTAAGTGGCCAAACAAAAGGGAGAAAAAATCTACTAATTAGGCTCAGAATTAAGAGCTGCCTTGCAAAAAGAGACAGAAGCTGAAGTTAAGCAGAGCCAACTGATCTAGAACTACGCTAAGTAAGGATACTTTTCTCATTCAAATAAGTTTTGGGTTGTGAGGTGGGTCCCAGGAGAGGAAGAACAAGAACAGAAGAAATATGGCGTTGTCCAAGGCAATCTAGAAGAATGGTGATAGTCATGGTACAGCAAACTCCAATTTCACTACAACCCTGGGAGTGGAAAAGGGAGCATATGAAACTAGAGGAAATTAGTGGAACCTTAAAAAAGTGAGGGAGTTGGCAAGCAATGATGATGCCAAGTGTGGACAGCTTCCTTCCAGAGAGCCCAGTTAATAGCTCAATTAAATGTAAATGGTCTTACTTTTCATTAGGGCTTGAGGCTGTCAGGACGCTAGTTCATAAAAGCTCCATCGACTTAAACACAATAACCTCCTAACACTTTGTAACCCATGTTCCCTCAGAAGCAAATTCTCTCCTTTTCCCTTCCCCAAGATGCAGCTTTTGAGTGTGTCAACTGGGCTCCATTGCTCATCACAGGCTGTCCTCTCCATCATTCTATTTATCTTGAAAGGCAGCACGGGGACCTGTTAAAATTTTCTTTTGTTGCAATTCTGATTCACTGAGTCCCCATTAAAGCTAAGAAAACTCCCAGTCATACATACTATATGTGTGTGTGTGCTAAGTCGCTCAGTCATGTCCAGCTCTTTGTGTGACCCTATGGACTGTAGCCCTCCAGGCTGCTCTGTCCATGGGATTCTCTAAGCAAGAATACTGCAGTGTTGCCATGCCCTCCTCCAGTGGATCTTCTTGACCCAGGGACTGAACCTGTGTTTCCTGTGGCACCTGCATTGCAGGTGGATTATTAACCACTGAGCCACTGGGAAAGCCCCCGTATAACTATACACAGTTTTGTAAAAAGTATTTAATTTAGAATAACAACAATCAAAGAAAACAACCAAATATAATTAATATTAAATTTTAGTAGTATTTCTAAAAATAAAAAGGAGGTAGAAGGTTTTTCCTTTCTTAAAGTCATCAAAAGAACTAGTCATGAACAGGTGAAGACCTACTGGCTGTCAGAAAATACCAATTTATCATTCCCCTCAGTTAATGATTATAACAAATTTCATGACTCATTATGAATCATTTGTAAAATTTAAAGATTTTAAAGACTTATTCATATACTACTGAAGTGATCTAGTCTTATATAGCAGTGCTTATCAAACAATGTTTTCATTAGATCACAAAGTTTAAAAATTAAGTCCTTTTAAAATGAAAGCATGTCTTTCTTCTCCTGATTGAGTAAAGCAAAAAAGAAAATTTAAGAATGAAAAACTACCTTTAGAATATTTTTTAAATTCCTCAAGTTAATGGATAAAAGAGCATTTAATTTTTATTTATTAAAAGACTTCACATTCAGAACATAAAGGTTTTAAATTTGATTTTTAAGTTTTGATTAAATAATTACAATGTTGCAAATTAAAATAATGAAAATAGAATAAGCATGTTATTCTAGTTAATAATTATTTTACATATAATTATTTCCCTAAACTGAAAATTGTTCTATGACTTGCTAGCTAATTTGGAGAACTTTCACCTCTCGATGACTTCATAAGTACCTAATTCATGTAAATATGGCAAATAAAAAAAGCAAAATATGATGATATCAAAGTAATTAAAAATATGAATTACATTTTCTAAAACTGAAACCTAAATCTTTAAGTTTAATTTAGTGAATAACACTCAAAGAATACCTTTTTCGTAGAAAAAATTCAGTTATGTCTATTTAAGTGAAATATATGGTTATTCACAAAATTCTAGTATATGAACCACCTGCCCATGGATAATCAAGACTCAACTACACAGTAAAATGTCACCCACTTACCAAACTAACCACTTATTCTCAAACTCCACCCAGCTACTCATCCATTTCCTTTTCTATATCCTCTCATCTAACTACCAATTATTCTTTGAAGTTGATATATATGTATGGTATATTTACCTAAGTCTATTTTATTTTACATAGCACTGAGATCAGTAATTATCCATCAAGGAATCTGGACTAGATTGAGTACTGAGAAGCAGATACGTGTGCATATGTGTAATCTCACAGCCAAGATAACATGAGATGATGAGAAAACCATGGCCAAAATATAGTGCTAACGTGTAAACCTAAAAACTGATGCAGAAAGAAATATCCATGAGATGGCATGCCCAAATTATTTCTAAAGTTGTTTGACAGATTTATTTGTTTCCTCCCTCGTAGCTCAGTGATAAAAAATCTGCCTGCCAATGCAGGAGACATGGGTTCGATCCCCGGGTTGGGAAGATTCTCTGGAGAAGGAAATGGCAACCCACTCCAGTATTCTTGCCTGGGAAATCCCATAGACAGAGGAGCCTCTCAGGCTACAGTCCATGGGGTCGCAAAGAGTTGGACATGACTTAGCAACTAAAGAACAACACAGGGCTAGATATTGTCAAGGGATATACATATATCTGTCAGCAAGTTCACATTCTCCAGAAACTGCAAACTTAGCTGAGGAAAAAAAAACTGTACTGAAAATAGGTCACACTCAAAGAATGTTTAAAAAGCAATTAATGAGCTGCCATGGTATGGGAATTAAGCAGAACTTAAAGGATGAGAGTGATTTTAATTAAGCAGAGAGATAAGAAAGGCCATCACAGGAGGGTATACGCTATCCACTAGTTTCCATGACACTAAACTTTCACAGAGACCTTCATGTGTTTAGAAGCGTTTTCTCTGAATCACATACTAGGCTATTCTTTTTTTTTTTTTTTTTTTTACGAAGAGTATTTTAATTCTTGTCCTCTCTGAATCATGTGCAGTTGCTTGGTCGAGTAGGTCAGGACCCTGTCATGAAATAGGCTATTCTTATTGTGTTGTTTTCATTACTGTGTCATGTTCTTCTCCTAGAAGGGGATGACAGAGGATGAGATGGTTGGATGGCATCACCTACTCAATGGACATGAGTTTGAGCAAGCTCTGGGAGTTGGTGATGGACAGGGAAGCCTGGCATGCTACAGTCCATGGGGTCGCAAAAAGTCGGACACGACTGAGACTAAACTGACGATGACTGGTGATCTTGTTCTTGGTATGTCCTTATTATTAAGCTTCAAGGAATTCCATCTCACAGCTTTTTAATTACCACTACCTTATATTAAAGATTATAAGCTTTCTTACCTAAACTTTAATTTCATTTAGATTACAGAAACTAAAATTCTCCTATATTTAACTCCCTTCAGAAATTCTCTGCTCAATATGAACTCATTACTTGTATTACCATTTGCTCACCCTATTTATCTCCTCTGAGATACTTTCAGAGAGGCCAATCTGATCATTTGAAGTTCTATAACATGACAGTAACACTCTAACACTCACTGTTTTAATTATATGCTAGCTTGAACTATTTTTAATTGGTTATTATGTATATGTCCTACCTTTCCTGTAAGGTTCTGTTCTCCTGGAAAGCAGAAATTATACTTAAGCTTTCTTCTATATATCTCTTAATACACAGAATGCCACATGCATAAGAGCTGTAGTATAACTGTTCATTCCCTATTGAAAAGGATGAAGGCTAATAATGTCCAATATCAAATACTGCTGAAAGTCAGTTCATGGAGCCATGCTATGCTATCACGTCAGTCATGTCCAATTCTCTGTGACCCCATGACAGGCTCCTCTGTCCATGGGATTCTCCAGGCAAGAATGCGTTGCCATTTCCTCTTCCAGGGAATCTTCTCAACCCAGGGATCAAACTCATGTCTCTTACCTCTCCTGCATTGGCAGGTGGGTTCTTTACCACTAGCGCCAACTGGAGCTAGCAGTTCATGGAGGCAGGTATTCTTAAAGATTCTCTGGTTTCCTCTCTTTCTATGAGTGTTTTAAGTTAAGAGCTCTAATTTTACTCTAGAAACTTTCCAACTGGGCTTACGTACAACCTCCTCTCCTATGCTGTTGTCAAAGTGATCTTCCTAAAACACAAATCTGATTTTATCACCCCAATGCTCAAAGTCTTTTAATAGTTTCTCACTGCTCTGGGGAAAAAACCCCGAACTCCTCAGCATGTTTCATCTCCTACGGTGGCCCTGCTACCTAAATGCCTTTTCGTCCTCCTTGCCTCTGCACGTGCTGTTTCCTTGTCTGAGATTTCCCACTGCCTCCTCTGTACCCTAGTCAAACTACAGAACCACCTTGTTTGTGAACGAGACTTTCCACAGTGACTTAAAAGGCTTTCTTCTCTGGAATCCCAAAGCATGCTGTGTATGATTTTATCATACCTACTACTCCTTTGTCTTCCATCTCTGTGTTCCTAGCACCTAGAAGAATGCTTTCCACTTAGGAGTGCTGAATGAAAGGAAAAGGCAGGAAAGAGAAAGGATCTTAGATGGTGGTTTAAAAACAGGTCATTGGTTATGTTAGAAGTTGGGTAAGAAGGTGAAAAAGACCGGAAATACAAGGAATGAAGGATGGGATTGGTAGAAAGGAAATATTCAAAATATTTCAAAAATCTGGCAAGGAAAATAAAAAGAAGTGGATACAAGATAGAAAACATGTCAAAGTTAAAGAAAGGCTGCTCCTTTTCAAAACCCAAGTAGCTGACCAAGTTAGACGGCAAAAGAAAGCAAGTTGAGAAGACAAACAAGAAGGTCTAAAAAGAGAGTACGTCTAGCAATCACATCCTACGTGACAAGGACAGGGAAGACTGAAAGAAAGGCTTGAATGAGCCTGGAAGGATACAGGACAGCCACGGAGACACAGAACAGAGAATTTCAGGCATCATAATTTTCATTCTTTCAGTTTCCCAAGCTTAGAAATCTTAAAAAAAGTTTCTTTTGGCACATTCCTTCTCTCCAACTGCTTTCAAGCCATCACCAACTCCTATCATTTCTTCTTTTTAAATATCTTTCAGATCAGCTATTACTCTCTTGGCACTGTCACTGTTCTTTCATAAACCTCCATCATCTCTTAACTGAATTACTACAGAGCTCCTAAGAGGTTTCTAATTCTAGTGTCTCTACCATCCAATGTAACAAGAAAGCACATCCTGCCCACTCTCAGACATTCTCTGTGAAGCTCTCTCCCACCTCCTCCCCACCAGATTTAGTCACCCCCTTGTCCATGCTACCAAACAGGGGCTGCCAACTGTGGCCTGCTGGTCAAATCAGGCCCCTTCCTATTTTTGTAAACAGTTTTTCTGGAACACAGCCACTCCTATTTTGACTGCATACTGTCTATGGCTGCTTTCATGGTATTAACAGCAGAAATGAATGGTGGCAACAAAGACCACATGACCCACAAAGCCTAAAGTCATTTATATATGTTATTTCATTTATAATACAATATTTATTATATTATTTTTTCTCTTCATAGAAAAATTTGACAACCTCTGGACTATACCATTATATTTGCATTTTACTTTAATTATTACCTTATCATATTGATAATAAAAGTTGATAACAGGCACTTACTGAGATGGGCACTGTTCTGAGCAATTAGGTATATTACCTCATTTATTTTTTACAACATTGCTAAAGGGACAGATATTATTACTATTTCCATTTTACAGATGAGGAAACTGAGGCTTATTATTCTAGACCCCATGCTTTCAACTACAAGACAAATATTGACTACCCTATTTTTCTTGATCTTATTAAGAACAAAGATCATACCTAAATCAGTTTTGTATTCCCAGAGACTCAAACAATGTCTGACATAGTAGGTATTCCATAATTGTTTGCTAAATTAATCTTACTAAAATAACCACTTTTACTCTGCCTTCTCTCTGATGAGCAATGACTCCACATTGCTCACTGCATCACGTCTAAACTCCTCTGGCATTAAGTCTGACCATAATCTGGGACAATTAAACCTAGCAAAGTTCAGAAGGTTAATCATGATCAACTTCTGTTTCAGAATTGGCTGTTCTTCCTTCAGATGCCACGTGACTCTAACTCAGCACATGAAATAAACTAAGCTGCCGATAAAACTCACCTGCCATCCCGGGACCTGTGGAGGCTGCCGTGGTAGCTGCTCACTTTGCTGTGGACACTACCTGCTTTGCTCCTCTGGTCATCCACCATGGCCAGCTGCGTTGAAGAAGCATGTGTGGATGTCCCTTGAGTGGAAGTTCCTCTTGATTTCCTTATTATAGGAGTATTTGGATCCCTCAGGAGGGACTGAGCAAAATCAGGTTCCTGGAGTACCTGTCGGCTCTCGTTCACTATCCTAGATAACAAAACACCAAGTGTAAGATAACCCTACAGACCAAAAACAATACTTTGACAGACTGATGTTATTCTTCAGAAAAAAAGCTCTCCAAACAATGTCTTTAGGACATATGTAAGGTAACACTGTCGAGAGAAGAGAGACTAAAACAAAAATCTGTGTCAATCTGTCTCCTAAACTGGTATGATGGAAAGAGGTTCGTCTTAGAATAACGAAATCAGGATTTTAGTTCCAACTCTATCAATAAATATGTGATCTTGGGCAAGTCACTATCCCCTTTTCTTAATTTTCCTCATTCATAAAATGAAGGCATACAATTTCATCATTTTTAAAAAGTCCCTTTCGGCTAAAGAAATTTATCATTCTCGAGGTCACTGAAACATTGCAAAGGTACTACTATAAAGTAAAAATATTATTTTCTTGCATGGTTTATAGAAGTAGTGGAGGCCCCATCATGGCATAGACTCATTTTTTAATTTGTAAGAGCAGTTGTTTTTAGGTTACAAGTTGATTTTATGACAGAAGCTGTTGTCTAGTGCTTGAATAAACATGAATGACTGTAACTACAACAAAATGTATGAAAAATTAATTTAAACAAACATACCAATGAAGTCCCAGACATACTAAAGGCTTAGGAAAAAAATAATTAAGGGGATGAATTATGTCCAGAGCTAAAGTTTTTAACTGCTATGAAAAGGCTAAAAGCAGATAGGTGTTTATGTTGATGAACAAAATGGTAATTAAAGAGCCAATTAAACAGGTGCAAAGGTCAGTGTATCAGTTTGGGTAAATAAGTGACTATAAGAATCATAAAGTTAAAATTAGACAATATTATTTTTAAAAAAAAGTTCCAACATGTGAAGATTAGATCATAAATTGACAAAGTGCATATATTCTAAGTTTTCAAATTAGAAAAGAATCACTGCTGTTATTGCCATTGTTATTTTTAGTGCTGGGGTAGAAGGACTCAAAGACTAGTATTTGTTGAATACCTGCATAGTGCCAGGTGTTTTACATATATTCTCTGCTAATCTTTTTAATAATGTTTTTATTATGGAGATTAACTCCTAAACAGACACTTCTATGGGGTAGATATCCATCAAGAGTGAATATTGTGATCCCCATTTTATAGATGAAGAAACTGAGGTCACAAGGGATTAAAGAACTTTTCAAAAGTCATACAGCAAAACAACAGTTGGGGATCAAACTTAAATGTTTCAAAGTGAATCATAAAGTAATGATAAAACATAATGTTTACATATATCCTGAGAGTTTCAAAAACTAGATAGAAGAAAGAACAACTCAAACATAGTTATTACAACATTTATTCTTCTGTCATCAATGGCCCTGTGCACATGTACATACATCCAAAGTTGCTCTGGACTGCTGAATTTATTTTCTAAACTTATTTTTAAAAATTTGTTCAAACTGACTTCTGGTCATTTCAAAAATTTAATCTACCTTCAAATGGTGAAGGTCTGTCTCCTCATTTTACAAATAAGAAAACAGGGGTCCAGAAAAATTAAGTGATGTGACCCAGATAACTCCAAAACAAGATTTCTAAAAATATTTCAACCAGTGTCAGAATTATTAGCATAAACAATCTTAAATGTGGCTTCACTGAGAGAAAGAACACTAATTTGACTGGCATAATTTTAGAAGCCAGTCTTTCAACAGCACAGTATAATAGAGGGGTTAACAGCAAAGACTAGAGGCTAGAATCAGACTGCTTGGGTTTGAATCTCAGTTCTACCACTCACTAGCTATTGAACCTTGGTTCTGTGTTCTGATCTGTAAAACGACAATCTTCCTCACAAGGTTGTCTAGAGGATTAAATGATTTAATGCTTAGAACAGTGCTTGGAGTATTTAAGTGGGCTCAACTGATTGGAAACCATTATTATGGTTACTCTCTAGTCATATCTCAAAGGCTCAACCAGACAAATGCTAGAAATGACTGTAGGCTGCTCACACTCTGGAGGAGTGACTCTAGCCCAGAGCACAGTCCCAGCTGGGAGGGTCACAGTGACTTAGCTGAGTCAGGGAAGTGGGTGGTCCATGGTTCCAGAAAACCAAATGGAAGGGTTTTGGGGAGGTCTAACCAGTTTCAAAAGCATTCTGGCCCAGTCAGGATCCCCCAAATAACTGGGATGAGTCCCCAAAAGGGCAGTGTTGGTTTAGTTTAGCCCCATCTGGAGTTTCTAACACAACAGAATTGCTGTGTGACAGAATGGCTTGTGTGTGGCCCAGAGGTGACCAAGAATGCTAACCCTAAATCCCCTCCATAGAATTATGTTTTACTGTGATTAAAATACATTTAAAAATTTCAAAGAATACACAGATAAATATCCCAAGTAAGGCTGTTCCACAGAAATCAAGGACTTGGTCTGTTTTGTTTGCTATTGAACCTGTGGCATCACCGAATAGTTCATGGCACATAGTAACTACTCATTAACGTCTTTTTCAAAGGATGAATTCCAGAAAATACATTTTTGTCATTATTGAATTAACCTTTCCCTTCTTTCCTTCTCTACCCAATGAAATTGCATTTAAAGGAGAAATGCATTGTTTGATATCACTAGCAGTAGTCTCAGATATGGTAATAAGGAATGTATATTTTAAAATTGTGATTTTTATAAATTTCAAGTCACTTCAGTCATGTCAGACTCTGTAATTAGTGATAGATGGCAGCCCACAAGGCTCCTCTGTCCCTAATGATTCTTTAGGCAAGAATATTGGAAAGTTGCCATTTCCTTCTTCAAAACACAAAGTAAAAAGTGAAATAATCTGCTAAGAGTTTTGCCGGACTCTTAGCATTTTGGACTGCAAAATTTATTTCCTCCATCCGTAACTTTTCCAGGCAAAATAAAATCATAAGCCATATGGATTCTCTGAATCTGTATAACAGAAGCTGCTAATTACTGATAATTGAGAAAATACAAGATTCTGATAATGTGGTAATTTAAGATGTATTTTAAAAGTACATTAACCCATACAAAACACAATAACATTTTACATATAATCTTGAGACTTTTATAGAAATTCATTTTCCCAAAATTTATTTTCCATGTAACTTAGGTTAAATAAAATCATAAGAATATGGATTCCACTAACTTAAAGTTTGTGACAATCCAAATACAGTATAAATATTAACTTTATACTTAGTAAAAAGTTTGAAGTCATCTATTCCTTTGTGAATACTGCAGGGTCTTATTTTGTTCTATTAATTAAGGGGTCAAAAAATGAAAGAGTCCTCAAATATGCCCAAATCTTATATTTTACCATGACTCTCTAATATGCAATTTGGCCAACTATGAATTAAAATAACATATTTCATTTTATCTGCTAATATCATTTTATTATTTTGGCTTTAATGTGTATGACTCAGAATAAAATAACATGCTATCCTTTTAAATAATTTATGGTGTAACCTGGAAGAACAATGGACAATTGGAAATAAAGTCTAATTCTGTGTGACTTTAGCCAAGGCACTGAGCCTCTCTGTGCATCAGTTTTCATATCTTTTACACAGAGATGATAACACTAGTCATCACAGAAATGTCAAAAGATCAAATAAGAATATACATATATAAGCATTCATTTGTTTTTAATTTTAAGAAGATTATAATTTGGAGCTTTTTTAAAAAAAAGATTGGCTTTCCCTCAAATATTCCGAATTAGTAAGGAACAGGCCTTAAGCCTGGTTCTACTTGGCTATCTTTTCTAAGTTTTTAGGTTTAAGATTTAATCATACCTGGTGGCAGCTGAGGTTATAATCTTGTTGGAATACTTCCTCCAAATCCAAATTGTTTCAACATAGGAAACACACACATACAAAATTATGTAAATGTGAAGCCTGTGAACACCATGATAATTTACTTCAACTTACTCTTTTTTCCTACGACCGTGGAAAAAACTGGCCCATTCAAAGCAAGTCTTTTTACTTCCAACCCAAAAAATGGAAGGAATACCAACTATGAGAGCCATCAGGTATTTCATCAGAAAGAGAATCAGGTCTGGACGACTCATTTGAGTAACCTACAAGAAGGGAAAGAAGAATATCATAAATATATAAATAGAAATTTCTCTTAAAGACCACTGTAAAATCTTTTAAATAAATAGTAAAATTATACAAGTCTGATGTTTGCACTTACTCAGTCCTGTACTTTTCTCATTATATGGAAAAGATACACTGCTGAAAATTTGACAATGACTATATATTTTATAGCCTGAGTTCTATAATTTTCTTGCTAGCCCATATTAGTCTAAAGAAAAAGATTACTAATATAGAAAATAAACCATGAATAGGAATAGAGGCTCAAATAATACCTATATTCTTCTTGCCAATTTTGCTCATCCTATCATTGGTTATCACAATATACAATTAGGGAAAGTGTTAATCATTTTCCCCATTTTATTAGTTTCTGTTCTTTTATTTAATATGCTCCTCCTTTCATGTCTGCTTTGTTGGCTGTTTTCAAGCTTCCTCTTTAACCTATGAGTTATTTATAAGTACATTTTTTAGTTTCTATTCAGGTGAGTTTTTTTTAAATATTTCTTTTTATTGTTGATTTCAAATTAATTTATTATAGTCACAGAATGTAGTCTATTTGATTCTGGTTACCTTATATTTTGGAAACTTCTTCTGTGATTTAGGACATAGTCCATTTTTTAAAGTACTCCTTCTGTGCTCAGAAATAACGCTTACTCTCTGTTAGGTACAAAATTTTCTTTATGTATTAGACCAACTTTATTAGTTGTGTTGTTCAAATCTTCTATAAAGGCATTCTCAAAGATATTGTAAGTCTGGTTCCATACCACCACAATAAACAAATACCACAATAATGTGAGTCATGGGGATTATTTTGTTTCCCAGTACATATAAAACTTATGCTTATATTATAATGTAGAATGTAGTATCTACTCATAAGAGTCTAAATAACAATGTTCATATCTAAATTTAAAAAATATTTTATTGCTAAAAATTGCTAACCATCACTTGAGCCTTCAAGTGAGTCATACTCTTTTTGTTCTGGAGGGTCTTGCCTCAATGTTGAAGGCTGCTGACTGATTGGGGTGGTTTCTGTAGGATAGGATGACTGTGGCAATTTCTTAAAATAAGATTATAATGAAGTTTGCCACATCCATTGACTCATTTCATGAAAAATTTCTCTGTAGCATGAATTAGTTTGGTAACATTTTACCCAAAGTAGAAAGTCTTTCAAATCCTCTCAAACCCTGCTTCTGCTTTATCAACTAAGTTTGTGTAATATTCTAAATCCTCTGTTGTCATTTCATCAATCCTCACAGCATCTTCACCAGGAATAGATTCCATGTCAAGAAATCATTTTCAAAATGCTCACCCATAAGAAGCAACTCTTCATCCATTAACCTTTTATCATGGGATTGAAGCAATTTAGTCATATCTCCAGGTTCCACTTCTAATCCTAGTTCTCTTGCAATTTTTCTCCCACACTGGGTGTTATTTCCTCCACCAAAGTCTTAAAGCCCTTCAAGGCACCATGAGGGTTGGAATCAACTTCTTTCAAACTCCTAATATTTATATTTTGACCTCTTCCCTTGAATCATGAATGTTTTCAATGGCATCTAGAATGGTGAATCCTTTCCAGGTTTTCATTTAACCACCCAAATCCATCAGAGGAATCACTATGGTAGTTATAGCCTAAAAATTTATTTCTTATGGGACTGCTCTGGCAGTCCAGTGGATAGAATTTGGCACTTTCACTGTGGTGGCCTAGGTTCAATCCCTGATCAGGAAACTAAGATCCTGAAAGCTGTGAGGTATGCCACTCTCAAAATATATTTCTTAAATAATGAAGCCTTGAAAGTTGAAATTACTCCTTGATCTGTGGACTGCAGAATGGATGTTGAGAAGGCAGGCATTAAACAACATTAACCTTGTACATCTCCATCAGAGCGCTTGGGTGACCAAACGCATTGTCAATGAGCAGTAATATTTTCAAAGGACTCTCTTTTTTCTGAGCAGTAGTGGGCTTCAAATATTTAGTAAACCATGTTGTAAGCAGATGTGCTGTCCCCCATGCTTTGCTGTTCCATTTACAGAGCACAGGAAGAGAAGATTTAGCATAATTCAGAATGGCAAATGAGCATTCATTTTGTTGCTGTTCAGTCGCCAAGTCGTATCCTACTCTTGAAACCCCATGGACTATAGCCCACCAGGCTCGTCTGTCCATGAAATTTCCCAGGCAAGAATACTGGAGTGGGTTGCCATTTCCTTCTCCAGGGGATTTTCCTGACTCAGGGATCAAACCCATATCTCCTGGATTGACAGGTAGATTCTTTACCACTGAGCCACCAGACCAGCTGCATTAGCCCCTAACAAGAGAGTCATCCTGCCCTGTGAAGCTCTCAAGCCAGGCAGTGACCTCTCCTCTCTAGCTATGAAAGTCCTAATGACATCTTCTTCCAATAGAAGACTGTTCTGTCTCCAATGAAAATCTGTTGTTTAGAACAACCACCTTCACGAATGATCTTAGCTAGATCTTCTGGATAACTTGCTGCAGCTTCTACATCAGCATTTGCTGTTCTGCCATGAACTCTGATGCTACAGAGATGACGTCTTTCCTTAAACTTCACGAAATCAACCCCTGCTAGCTTTAAACCTTTCTTCTGCAGCTTCCTCATCTCTCTCAGCCCTCACAGAATTAGAGTTAGGGCCTTGTCTTAGATTAGGCTTGGACTTAAGGGAACGCCATGACTGGCTGATCTATGCAGATCCCAAAACCTTCTCCATATCGGTAATAAGGCTGTTTTGTTTTCTTATCATTCATGAATTCACTGGAGTGTCATTTTCAATTTACTTTAAAAACCTTCCCTTTGGATTCGCAACTTGGCTGCTGGGCTCAAAAAGCCTAACTTTTGGCCTGTTTCAACTTTCAACATGCCTTTTTCACTAAGCTTAATCATTTCTAGCCTTTGATTTAAAGTGAGAGGTATGCAACTCCTTTCACTTGAACCCTTAGCAGCCACTGTGAGGTTAGTTGGGCTGATTTCAATACCGTTGTGTCTAAGTCAACAGGGAGGCCCATGGAGAGCCTTTTATATGTAAACCCACCCCCAAAAATTGTGTGAATTGCTTTATTGTGATGTTTGCTTTACTGTAGTGGTCTGGAACCAAACCTGCAATAACTCAGAGAAATGCCTGTTATCCAAGTGTTACCAAAATGTGACACAGGGATATGAAGTGAGCAAATGCTTTTGGAAAAAAAGGCACCAACAGATTTGCTCAACACAGTGTTGCCATGAACCTTCAATTTGTAAAAACTGTGGTGTCTGCAAAACAAGAGTCCGAAATGAAGTACTTGGATGCAATCTCAAAAATGACAGAATGATCTGTTTGTTTCCAAGGCAAACCATTCAATATCACATTAATCCAAGTCTATGCCCCAACCAGTAATGCTGAAGAAGCTGAACAGTTCTAGGAAGACCTACAAGACCTTCTAGAACTAACACCCATAAAAGATGTCCTTTTCATTATAGGGGACTGGAATGCAAAAGTAGGAAGTCAAGAAACACCTGGAATAACAGGCAAATTTGACCTTGGAGTACAGAATGAAGCAGGGCAAAAGCTAATAGAGTTTTGCAAGAGAATGCACTGGTCATAGCAAACACCCTCCTCCAACGACACAAGAGAAGACTCTACACATGGACATCACCATATGGTCCATACCGAAATCAGATTGATTATATTCCTTGCAGCCTAAGATGGAGAACCTCTATACAGTCAGCAAAAACAAGACTGGGAGCTGACTGTGGCTCAGATCATGAATTCCTTATTGCCAAATTCAGACTTAAATTGAAGAAAGCAGGGAAAACCACTAGACCATTCAGGTATGACCTAAATCAAATCCCTTACGATTATACAGTGGAAGTGACAAATAGATTCAAGGGATTAGATCTCATAGACTGCCTGATGCAATCAACTATCAATGGAGGTTCGTGACACTATACAGGAGACAGGGATCAAGACCATCCAAAAGAAAAAGAAATGCAAAAAAGCAAAATGGCTGTCTGAGGAGGCTTTACAAATAGTTGTGAAAAGAAGAGAAGCGAAAAGCAAAGGAGAAAAGGAAAGACATAAACATCTGAATGCAGAGTTCCAAAGAATAGCAAGGGGGAGATAAGAAAGCCTTCCTCAGTGATCAGTGCAAAGAAATAGAGGAAAACAATAGGATAGAAAAGACTAGAGAGCTCTTCAAGAAAATTAGAGATACCAAGGGAACATTTCATGCAAAGATGGGCTCAATAAAGGACAGAAATGGTATGGACCTAACAGAAGCAGAAGATATTAAGAAGAGGTGGCAAGAATACACAGAAGAACTGTACAAAAAAGATCTTCACGACCCAGATAATCATGATGGTGTGATCACTCACCTAGAGCCAGACATCCTGAAATCTGAAGACAAGTGGGCCTTAGGAAGCATCACTATGAACAAAGCTAGTGGAGGTGATGGAATTCCAGTGGAGCAATTTCAAATTCTAAAAGATGATGTTGTCAAAGTGCTGCATTCAATATGCCAGCAAATTTGGAAAACTCAGCAGTGGCCCCAGGACTGGAAAAGGTCAGTTTTCATTCCAATCCCAAAGAAAGGCAATGCCAAAGAATGCTCAAACTACTGCACAATTGCAGTCATCTCACACACTAGTAAAGTAATGCTCAAAATTCTCCAAACCAGGCTTCAACAGTACTTGAACTGAGAACTCCCATATTCTCAAGCTGGATTTAGAAAAGGCAGAGGAACCAGAGATCAAATTGCCAACACCTGTTGGATCACTGAAAAAGCAAGAGAGTTCCAGAAAAACATCTATTCCTACTTTACTGATTATGCCAAAGCCTTTGTGTGCATCACCACAAACTGTGGAAAATTCTTAAAGAGATAGGAATACCAGACCATCTGATCTGCCTGTTGAGAAACCTGTATGCAGTCAGGAAGCAACCGTTAAAACTGGACATGGAACAACAGACTGGTTCCAAATAGGAAAAGGAGTTCATCAAGGCTGTATATTGTCACCCTGCTTACTTAACTTATATACATCATGAGAAACGCTGGGCTGGAAGAAACACAAGCTGGAATCAAGATTGCCGGGAGAAATATCAATAACTTCAGATACGCAGATGACACCAACTTTATGGCAGAAAGCAAAGAACTTAAAAGAGCCTCTTGATGAAAGTGAAACAGGAGAATGAAAAAGTTGGCTTAAAGTTCAACATTCAGAAAATTAAGATCACGGCATCTGGTCCCATCACTTCACTGCAAATATAGATGGGGAAACAGTGGAAACAATGACAGACTTTATTTTTGGGGGCTCCAAAATCACTGCAGATGGTGACTGCAGCCATGAAATTAAAAATACTTACTCCTTGGAAGAAAAGTTATGACCAACCTAGACAGCATATTAAAAAGCAGAGACATTACTTTGCCAACAAAGGTCCGTCTAGACAAGGGTATGGTTTTTCCAGTGGTCATGCATGGATGTTAGAATTGTACTACAAAGAAAGCTAAGCATTGAAGAATTGATGCTTTTGAAGTGTGGTGTTGGAGAAGACTCTTTAGAGTCCCTTGGACTGCAAGAAGATCAAATCAATCCATCCTAAAGGAAATCAGTTCTGAATATTCATTGGAAGGACTGATGCTGAAGCTGAAACTCCAATACTTTGGCCACCTGATGCAAAGAACTGACTCATTGGAAAAGACCCTGATGCTGGGAAATATTGAAGGCGGGAGGAGAAGGGGACGACAAAGGATGAATTGGTTGGATGGCATCACCAAGTCAATGGACATGAGTTTGAGTAAACTCCGGGAGTTGGTGATGGACAGGGAGGCGTGGTATGCTGCAGTCCATGGGGTCACAGAGAGTCAGACACGACTGAAGTGACTGAACTGTCGTGTCTGCAAAGCACAATAAAGGGAAGTGCAATAAAACCAGGTATATGTGTTTTCCTGACTACTTTTCTATTTGCCTATTTTTTTTTTTTTAGGATATGTATTTATTTGGCTCCATCAAGTCTTAGCTGTGGTGTGTGGACTTGGTTGCTCTGCAGCACATGGAATCTTAGTGCCCTGACCAAGGATCAAACTCATGTCCCCTGCACTGCAAGGGGATTCCTAACCACTGGACCACCAGGTAAGTCCCTACCTTTCTGTTTTAACAGAGACATGCTAAACTGTGGGCATCAGTTTTCCTTCTAATCCTGTCATTTTTCACTTTTAAGTCTTTGTTAGGTGTTATATAAATGCTCTAGCTGCCCAACATACTTTAGTGCTCATTTTAAACAGTATTTTATCTGACTTTAATACTGCCACACCAGTTTTTTTTCATCATACCATCACATTTTTCAAGTGTATCCTTTCCTATTTACCAATGTATTTCTTTCAAGCCTGTTTGTGCTATACTACTGTTTTTAAACAATATATAGTTTCCTCCTACCAAAGTATAAACTCAATGAGATTTTGTCCCCAGTGGTCTTATTCCCAGAGCCTAGATCAGTGTCTGGCACATAGCAGGTGCTCAAAAATACATACATACATTTACAATATATACTTTTACTTGGCTTTATGAGAAAAAGTTATAGTTAAAAGTATTCAGTACTTCCATCTTCTTGAACAAGACTATGCTCCTAGGACACTTTAGCTACCTAATACTCCTTGTTATCATTTTCCAGAGACTCAGAATAACCTTTACAAAAATAATTGGTCTTGTTATTATCATTGTTAAGTGACTTCACCAAAAAGTACACCCTCATCCTATCTTGGGGTTCTCTTTTCTTTCTGCTAAAGGATGCTCTTTAGAAATTCTTATAGATAGGGTCTGCTAAATTATTTTGGTCTTTGCCCCAAAATGTCTTTATCTTGTCCTCAATCTTCAGTGGTATTTTAGATGGATAAAGTTATCATTATTCAGCATTTTAAAGACATTAGTTCATTATCTTCTAGCTGTCCCATTTGCTGTTGAGAAGCCTGCACAGTTGATAATCTTTTGGAGATTTCTTCTCTCTGGTAGCTTTTAAATGTCTCTAGCCTTCTGTCTTATAGTTGCAAAGAATGTTTCTCATTGTGATTGGTTTTTACTTGTCCTGCTTAGTATGCAGAGAGTAATTTTAATGTGAGGTTTCATGTTTTCAGTTCTGAAAAATTCAGGATGTAGTTCTTTAGTTATCATTTCTTAGTCATTTTTACAGCCCCTTGTTCTAGAACTCCCATTAGATGTAAACTGAAGTTTTCAACCTATTTTTAATATCTCTTAATGGCATAATTAGATAATTTTGAGTATTTTATGTCTCTATTATACATTCTGGGTGATCTAAAGAGTTAGAACAATTTTCCACTTTGCTAGTTCTCTCTTTAATCATGTCTACTTTAGAATTCATTCCATCTATTGACTTAATTCCTATAACTACATTTCTAGGCAAATTGGCTTTTATGTTTGTCTATTCTTATTTCATTTCTGCTAATTTATCATAAGTTCTTATTCTTTTAAAGTGCTTTTTATTATTTATTTATTGAAGAATCCTAAACATACATATTTTTAAAAATGTCTTTATAAAATTATTACTTTCTATTTATTACTTTTATTACATTTGGGAGTGAATCCATCTCCTGACTTGATTTTATTGAATGACTTTTTAGGTTTAGTTTTTTTTTAATTGTGCTTTGGAATTTCTGTTTACAGATCTTGAGTAACAGAGTTTTCTCTCTCTCTTGTTCTCTCTCCCTCACTCCCCCTATTTATCCACCATGTTTCATTCATTTTTGTCTTTACCAATACCCATGGGGCCCTGGACTTTCCTGGTGGCTCAGATGGTAAAGTGACTGCCTACAATGTGGGAGACCCAGGTTTGATCCCTGGGTTGGGAAGATCCTCTGGAGAAGAAAATGGCAATCCACTCCAGTACTCTTTGCCTGGAAAATCCCATGAAGGGAAGAGTCCTGGTGGGCTACAGTTCATGGGGTCGCAGAGTCAGATATGACTGAGCAAATTCACTTTACTTTATGGGGCCCTAATTAAAAACCAGGTCTAATATTGATGACTGCACACTCCAGACATTATCAGCTACCATAGACTCAGCTACTGAGTCATTAAAGTTTGGCCCTCTCACATCTTTAGATAAATATTTTAAAGTATTTTTAATGCTAAATGCAGCTTCAGGAAAGAGTTGGTTGCACATTTTATATAAACTTTCTTTTAGGAGCAGGAGAGTCCCATTTCTAACCCCTACTTTTAACTGGTAAGTCTAGTAGTTCTAGTCCTCTGACTCCCATGCAACACTTTTACTTCTGTATACCCACAGAAACTGAATACCTAGCCACCCCAGCCACTTCAGACCTGGATTCTAGTAGCCCATGTTTTTATTTCTAATCATTTTGCATTTCTATTCTACAAATTAGCTTATTTTGTCTTTTAGACTCTGTTTAAAAATTCCCTTATTACACTTTAGCTCTAACTGGCACGTGATTATAGCTGGACTGGTCCATACAGTCAAAGATATGATCTTTCCAGTACTCATGTACAGCTGTGAGAGTTGGACCATACAGAAGTCTGAGTGCCGAAGAATTGATGTTTAGTTCATTGTGGTGTTGAAGAAGACTCTTGAGAGTCCCTGGACTGCAAGGACATCAAACCAGTCAATCCTAAAGGAAATCAATCCTGAGTATTCATTGGAAAGGACTTGATGCTGAAGCTGCAGCTCCAATACTTTGGACACTTGATGTGAAGAACCAACTCACTGGAAAAGACCCTGATGCTGAAAAAGACTAAAGAGAAAAGGAGAAGCAGGTGGCAGAGGATGAGATGATTAGATAGCATCACTGACTTAATGGACATGAAGTTGAGCAAACTCTATGAGATAGTGGAGGATGGAAAGCCTGGTGAGCTGCAGTCCATGGGGTTGCAAAGAGTCAGACATGACTTAGCAAATGAACAACTAACTACTCACATGACAATACCATTTACTGAATGGAAAGAATTGGGGATGAAATGCAGGAACAGGGTTTAAGAAGAAAAATTAAGAATTGTATTTTAGACATGTTAAGTTGGAAATGTCATATAAATAGATACATGTCTAGAGTTCAGAAGATAAGTTGATCTATATAATCCAAAATATGGGACTGGATAAGTTTACCCAGAAAAGGAGGAGAGGAGAAAAAGGGAACTTGGGAGAGAAACCACATCTGATGACTCCTACAGTACTTTTAAACTGCATTGTATTATCTTTCATAAATTAGAAATACTGTCCATATATCACAAATGCTTGAATTAAAGAAGTGCTAAAAACAAAATCAGTAATAACAGCAACAACCAAAACCTTCAATTAGGCAAGACAGTAAAGAGGAGAATTGGAGGACAGAGGGTTGTAACATGGGACATTTTGTATTATAAGGTTCTGGTTAAAACAAATCCCCAGGGAAGACAAGTCAGTACCTGCCATGATAACGATACAGTGAGAAAGCAACTCAAGCTAAACAGAAAGAGACTCATAGACTTTGAAAATAAACTTACAGGTACAAAAGGGGAAAGGTGAAAAGGAGGGATAAATTGGGTTTGGGATTAACATATACACATTACTATATATAAAACAGATAATCAACAAAGACCTACTGTATAGGGAACTGTACTCAATATTCTGTAATAACCTATATGGGAAAAGAATACAAAAAAAAATGGATATATGTATATGGATAACTGAATTGCCTTGCTGTACACCTGAAATTAACACAATATTATAAATCAACATTACTCCAATAAAAAATAAAGTTAAATTTAAAAAACCATCTTAACAGTTGAAAAGCCTCATCTGATATATTTCTTTGGTCTTTTACTGGGAACTGATGGAGAATCCCCAGCAGAAAAGGCAGACAATCAGCCTCCACCACTATCACTATATCTTGGTCATTGTCCTTTTTCTACAACTGCCTGCCTAGCTATGAATAGCCTACTTTTACTATCTTTTCAACAACTAGTCTCCAATAATACCACTCTAATTTCAATCAACAGAATTTTGCAATGTGAGTTTATTTGAACACAATATGAAAAATATTTTCCCAATTTAGATCCATCATCTACCAAAGACCCTGGGGCTTAAATTCTTTTAATCAAATAAAAAAAAATATTCATGCTAAAGGGGGGAAAAAAGCCTCACAGAAGAAAAAAAACACCAAGGACATATGTATCATCATTGTGGTGGCCTAAATTCAATTATTGTTTCTGAGACTTTGGCTTTGAATCAGGTAGGCAGAGTCTTTGGCTTCTTTCCCAATCAAGTGGAATCTATTCTTTACTAATGAGACCTACATCTGTATTAGATTTGTTTTCATTAAAAAAAATTCATTTCAAAATTTTGGTTTATGGTCATCAAAAGCCCACATAAAAATAAACTTCTGATCAGGCTCATCCATGTTGATAACTGACTACAGTTCTGGAATTAAGTCTTCTGATTTCAAATTTTGTGTCCTACTACACTGCACAGCTTTATCTGCCTTTACTTTTATTCTGCCTTGAAAACTCACTTACTCACCCTATCAGATATAAAGACCTATCAGAATAAGGACAATGACAGAAGATCAAGACAAGGATAGAAAATGGACTGCAGAGAAGAATAGCAAAATAAGTTTCACAAGTGAAAACTAGATACTGCATGACAGAGGTAGCATCACAAATCAGTGGAGAAAGGATGGACTAGTCATAAATGGTGCTAGCTAGACATCTACATAGTTTTAAAATGATATCACCTCCTTACTCCAGATCTAAAAATAAACTCTAGATAAAAAAATCCAAATCTGAGAAGCAAAACTTTAAAACTGTTTAAAGAAAACAAAGGAGAATATTATTTGCAATCTTTGAGTAGAGACTTCTTAAACAATTTAAAAAAAAATAATAATAATATATATTAAAATTTTAAACTTCTGCTCATCAAGGACACCATTAAAACAATGAAAAACCCAAGTTAGACTTTATCTGCAATGCATAAAACTAATTAAGATATTATACCAGAATATATTTAGCAGTATATACTGTGTATTATACACAAGCAATTCACAGAAGAGGAAATCTAAATAATAAGCTATTTAGCTATTATAAGTTATATATATAAGGAAAAGGAAGCTCAATTTCACTAGTAATAGGGAAATACAAATTAAAATAGCAATGAAGATTGTCAATAAGATTGGGAAAATTTTAAATGTGATGGTGAGCATGTAGAACAATGAGAACTCTGTACTTTCATATGAGGTTCTAAATTGTACAGCAACTTTGTAAAACAATTTGCCAACATCTGGTAATGCTGAAGATTCACAAGATCTAACAGTTCCATTTTTAGTTATATATTCTAGAGAAACTCAAATAGACGCACAATATTCATAGCAGCATTATTCATAACAGAGTAAAAACAATGTGTAACCTAAATATCCATTAACAATAAAAAACATGAACAAATTTGATATATTCATACAACAGAAAGTTGAACAGTAAAGACAGCAAATAAACACACACTGTACATACTACCATAAATAAATCTCACAAAAATAATGAATGACAAAAGCAAGCTGCAAAAATACATGCACTTTTGACACTGCAAAATTTTAAAATACTTCAACTAATACAATATATTGTTTAGCTCAATACGTATGAGTGTAAACACAATAACACCACGTTCTGGATAATGACAGTTTACAACAGAGATTCAATCCGCGAGGGGGATCTGGTGTTTTGTGTTTCATTTATTAAATGAGTGATAAATCTATTGTTGTTCAATGTGTTATTCTTTATAATATACATGTATATGACATACTGGGTTGGCCAAAAAGTTTATTCAGATTTTTCAGTTCACTTCAGTCATTCAGTTGGGTCTGACTCTTTGAGACCCCATGGATTACAGCATGCCAGGCCTCCCTGTCCATCACCAACTCCCAGAGTTTACTCAAACTCATGCCCATTGAGTTGGTGATGCCATCCAACCATCTCATCCTCTGCCGTCCCCTTTTCCTCCTGCCTTCAGCATTTCCCAGCATCAGGGTCTTTTCCAGTGAGTCAGTTCTTTGCATCAGGTAGCTAAAATATTAGAGTTTCAGTTTCAGCATCAATCCTTCCAATGAATATTCAGGACTGATTTCCTTTAGGATGGATTGGTTGGATCTCCTTGCTGTCCAAGGGACTCTCAAGAGTCTTCTCCTACACCACAGTTCAAAAGCATCAATTCTTCAATGCTTAGCTTTCTTTATAGTCCAACTCTTAACATCCATGCATGACTACTGGAAAAACCATAGCCTTGACTACTAGATGGACCTCTATTGGCAAAGTAATGTCTCTGATTTTTAATATGCTGTCTAGGTTGGTCATAACTTTTCTTCCAAGGAGTAAATATTTTTTAATTTCATGGCTGCAGTCACCATCCACAATGATTTTGGAGCCCAAAAAAATAAAGTCTGTCACTCTTTCCACTGTTTCCCCATCTATTTGCAACGAAGTGATAGGACCAGATGCCATGATCTTAATTTTCTGAATGTTGAGTTTTGAGCAAACTTTTTCACTCTCCTCTTTCATCAAGAGGCTCTTTAGTTCTTCACTTTCTGCCATAAAGTTGGTGTCACCTGCATATCTGAGGTTATTGATATTTCTCCTGGCAATCTTGACTCCAGCTTGTGCTTCTTCCAGCCCAGCGTTTCTCATGATGTACTCTGCATAGAAGTTAAATAAGCAGGGTGACAATATACAGCCTTGACGTACTCCTTTTCCTATTTGGAACCAGTCTGTTGTTCTATGTCCAGTTCTAACTGTTGTTTCATGACCTGCATACAGATTTCTCAAGAGGCAGATCAGGTGATCCGGTATTCCCATCTCTTTAAGAATTTTCCAGAGTTTGTTATGATCCACACAGTCAAAGACTTTGGCATAGTCAATAAAGCAGAAATAGATGTTTTTCTGGAACTCTCTTGCTTTTTCGATGATCCAGTGGATGTTGGCAATTTGATCTCTGGTTCCTCTACCTTTTCTAAATCCAGCTTGAAGATCTGGGAATTCTCAGTTGACGTACTGTTGAAGCCTGGCTTGGAGAATTTTGAGCATTACTTTACTAGCGTGTGAGATGAGTGCAATTGTGCTGTAGTTTGAGCATTCTTTGGCATTGCCTTTCTTTGGGATTGGAATGAAAACCGACTTTTTCCAGTTCTGTGGCCACTGCTGAGTTTTCCATATTTGCTGGCATATTGAGTGCAACACTTTCACAGCATCATCTTTCAGGATTTGAAATAGCTCAACTGGAATTCTCTCACCTCCACTAGCTTTGTTCATAGTGATGCTTCCTAAGGCCCACTTGACTTCACATTCCAGGATGTCTGGCTCTAGGTTGGTGATCACACCATCATGATTATCTGGCTCAGATTTTTCTGTAACTTTTCATGGAAAACTCAAATGAACTTTATGATCAACCCAACATATACATGCATATATATGTTTATGTATGTGTGTGTGTATAAAACCTGTATGTCAGAAAGTTATAATTTATTTTAAAAAATAAAGGACAAAAAGGTGGTTAAGGCTCCTATAATTTCACTATACCTAAAAAAAAACAAAAAACAAAAACGAGAGAATTTCAATATGCCTTGCTACTTTCAGAGAGGCAGTAGTTTTGAAATTAAAGCATCACTAGGTAGGGTAAATAGAAAACTAACTAGTAATTCACTGTTTAACCAGATCTGTATCTATCAATCCATCTTCCTTTTATTCTAAGTTTACCTTCTCCCATTATTGGACCACCAATTTGTTTGTACCCAGTAAAAAAAGGTATAGTAAGCTGGGATTTCAATTCCCAAGTTTTCCTTCAATCAATAGAGAAATGACAAAATACAAACTCCACCCTACTGATATTTTGCAAATAATCTCATTTTCTTTTCCAAGCACTGAGACTACTTTAAAAGAATGTTGTCTTCTAAATTCAAGAATGGCTAATGGCAATGAGGAAATTTAATTTAGATCCTAATTGACTTTACCAGTGACTGCTGTAAACTGTGGGTGATGTCAACTTTTAGATAAATAAAAGATAAAATTTAATGGTTAAATAATAAATTTTTATCCCATTATCTAAAAAATAGACAACTTCCAAGTGAAAGACTAGCCAGGGAAAAAGATGAGAAAATGGTTTCAGTAAACCGAGGGAAATAAAGGAGAGCATGCCTGATTAGGAAGGAAACTGACTGGCACAGAGCTCACATTCTCAGAGTGTTAACATTCACAGAATATCAACATCACAAAGATTTATTATGACATCTGGATATACTGTGCCTATTATTTAATGAACCTCATGGAAAACTCACAAATTAGGTAAGTAAATGGCTTAAAGCCAAAGTTCACTCAAGAAGTTAAAATGAAAACAAAAATAATAATTACCTCAATTCTATTACTTTGCTTTGATGACATCAGGAAATAGAAAATATTACTTCTTCAGATGTTACATTTGATTAAGCAAAGGACAACATCTTGAACTTTCATCCTAATTATAGTGTGGAGATCACTTTTATGTCACTTTAATCATATGAACTAGAAATAGCTAGAAAATAAAACAGTATTCTATACATATATACTTTACAATAATGGATACAATAACTGGGAAACAAATAATTTAAAACTCTGCAGAATTTATACTTAATCTTGATGTACATAAAGAATTATTAATTGGAATTCATAGTATAATAATACTTATTCATCACGTGAAAAGCATAATCTTTCTTTTTTGGATTAAAGTAATAAACTGCAATTTTCTCAAAACAAATCAAATTGAAGGTAAATAATTTTGAAAATTTCCATTCTCTCTTCTAAATATGAACTGAAAATTAACCAGGAAAAAATTTAAATTAGCTTGTTATTAAGTATAGAATAATGAAACAGAAAACATAGCTTAGACTTTCCTAAGCATTACAATAATAGATCAACTTCCTCAGCCCTGAAAAAACTATGGAAAGACTATGTTAGAGGGAAGACTATGTTCAGAAATGAATTCTTGGAAACTCCACAAAACTGTCCTATAATCTCATGATTTACAATAAGAAAATAAGGCATTAGTGGAAAAAAACTGAAGACAAATAAATGGAAATATATTCTATTCTTAAAGACTGGAAAAATCAATACTGTTAAAATGTCTGTACTATCCAAAGCAATCTACAGATCCTTTGCACTGTTACCAAAATTCCAACAGCAATTTTCACAGAAATAGGACAAATCCTAAAATTTACATGGAACCAAAAGAGATACAAATAGCCAAAGCAATCTTGAGAAAAAAGAACAAAGCTGGAGGTATCATTCATGCTCCTTGATTTCAAACTATATTACAAGGCTATCATAACCAAACAACATGACAGTAGCACAGAAAAAGACAATGGAACAGAACAGAGTCCAAAAATAAACCCATGCATACATGGTCAATTAATTTCTGATAAAAGAGCCAAGAATACACAATAGGGAAAGAGCAGTCTTTTCAATAGATTATGTTGGAAAAATTGGACAACCACGTGTTAAAGAATGAAACGGGATCATCATATACAAAAATTAATTCAAAATGGATTAAAGACTTGAATACCCAGAAGAAAACAAATAGCAAACTCCTTCACATCAGTCTTAATAATGATTTAAAAAAAAATTTTTGGATACAAAAAGTAAAGGTAACAAAAGTAAAAATAAACAAGTGGGATTACATCAAACTAAAAAGCTTCTACACAGCAAAGGAAACCATCAACCCAATAAAAAGGCAACTAACTGACTGGAAGAAAATATTTGTGAATCATATATATGTTAAGGAGTTATTTTCAAAAGATATAAAGAACTCATACAATTTCAATTAAAAACCCAAAAATCCAATTAAAACATGGGCAAAAGTTATGAACAGACATTTTTCCAAAGAAGACACACAGATGGTCAACACATACATGAAAAGGTGCTCAGTATCTCTAATCTTCAGGGAAACACAAACACAGTATCACCTCACAACTGACAGAATGGCTATTACCAAAAAGATAAGCAATAACAAGCATTGGTGAGAATGTGGGGAAAAGTGAACCATTGTGCACTGCTGGTGGGAATGAAGAGTGGTGTAGCCACTGTGGAAAAACAGTATGGAGATTCCTCAAATAATAAAAAATAGAACCACCATGTCATTTCATGGGAAATAGATGGGGAAACAGTGGAAACAGTGTCAGACTTTATTTTTGGGGGCTCCAAAATCACTGCAGATGGTGATTGCAGCCATGAAATTAAAAGACGCTTACTCCTTGGAAGAAAAGTTATGACCAACCTAGATAGCATATTCAAAAGCAGAGACATTACTTTGCCAGCGAAGGTCCATCTGGTCAAGGCTATGGTTTTTCCAGTGGTCATGTATGGATGTGGGAGTTGGACTGTGAAGAAAGCTGAGCGCCGAAGAATTGATGCTTTTGAACTGTGGTGTTGGAGAAGACTCTTGAGAGTCCCTTGGACTGCAAGGAGATCCAACCAGTCCACTCTAAAGGAGATCAGTCCTGGGTGTTCTCTGGAAGGACTGATGCTAAAGCTGAAACTTCAATACTTTGGCCACCTCATGTGAAGAGTTGACTCACTGGAAAAGACTCTGATGCTGGGAGGGATTGGTGGCAGAAGGGGACGACAGAGGATGAGATGGCTGGATGGCATCACCGACTTGATGAACATGAGTTTGGGTGAACTCCGGGAATTGGTGATGGATAGGGAGGCGTGGCGTACTGCAATTCATGGGGTAGCAAAGAGTCGGACACGACTGAGTAACTGAACTGAACTGATGGCCAACCAATTCCACTTTGGGGTATTTATTTTAAGAAAACAAAAACACAAACTTGAAAAGATATTCGTACCTCATGTTCACTGCAGCATGAGTCAAAACAGCCAAGAGATGGAATCAACCTAAGTGTCCACTGATGGCTGAACAGATAAAGAAAATGTGGTATACATATACAATGGAATACTATTCACCCATAAAAGATGTCATTTTGCCATTTTGTGACAATATGGATTGACTCTGGAGGTTTGTGCTAAGGGAAATTAAGTCAGAGAAAAGCAAATACCTTATGATCTCATTTGTATATAGAATCTTAAAAAAAAAAAAAAAAACCCACCCACCTCAAAAAACCCACCAAACTTATGAAGAGAACAGACTGGTGGTTGCCAGAGGCAAAGGTAGGACAATGGATAAAATGGGTGAAGGTGGTCAAAAGGTACATATTTCAAGTCATAAAAGAAATAAGGCATAGGAATGTAATGTACAGCTTGGTGTCAGTAGTTAGTAATACTGTGCTACAGTTTTGAAGGTTGCTAAGAGATGATTAAAAGTTCTTATCACAAGAAAAAAACTTTTTAACTATGTATGGTGATGGATGGTAGATTTATTAGTGATCACTTGCAATATATACAAATATCAAATCATTATGCTGCATACCTAAAACTAGTAATATGTAAATTACACCTCAATCAAAAAAACAAAAAACTAATCTCCAGAGAGTGGGGCATAGTTCTTGGGGGATTAGCCTATTGTGTTCCCTCTTTGCCTGGCAAAGTAATAAAGGCACTTTTTCCTTCTCCTCCATAAAAAGAAAAAATCTAATCTCACATTTTAGAATACTTGAAATAAAAAACAATTTGCATCTTGGAAAAAATAGGCACAACCAAACTTTATAGTTTTATGATATCATATTCTGAAACACCAGAATCACTTTCCAGAAAACACACAAGGTTCTATTAATCATAATAACATCTTTAAAAAATACTTTGCCTTTTCAATTAGTTCTAGGTCAAGGCTAGGAAAGCTCCATAAACTTTTTATTAAGAATATGACATGCATAAAACATGGTTTCGGAGAAGGCAATGGCACCCCGCTCCAGTACTCTTGCCTGGAAAATCCCATGGATAGAGGAGCCCAGTAGGCTGCAGTCCATGGGGTCGCTGAGGGTCGGACACAACTGATCGACTTCACTTTCACTTTTCACTTTCATGCACTGGAGAAGGAAATGGCAACCCACTCCAGTGTTCTTGCCTGGAGAGTCCCAGGGACGGGGGAGCCTGGTTGGTTGCCATCTATGGGGTCACACAGAGTCGGACACGACTGAAGCGACTTAGCTTAGCAAAACATGGTTTTATGGTTCCAATTTATGTTTATAAATATAAAGCAAAAACTGTGATATTCAGTAGCAAAATTATGGACAATTATTCTTTCTGGGTCTTAAGGTCACAAGAAGGCTATGGAGAGAAAGGAACTAAATTTAGTGACATCTTAGTGTGTGACAGGCTCTTTTAATTATGACTTACTTTTCAAAACAACCATGTGGAAAAACAAACTCTGGAAATACATATAAGAAATTATTGATGTATTTGGTGATTACTGGTAGATATGGAGAGGGGGCAAAAACTGAGAACATGAGAAACAAGAGTAGGAATAATGCTTCTCAATATATGTTTACTATTTTTAACGTTATAAACATTACAAATCACCTATCCAAAAAAGTAAATTTAAAAAAAAAATCAAAAAATTTTAAAACCCTTAAGAACAAGAGGCCTATGAGAAGAGCAAAAAAAAAAAAAAAAAAAAAATGGGGAGACAGGCATTTGGCAGGGGTCCTAGATCATCAATACATCTGATAACAGCATTATATATATGGTCTATATATATATATTTTTTTTTTTTTTGTATTTTTTTCTCTATAGGTCTTTAGATGTTTTTTAAAACCCCAAAGTACACACTGTTGTTGGTATTTTATAGAAACATTTATTTAGCTTTGCATATATGTTTACAACTTTACTTCATTTCCTCTTGCATCTCCTACTATCTATGAGATTATTTTCATTCTTCTTGAAATATAACCTTTAGAAGTTTGTACAAATCTTTTGGTGGTAAATTCACAGTTTTTGTTTATATGTAAATGGCTTTATTTCATCTCTATTCTTGAGAACAAATTGGCGTTTTCCAGAACGTGCAGAGATGAAGTTTGGGGTGTGAGATATTTATTCGGGAACAGTATCTACAATTGGACAGAAGAAAGTGACCTACCATGCTTTCTCAGAAAAGCCTCAGCCAAACTTGTAGGGAGTCTGGAGCAAATAAGAATCATCAGAGGGTCCTATGCTGGGCCAACGGCCCACCTAAGAATTGCTGGTTGCAGGCCCACCTCAGATAAGGCAGTTCTCCACCTGAAGGGTGTCTACTGACCCCACTCCCTGAAGCTGAGAGGCTCGTCTTTCTGTGAAGGGGATCTGGCTGTGCATCCCCACAAGAGTTTTACATGGTACAAAATTCTGGTTGAAAAGATTTTTTTCCTCTCAACATTTAAAATATATAATTTTCTGGCGTTTGTTATTGTTAAGGACTCTGCTGTCATTCTAACTGATGGTCTTTTTTAGATCTGTCCCCTTTTCTGAGACTGTTTTTTATGACTCCTCTCTTTGGAGTTCTGCAGTTTCGTTGAAGTGTGTATTTCTTTTTACTTATCCTGCTAGTGGTATGCAGTACCTCCTTGGTCTGTGAATTCACGTGTTTAGCAGTTGTGGAAAATCTGTAGTCATTATCTCTTTTAATATTGTCTCTCCTAGATTCTCTCAATTCCCTCCCTCCTGGAAATCTAATTATTGGGTAGGCCAAAAAGTTCATTCAGATACAGAAAACCCATACCATCTTTTGGCCAACCCAATATACTCCTATTCAACCTTCTTATTCTGCCCTCCATTTCTCTTAACATCACTTTCACATTTTCCTTGTCTCTCTTATGGCATTCTGCATAGTTTTATTTTCACCTACTACCAGTTCATTAAATTTCTCTTCAAACAGCAGCCTAAATTGCTGTTTCATAATAAATATTTCAGGAATTCTATCAAATGAGTTTCCATTTCAAAATTTATGTTTCTAGATTTTTTAAAAAATCTATTATTTCAAGTAATTTCTTGTAGATTGGTAACCTGTGACTATATTTCCTATTTCTATTAACATTACATACTTACCTATTTTATCATTCGGTATTTGACAATTTCAGTATCTGCAGTTTTAAGTTTGATGCTGTGACTCAGTCATAGTGGCTTGTTTTCTCATGTGTTTGGTGGCTTTATATTTTGAGCTCTTTGGTGAATCAATTAGTGGGAATCCTGAAGAAAGTACTATTCTAGCTGATTGACAGGAGGCACAACTAACCTGCAAACACTTCAGCCTATGGGCCTGCTGATTTAGGCTAGCAAGGGAGTTCCTGGCTCCCTTTCTCCATTTACCAACTGGCCCAAGGCTCACCCTTCTCCAATAGCAACCACACTTGTGTGACCTTTCCCATCTCATCCACCTAATATCCCCTGCTTGATGAGCCCTAGCTCCTTATTGGTCTGGTCCCAATTCATAATAATTTTTGAAGTGGGGGACTCTTTGGAGATCTCCCCTCAATCATGCAAGATCTATGATATCTCAAATAGTGAGTTCTTTCCAGATTTAACTGGTTCAGACTTTGCTGATGCTCCTACTCAGACATATTGTCAGAAGTCATACTGTCTGAAGAAACCTGTGCATATTTGTTCTCCTAATGCTCTACTTTAAGACAAACTTCTTAGCTCTTTAACAAACTTAACAATATTAATGAACTCAATGACCTTAACCAGCTACAGTGCATGTAGTCATGTCAAACTCTTTGCCACCCCATGGACTGTAGCCTGTCAGGCTCCTCTGTCTGTGGAATTTTTTAGGAAAGAATACTGGAGTGAGTTGGCATTTCCTCCTCTAGAGAATCTTCCCGACCCAGGGATTGAACCCATATCTCTTGCTTCTCCTGGACTGCAGGTGGATTCTTTACCACTAGTGTCACCTTAACACATTTTATAAAATCACTGAAAAAATATTTGTGATTCACTAGAGGGGTTTCCCCAGTGGCTCAGCAGTAAAGAATCTGCCTGCAATGCAGAAGATGCAGGAGACCCAGGTTCAATCCCTGGTTTGGGAAGATCCCCAACCCACTCCAGCATTCTTACCTGAAGACTCCCATGGACAGAGGAGCCTGGCAGGCTGCTGTCCATGGGGCTGCAAAGAGTCAGACACAACTGAAGCGACTGAGCAGCCAAGCAGGCAGAGAAAATAAAATGGAAGATTTCATACTCGACACAATCAGGCAGGTGGTTAGTAGTCTTTGGAATCATAAATACAATTCACACCTTAGCTTTATCACTTACTGTAAGAATCTAGATAAGTTGTATTTAATTGTAAGACTCAGTTCCTCATTTGTAAAGCAGAATACAATCTAACCTATTGTGCTATTTTGAGAATTAAAGGAGATAATGTGTATAAATTCACTGAATACAGAACCTGATGCACAGTAACCAGAAACTAGAAGCTTCTATGACTATTACATTATGTTGTTTCTATTTTACTATTCCCATAAACTACTCAACTTTTTCCTTGAACTGGTGTGGTATGACTTGAAAGACAACTGGAAATAAGATTTATTGGCATATCTTTATTACAGTGATGTACTAGAATTTATTTTATTGAATACTTTTACTACCATAATGTGAAAGAGTAAAATGATAATCCTCAAAAGCAGTAATGAGAATGAAACAGTGACAACTTCCATGGGACAGAAAAGTGTCATAGGTCACCAACCACTGTAATAAAAGAATTATCAAAGGTGATAGAGAATAATGCTTGCTATAGTTCAGAAGATGGCGAACTACAACCTACAGAGCCAATCTGCCCCAATTATATCACTGCCAACAAAGTCTTACTGAAACACTTCCAGTTGTTTATGTATTGTCTATGCCTGCTTTTCTGTGATTGTGGTTTCCATTATGTCCAGCCTCTGATAGATAAGGATAAGAGGCTTCTGGAAGTTTCCTGATGGGAAAGACTGACTGGGGGGGGGGGGGGGAAACTGGGTCTTGTTCCGATTGGGGGACCATACTCAGTAAATATTAATCAATTTTCTGTTGATGGGTGGGGCTGTGTTCCCGCCCTGTTATTTCACCTGAGACCAAACCAATGTGGAGGGAATGAAGATAATGGAGACCTCCTTCAAAAGATCTCGTATATGCATTGGCACACTCAGTGCACCCCTATTCTGCAGCAGGCCACTGCTGACCCACACCTCTGCCAGAGACTCCTGGACACTCACAGGCAACTCTGGGTCAACTCTCTTGTGGGGTCACTGCTCAAAGCCATGGTTTTTCCTGTAGTCATGTATGGCGTGCAAGTTGGACTATAAAGAAAGCTTAGGAATTGATGCTTTTGAACTGTGGTGTTTGAGAAGACTCTTGAGAGTCCCTTGGAGATCAAACCAGTTAATCCTAAAGGAAATCAGTCCTGAATATTCATTGGAAGGACTGATGCTGAAGCTGAAGCTCCAATACTTTGGCCACCTGATGCAAAGAACTGACTCAATGGAAAAGACCGTGATGCTGGGAAAGACTGAAGGCGGGAGGAGAAGGGGACGACAGAGGATGAGATGGCTGGATGGCATCACAGACCCAATGGACATGAGTTTGAGCAAGCTCCAGGAGTTGGTGAAGGACAGGGAAGCCTGGCGTGCTGCAGTCCATGGGGTTGCAAAGAATTGGATCTGACTGAGCTACTGAAGGCAGAGGAACCAGAGATAAAATTGCCAACATCTGCTAGATCATGGAAAATGCAAGAGAGTTCCAGAAAAACATCTATTTCTACTTTATTGACTATGCCAAAGCCTTTGACTTTGTGGATCACAATAAACTGGAAAATTCTGAAAGAGATGGGTATACCAGACCACCTGACCTGCCTCTTGAGAAACCTATATGCAGGTCAGGAAGCAACAGTTAGAACTGGACATGGAACAAAAGACTGGTTCCAAATAGGAAAAGGAGTACAAGGCTGTATATTGTCACTCTGCTTTTTTAACTTATACGCAGAGTACATCATGAGAAATGCTGGGCTGGAAGAAGCCCAAGATTCTCTAATCAAGATTGCTGGGAGAAATATCAATAACCTCAGATATGCAGATGACACCACCCTTATGGCAGAAAGTGAAGAGGAACTCAAAAGCCTCTTGATGAAAGTGAAAAGGAGAGTGAAAAAGTTGGCTTAAAGCTCAACATTCAGAAAATGAAGACAATGGCATCTGGTCCCATCACTTCATGGGAAATAGATGGGGAACCAGTGGAAACAGTGTCAGACTTTATTTTTCTGGGCTCCAAAATCACTGCACATGGTGACTGCAGCCATGAAATTAAAAGACGCTTACTCCTTGGAAGAAAAGTTATGTCCAACCTAGATAGCATATTCAAAAGCAGAGACATTACTTTGCCAACAAAGGTCCATCTAGTCAAGGCTATGGTTTTTCCAGTGGTCATGTATCGATGTGAGAGTTGGACTGTGAAGAAAGCTGAGCGCCAAAGAATTGATGCTTTTGAACTGTGGTGTTGGAGAAGACTCTTGAGAGTCCCTTGGACTGCAAGGAGATCCAACCAGTCCATTCTGAAGGAGATCAGTCCTGGGTGTTCTTTGGAAGGAATGATGCTAAAGCTGAAACTCCAATACTTTGGCCACCTCATGTGAAGAGCTGACTCATTGGAAAAGACTCTGATGCTGGGAGGGATTGGGGGCAGGAGAAGGGGACGACAGAGGATGAGATGGTTGGATGGCATCACCGACTTGATGGACGTGAGTTTGAGTGAACTCTGGGAGTTGGTGATGGACAAGGAGGCCTGACGTGCTGCGATTCATGGGGTAGCAAAGAATCGGACATAACTGAACGACTCGACTGAACTGAACTGAGTGACTGAACTGACTGATAGCTGCTTTTGCACTACACCAGCAGAGCTGAGTTGTTGCAACAAAAACCACATGGCTGACAAAGCCTAAAATATCTACTATATGACCTTACAGAGAAAGTTTGCTGTGCCCTGCTGTAGACTGTGGCAAGAACACTGAATTTTTTCCTAAATATGTATAAACCACTTGTACACTAGATAGTATATATCAGAAGATAGTGAAGGACAGAGAAGCCTGGCATGCTGCAGTTCATGGGGTCACAAAGAGTCGGACACGACTTAATGAATGAACACCACCACCACCACCACCACCAGATCTATCTGCAGTTAAGACTAAAAAGGAACTCATGGCTTAGGCTATTTAGTGTGTTTAGCATAGGCCAAAATGACTTGTATATTTTAAAGTATTTATCCAAAAGTGCCCCTTGATAGCATTGTACAGCCTGTACATAATAGTATGAATACTTTTAAAATAAATTTAATATTCTATACTTCCAAAATATAATATTTCAAAATATTTTCCTATAAGAGACTTAGAATATTTTTTCAGTAACTCTCCCTCTTTCCCTCTATCACAAGCACTGAACAATTTTGAGGAAAAATCAGTTTGGTTCTAGGAAGTCACAGGCAGGATACTTACCACTTTAAAGATTAGTAGCAGGAAAAAAAAAAAAGATTAGTAGTACATACCATATGTTGATAGAGAATTATTTGCTGTCATTAATGTTGGAAGAGCAAAACATACCCATTTCCTTATGGTCCTTTCATAAACAATGCTGATTCCTTTTGGTATTGTCTGGTAAAGGGGAAACACTCTTATCAGAAAATGAAGCTAAAATCATAAGTTAGATATGTTATTATTCTATTTTTGTATGTTTCTGAATCAAGATTAGATAAACAACAGATGGGCTGCTTTCTGTGGCTGAAAATAGAAATAATGGGTTTTTTTGTTTTCTACACAAATAATTTTTTTTTTAATTCTACAAATAGCTTTAATGTGAATTTGACAGTCTTAGCTAAGCTGCTTCTATTATGGTAAGACATTTCTATTATTGAAACACAGGTTCTAGTATCAAAATTCCTTGGGACATAGATCATTGGATTAGATGGATGAAAGAGAAAAAAATGAAGAGGGAAACTTTAGGAAAGGAAACATGTTCTTTTGAAAATCAATGTTTAAAAGACAAAACAATGATTCTAAATACAGAATATAAGAACAATTCTTTTTTAAACCTCAGGAATTATGTATTTGTAACAGCAGAATAATGAAATTTTTCTTTGTGCATGGCATTCTAGTAGGAGGCTTAACCTTATTTTCTCATTTAATCTTCACAGCCACCTATGAGGTAGATATTACTGTATTTAACATATTATTCCCTATATTTTATATGAGGAAACTGAGACTCAAAGTGTTAGACGGGACTTTAAACCCCATGTTTTTAATAAATATGTTACATGTGAATGGCTTTCTAGAAATATCAACAAACTTTGAAATGTGTAACTCTTTCATAAAATGCTTTGAGCCTCTTAGAAGCCCCTAAATAAATAGACGGAAATACTTTAAAAGGAAAAAAAAATTAAAACTAAGTACCTGGAAAATTAGTGTTACTTAAGTAAAACATAAGATGAGATATATTCTAGGAATAAACTTTACTAATTTTAAACTGTAAAATATACATTATTCTGAAAACTCAAGCTATATTTCATGACCAACTCTTTTCAGGCATTAAATATTACTTTCTCAAGAATTACTTAACACACATTTTTTAAGTGTTCTTGCAAAAAACAGTTGGTGTAAAGTATTTTAAAATCCAAGCAGTGACCTGTTTTCAGCAAGGACATTCATTTTAAATATTTTAAAATACTTTACACAAGCCCACTTTTCTTCAAATCAGGGACTTAAATATATGCAATTTACTTTAAACCCAACTGGGTATTTTGAAACAATGTGATCAACTACCTCAAACATTTTTCAAATGTTTGAAAGTTTCATTAATATGAGAAATGACTACAAAGAAACCATACTGATATACATGTGAACATATATTCAAATATTACATTCTCCAAGACACCTGAGGAGGCTACCTCAAGGATAACATCATTGCTTAATACATTTTAAAAACCTCTCATTAGGAATTATCATCAAAACTTGACAAGCATTCTTCTAGGCATGCTCAGTAATAGTAAATCTTATTCAATTACTTATGGATAACACTGCAAATAGGAATTCAATAGCTCTAGGGCTCAGTTTACATGTCTGTATAAAATTCCTCTGAAGTAAAATCCTGAATGAAAACTAATATTAAAATTCTAGTGTTTGAGTTTCATTAATATGAGGTACCCAGAGCAATCAAATTCATAGAGAAATAAAGTAGAACAATGGTTGCCAAAGGCCAGGAGACAGGGAGGAATGGAGAATTGCAGAATTTCAGTTTGGAAAGATGAAATTTCTCTCTCTTTACTTCAAAGATACCATGACAGAGGATTTTTACAGGATGATATACCGACTCTTTCAAAGAGCAGACAGTCCCTATTCATTGTAAAAACTGTTTCAAAGAACAGGAGGAAAAGACCTCACTTTATGAAGCTATTACATCCTTGACACCAAAAAGGAAAAATACATGGCAAGAAAAGAAAAACTATTAATATCACAGTCTATATCTCTCATGAGTATAGACACAAAAATCTTAAATAAAACATAAGAACTGGAATGTGAGATATGAACTTGGCCTTGCTTGCAGCAACAGGATTTCTACAAAGAATATATAAGAGAATTTACACACAATTAGAGCTAACAGAAGAGTTCAGCAGGGATGCTCAATATAAGGTCAATATATAAAAATCAGTGGCATTCTTGTAGACCAGCAATAACCAACTGAAAAATGTAACAGAGAAAAGATCTCATTCACAATTGAAACAAAATTTGTAAGGTACCTAGGAACAAGTTAATGAGTACATAAATAAAGAAACAAAAAGATACTAAAACTCAGTATCACAAAGACAGAAATTTTCCCTGGATTCATTTAAAACCTAAAACAATTTCAACAAAATACAAACTGTTTTTCATGAATAAATTATTCTAAAATTCAAACAGAACAGTGCCAGGAACAGTTAAAATAATTTTGAAGCAGCATAAAGTAGAGGAAATGTGGGATTGAAACAAGGTTGTTCAAACAGAGCAATAAATAAGAGAGCCTAAAAATGGAACTTGTATATTACAGCAATGCATTACTATTCAGATGGGCTATCTGATAAACGGTGCAAAAAGCACCATTCATATGAAAAACTAAAATTGTTACTCATAACATAGATAAAAATGAATTTCAAGAGATTAGAGCCTTGAATTTATCAAATTTTAAAAACTTCTGTAAAAAGACGACAGACCGTTTTTATAATTTTCAGAGGTAGGGAGGGATTTTTTAAAACACAAAAGGCAAAGAAAACACAAAGTGAAAAGACAAGCAGGATAAGATATCTGCAATGCAAGTAACTGAAGAAGAATTAAAACAAGAATAACAACAAAAGGCAAATAACCTGACAGAGCAGTGGACAAAGGCAACAAACAGGCAAATCACAGAAGAGAAACCCCAAACAGCCAATAAACATATGAAAACACCGAGGCATAAGGGGAAATAAAAATAAAAATCAAGACAGGCTTGAGATATTGTTTCAAAGGTTGACAAACTTAAAAGCCTGGCAACACCAAGATGGGGCGAAACGGGGAATTCCAACTCTATACTGAGTGTAAATTAAAATAACCACTTGAGTTGAAGATGCCGATATGTTAAAATGCCAGGACTACACTTTTGGGTATACACCCCATGAACATTCTTGGTCATGTACAAGGAAGATAGGTATTACAATAGTAAAACACTTGGAAACTCTATGTCCATCAGCAAAATAATGAGTAAAGTATATCTGTACATTAAATCTCTCTACTGCAGTTAAAATGAACAAGTTAGTGGTACACATACTGTCATGTATATTCCCAACAACTTAAACATGGCATTTGCTAAAGTTTGGTACTGAATGATTTTAAAAAAGTTTATGTACGTATGTGTGTGTGTAAATAACACTAACAGAAGCAACAATAAATGAAAAAATGAGTAACAGAACATTCGAGCACTTATTATACAGAAGGCACACTTCTAACTGCATGTAGATGCCTAAAAACAGTCATAGGAGACAGATTATACTACTATTTCTATCTAACACGATTACTCTTTTATCACTATGAGATTCCATTACTCATTCTACAGATGAGGAATTGAAGTGGAAAGAGGTGAAGTTGATCTAAAACTATAAAACTAGTAAATAATAAGAGTTAGATATGAAGCCAGGATTCCTGACCCAGACTTTATAGCTTATTAACTATGTTAGTTATTATACCATTTTCTATTCTTTTTAGGATGTTGGAAATCCAACATTATTTCTGTAAGTTGGAAATAAAAAACACTCATAGAACCTATGACTGTAAAGAAATGAATACACACCCATATTTTTGTATAGCTCCAAATGGTTCTAAAGATTCTAAAAGATCCTTTGGAATGTCTTGAAAATAGTGGCGTCCCAACTACTCTAATTTACATGTTTAAGGTCTGGTATTTTTCAGGTCATTATTTCAGAGCCAAACATTATTTCTTTTATAGTACTAAGATAATATATATTTGGAATCCTAAAACCTTACATGGAGAAGCTGCTGCTGCTAAGTCGCTTCAGTCGTGTCCGACTCTGTGTGACCCCATGGATGGCAGCCCACCAGTCTCCCCCATCCCTGGGATTCTCCAGGCAAGAACACTGGAGTGGGTTGCCATTTCCTTCTCAATGCATGAAAGTGAAAAGTGAAAGTGAAGTCGCTCAGTCGTGTCCGACTCTTAGCGACCTCATGGACTGCAACATACCAGCAGCCTCCTCCGTCCATGGGATTTTCCAGGCAAGAATACTGGAGTCACGATGCCATTGAAGCACATGATATAATTCAATCATCTTTTTCTCTCCCATTAGAGGCAAAATTTGATTACTTAGCTTCAGGCCTGAAAACTCATACTAAGAGTTTTTAATAAGCAATTCTATCAAGAAATGTAGTAAAATTTCAATTACTCTTCTTTCTGGTCTCTCCATTATAGGTTGTTTTTTAAAAGCCAGTAGCTAGTACTTAACAATAATATATATAATAATAATATATATTATGTATAATATATATTATAATAATTAAAATGTAATTTTGTGTAGAATTATTTATACCACAAAATAAAAAAGGAAATGGCATTTTCAGTCATCAAGTATTTACGATAATTGACTATGTGCTAATCACACACTCCTTGTTTCCAGTAAAACTGGAACATTTCTTAAAAATGTCTTTTCTTCTGAATCTACACATTCCCATTCTCAATACCATCATCTACTAACCTATAGAACATGCTTTGAAAAAATATGAAAAAGATATTATTGTGTTTAAAGAGTTCACTGTCTATTAGGGGAAGGAGACAAGTAAACAGAAGTTATCTACAATGCATAAGTACTTTAATAAAGTGAGCAAGTCACTTAACATTTCTAAGCCTCAAATGAGATAGATGTTTAAGAACTCTAAATTACAGAGGGAACTTGAATAAACCATCTCTAAGGTCCTCTCTAGATATAAAATTCTATGATTATCTGATCTCTTTAAATTAAAAGGTAAATCACAAAATATTCAGTACGCAAGAAAGAAAAACTAAGACCAACTAAAAGATGAAACTTTGTACAAATGCATTCTAATTTTTTTTCAAAACTGTTAAAACTCCCGTTCTAACTATCAGTAAAATTTCCACAGATTGTCTTTTAATCAACATCTTCCCCTCAAATCTGCAGACTTCTAAGTAATCAACAAGCAACTATTTTGTGATAACACAAGTAAAGTGCTTAAAAGCCCATGGTTTGGACTCAAGAGAGTGATCTTTTAAAAGGAAGATGTTAACAGAAACGTGTGTATGACATTCTTACTACAATAAATTTGTTCATTAACTTCACTTCAAAATTTTAACGTTCAGGTTTTTCATGAAGAGGTTAAAAAAAAAAAAAAAAACAGCTAAGATTAGCTTTTTTCACTGTTAAGTATTTTGAAATTTAGAACAAGGTTTCCCTTACCTGATATGGACATGGAATGTGATATTCTCTGCAGCGTTCTTGTATTCACATTGTTTCCCAGATGCCACGGTAAGCTTGCTCATAAAAGTAGCATCCAATTACAACCATGAGTGGTACGAGATACACAGTGCTGAAAACACCAATCCGGATCATAAACTTCACCAGTTTATCCTGGTTCTCCTTTTCTAATGGAATCTCAATTCGCACTCTGTTTAGGGATATAATGCCGGCTAAAAGTAGTGAAACCCCAACTACCACATACAGGCAGAGGGGTGCAAGAACAAAATACCTCAAGGCATCAACATCGTAGAGGCCAACAAAACACACGCCACTTATATTGTCACCTTCAATTTTATTCATCGCTAAAAGGATGATGGTCAGCGTTCCAGGGATGCCCCAGGCACTGGCGTGGAACAGCAAGGCTTTCTTCTCAATAGCTTCACTACCCCACTTTGGCACAGCTGCCAAGAACCACGTGATGGTAAGAATCACCCACCAAACGCTGCCAGCCATAGTAAAAAAGTAGAGTACCATAAAAAGCATGGTACAGGCTTTGTTATGAGATCCCTGGGTCACTGTGGAAGCCTTATACTGTGCAGGGCTGGATGCATTGCAGGCGACTCGGTCCTCAAGCAAAAACCCAATAAACAAAATTAATGACACCATCATGTAGCAGACGGCATAAAATATAATGGGTCTTTCAGGATAACAGAATTTTATCACATCAACCAAAAAAGTTAAAAAAGTAAACAACATGGCAGAGAGGCAAATGATTGAAATCAATCCTATGAAATACAGAGCAAATGAAAGCTCTCTCTCCTAAAGTACATATTTGGACAAGGAGGTGAACAATCACGCATGTGCAAAAAGGAATAGCCAAGATCAGGATCATTTTTCAACTCGGGCACACCAAAAGCCATAGTCCCTCTGCACTGCCACTGAGGCTCCTTCAGTAGGATCACCAGCTAAATTCAGGTCCACCAGCTGAGGATACAGCTCACCACAATCTGGGAACCTAAAAACACAAGACAAGAATCATTTACTTATGAACCCAATGATTTGGATTTCCACATTTAGCAGTTGCGGCTTATTTATGCTTATGTCCTTGGAGAACATTACGATATGGTGAAGAAATAATGCAATATCTTGCTTGTGGGTCATACAATGAGATATTCCACAGCTGACAAAAAAACGAAAAATGTATACTTAATTTTGTTTTGGCTTCAAAAATGGTACTCTTTATTAAAACAGGCATAGCCATTAATAAATAGTGTAATTAGTACTATTTATTAAGACAGTTTACAGTAAGATTTCAAACTATAAATAAGTATATATATATAAAATAAACATACATAAAAAGCTCCAGTAGAATACTAGCTAAAAGTTATTTTTTTTAACATTTAATTACAAGGTAGTCCTCAATTTACCCTAGACTCAAACAGAACTTTCTTAAAAATAAGAGGTAAAAATCTTCCCTAGAACAAGACTGCGGAGGAGTCAGTGAACGTGGAGTACATCTCTCTCCAAGGATTCATCAGGAATACACCTTCAGAGACAGAAGTACATGCAGGACACCAGCTAACAGAGGACAAGAGTACCTGACCAGTGGAAAATAATATATAGAACCACACAAAACTCGGTAGGAGGAAGGAAATACAGGGAAAAACAGGAGTGTTAGAAAGACTGGACCTGCCCTCGGCGGGTGGGGGAACTGAGGCGGGGTCCAATCCCCACATCGGGGCAACTGTCTGAGTCAGAGGAGAAACATTTAAGGCTGAGTGAAACAGCTGATCTGTGGCAGCCTAAATGGAGTGAGAGACAGTCCTTGCCGCAGCCATACAGACCCTAGACAGGGACACAGGTTCCCTGGAAGGCACAGCAGCTGGGAGCTGGAGTTTAGGGATTGTGGGGCAATCCCAGGGCGAGGGCTGCTGTTGACTGCGGAGAGATGGATTGAGGGGATGTGAGGGAGAAGAGACGGGTTGAGGGGATATGAGGGAGGAAAGCCAGGCAGCCATGGAAGCAAGCGATACTGCTGAGTCACAGGCAGGGGATGGAGCCATCACCATGGCCTCTCTCCCCACAGGCCAGTATCAGCAGCTGAACAATAGAGAGGGTGGTCCATCAAATGCCTGACACACTGCACTACAGAATAGGACCCACCCAGGGTGCCACTTTACATGCCAGAGGCGCCAACCTACACACTAGGATCTCAGCCAGGAGGGGCCCTCTATGTGCATGACACACCGAACAGGAGAGAAGGACCCCAGGCAAGGTAGCCCTCTAAGTGCCTCAACAGACGGAGCTACAGATAGGCCTTTTGGTCGCCAGCTGCAAGAGGCTCAAAAAAAGACTCTGATAGGGACATAACTCCTGCAGCGGAGGCAGTCCGTGTCCTTGCACACTTGGCACTGCCAGGGTCCTTGCAAGCCACACAGCTCTGCCACCTTCATGCTCAACTCTCACTGGGGCAGAGCTGCCACAGGCAAAAAACATATTGCATCTATGCCCACAGGGTCGCTTCAGTCATGTGCAGCTCTTTGCTGCCCTGTAAATGGTGGCCTGCCAGGCATCTCTGTCAGGAGGAGGGACTTCTCCAAGCAAGAATACTGGGCGTACTGGCCAATACTGGTTGCCATACCCTTCTACAGCACTGTATTTCCTGCTGCCCTAGCAGCCAATTCCCCTGAGTACCTGGTGCTGCCAGAACCCCTGTGACCCAAGCAGCTGCACCACCTCCACACCTGGCCCTCAAAGGGGCAAACCCAAGCCCTCCAGGGCAGCCCCAGGAGCAAACCCCAGTGGATGACCCACATGTATAGGTGGAAATGAAACCACAATTGAAACCCAGGGGCAGTGTGGCTAAGAAGACCCAAAACCTTACCACCAGCTGTACAAGCTGCAGATTAAATCCACACGATCAACTAGGCAGACTCTGTGTCTATGGAATATTTAAAAGGTCAGTGAGAGCTACCACAAAAGAAATACTCATGAGTACTGATAGCTGTGGACACTGGAGGGAAAAATACACAGGAGTAGGACCAGATTAGAATCTGAGCTGCCCCCACAGCAGGCCCAAGAGACCAGCAGAGTGTTGGAGGGCATTCGAGGGAGGTAAATTGGACTATGACTCTCAGCGAGGGGAAGGACGCTGACAGCAATGACTCAAGAAAAACATTTATTATTATTTTTTGACTTGTTCTGTAGATTCTTTGGCTTTTTTTTTTTTTTCTTTTTTCTCCTTTTTTCCCCCTCTGTTGTAGCTGTCGATTTTACTGGCACTGACTGTGTGGATCACAATAAACTGAGGAAAATTATGAAAGTGATGGGAATACCAGACCACCTGACCTGACTCTTGAGAAATCTGTATGCAGGTCAGGAAGCAACAGTTAGAACAGGACATGAAACAACAGACTGGTTCCAAATAGGAAAAGGAGTACGTCAAGGCTGTATATTGTCACCCTGCTTATTTAACTTATAGGCAGAGTACATCATGAGAAAAGCTGGGCTGGAAGAAGCACAAGCTGGAATCAAGACTGCCAGGAGAAATATCAATAACCTCAGATATGCAGATGACACCACCCTTATGGCAGAAAGTGAAGAGGAACTCAAAAGCCTCTTGGTGAAAGTGAAAGTGGAAAATGAAAATGTTGGTTTAAAGCTCAACATTCAGAAAAGAAGATCATGGCATCCAGTCCTATCACTTCATGGGAAATAGATGGGGAAACAGTGGAAACAGTGTCAGACTTTAGTTTTGGGGGCTCCAAAATCACTGCAGATGGTGACTGCAGCCATGAAATTAATAAATTTAATAGTCTATACTTCTAAAATATAATATTTCAAAATATTTTCCTATAAGAGACTTAGAATATTTTTTCAGTAACTCTCCCTCTTTCCCTCTATTACAGGCACTGAACAATTTTGAGGAAAAATCAGTTTGGTGCTAGGAAGTCACAGGCAGGATACTTACCACTTTAAAGATTAGTAGCAGGAAAAAAAAAAAGATTAGTAGTATATACTATATATTTATAGAGAATTATTTGCTGTCATTAATGTTGGAAGAGCAAAACATACCCATTTCTTTATGGTCCTTTCATAAACAATGCTGATTCCTTTTGGTATTGTCTGGTGAAGGGGAAACACTGTTATCAGAAAATGAAGCTAAAATCATAAGTTAGATATGATGTTATTATTCTATTTTTGTATGTTTCTGAATCAAGATTAGATAAACAACAGATGGGCTGCCTTCTGTGGCTGAAAATAGAAATAATGGGTTTTTTGTTTGTTTTCTACACAAATAATTTTTTAAAAAATTCTACAAATGGCTCTAATGTGAACTTGACAGTTCTGGCTAAGCTGCTTCTATTACGGTAACACATTTCTATTATTGAAACACAGGTTCTAGTATCAAAATTCCTTGGGACATAGATAATTGGATTAGATGGATGAAAAGAGAAAAACACGAAGGGGAAACTTTAGGAAAGGAAACATATTCTTTTGAAAAATCAATGTTTAAAAGACAAAATGAGGATTCTAATACAGAATATAAGAACAACTTTTTTTTAAACCTCAGGAATTATGTACTTGTGACAACAGAATAATGAAATTTTTCTTTGTGTATGGCATTCTAGTAAGAGGCTTAACTTTATTTTCTCATTTAATCTTCACAGCCACATATGAGGTAGATATTACTGTATTTAACATATTATTCCCTATATTTACATGAGGAAACTGAGACTCAAAGTGTTACAGACGGGACTTTAAACCCCATGTTTTTAATAAATATGTTACATGTGAATGGCTTTCTAGAAATATCAACAAACTTTGAAATGTGTAACTCTTTCATAAAATCATTTGAGCCTCTTAGAAGCCCCTAAATAAATAGGAGGAAATACTTTACAAGGCAAAACAAAAAAAAAAAACAACAACAACAACAAAAAAACCTAAGTACCTGGAAAATTACTGTTACTTAAATAATACATAAGATGAAACATATTCTAGGAATAAACTTTACTGATTTTAAACTGTAAAATATACATTATTCTGAAAACTCAAGCTATATTTCATGACCAACTCTTTTCAGGCATTAAATATTACATTCTCAAGAATTATTTAACACACATTTTTAAAAAAGTGTTCTTGCAAAAAACAGTTGGTGTAAAGCATTTTAAAATCCAAGCAGTGAATTCCTGTTTTCAGCAAGGACATTCATTTTAAATATTTTAAAATACTTTACACAAGCCCACTTTTCTTCAAATCAGGGACTTAAATACATGAAATTTACTTTAAACCCAACTGGGTATTTTGAAACAATGTGATCAACTACCTCAAACAGTTTTCAAATGTTTGAAAGTTTCATTAATATGAGAAATGACTACTGATAGAAACCGCACTGATATTCACATGAACATATATTCAAATATTACGTTCTCCAAGACACCTGAGGCAGCTACCTCAAGGATAACATCATTGCTTAATACATTTTAAAAACCTCTCATTAGGAATTATCATCAAAACTTGACAAGCATTCTTTTAGGCATGCTCAGTAACAGTAAATCATATTCAATTATGTATGGATATTACTTCAAATAGGAATTCAATAGCTCTAGTGCTCAGTTTACAAGTCTGTATAAAATTCCTCTGAAGTAAAATCCTGAATGAAAACTAATATTAAAATTATAGTGTTTGAGTTTCATTAATATGAGGTACCCAGAGCAGTCAAATTCATAGAGAAATAAAGTAGAACAATGGTTGCCAAAGGCCAGGAGACAGGGAGAAATGGGGAATTGCAGAATTTCAGTTTGGAAAGATGAAATTTCTCTCTCTTTACTTCAAAGATATGAAAGAGGATTTTACAGGATTTTACACTGACTCTTTCAAAGAGCAGACAGTCCCTCTTCATTGTAAAAACTGTGTGTCCGAACAGCAGGAAGTCCTCACACCAGGCTTCATTGTAAAAATTGTTTCCAAAGAACAGGGAGGAAAAATAATGCAAGAAAAGAAAAAAGTTTAATGAAGCTCAGTCTATATCCTTGACCCCATGGACACAAAAAAGGCTCCTCCAATATGGGACCTGAAAAAGAGACTGAACTATTATTCATTGTAAAACAAGAACACGAATGGCAAGACCTCACTTTATGAAGCTATCTCCTTGACACCAAAAAGGAAAATAGGATGGAGGAAAAAAAAACTTAAATAAAATCATAAGAAAAAAATCTTAAATAAAATTGGAAGAACTGGAATGTGAGATATGAACTTGGCCTTGCCTGCAGCAACAGGATTTCTACAAAGAATACATAAGAGAATTTACACACAATTAGAGCTAGCAGAAGAGTTCAGCAGGGATGCTCAATATAAGGTCAATATATAAAAATCAGTGGCATTCTTGTAGACCAGCAATAACCAACTGAAAAATGTAACAGAGAAAAGATCTCATTCACAATTGAAACAAACACTGTAAGGTACCTAGGAACAAATTAATGAATACATACATAAAGAAACAAAAAGATACTAAAACTCAGTATCACAAAGACAGAAATTTCCCTGGATTCATTTAAAACCTAAAACAATTTCAACAAAATACAAACTGTTTCTCATGAAGAAATTATTCTAAAATTCAAACAGAAGAGTGCCAGGAACAGTTAAAATAATTTTGAAGAAGCATAAGGTAGAGGAAATGTGGGATTGAAACAAGGTTGTTCAAACAGAGCAGTAAATAAGAGAGCCTAAAAATGGAACTTGTATATTACAGCAATGCATTACTATTCAGATGGTCTATTTGATAAATGGTGCAAAAAGCACCATTCATATGAAAAACAAAAATTGTTACTCATAACATAGATAAAAATGAATTTCGAGAGATTAGAGCCATGAATTTAAAAATCAAATTTAAAAAACTGCTGGAAAAAAACGGCAGACCATTTTTATGATTTTTAGAGGTAGGGAGGCATTTCTTAAAACACAAAAGGCAACGAAAACACAAAGTGAAAAGACAAGCTAGAGAGCAGGATGTCTGCAATGCAAGTAACTGACGAAGAATTAAAACAAGAATAACAACAAAAGGCAAATAACCTGACAGAGCGGAAGACAAAGGCAACAAACAGGCAAATCACACAAGAGAAACTCCAAACAGCCAGTAAACATATGAAAACACCGAGGCACAAGGGAAATAAAAATAAACATCAAGACAGGCTTGAGATATTGTTTCAAAGGCTGACAAAAACTTAAAAGCCCGAGAACACCAAGATGGGGCGAAATGGGGAATTCCCTCTATACTGACAGTGTAAATAAAAATAACCACTTGAGTTGAAGATGCCTATATGTTAAAATGCCACGACTACACTTTTAGGTATACACCCCATGAACTTTCCTGGTCATGTACAAGGAAGGTAGGTATTACAACAGTAAAACACTTGGAACTCTATGTCCCTCAGCAAAATAATGAGTAAATGAATTAAAGTATATTTGTCCATTAAATCTCTCTACTGCAGTTAAAATGAACAAGTTAGTGATACACATACTGTCATGTATATTCTCAATAACTTTAGCATTTGCTAAAGTTTGGTACTGAATGGTTTAAAAAACAGTTTATGTACATGTGTGTGTGTAAAACAGTAACAGCAGCAACAATAAATGAAAAAATGAGTAACAGAACTAACATTCGAGCGCTTATTATACGGAAGGCACTCTTCTAACTGCATGTAGATGCCTAAAAACAGTCCTAGGAGACAGATTCTACTATTATTTATATCTAACACAATTACTCTTTTGTTACTATGAGATTCCATTACTCATTCTACAGATGAGGAATTGAAGTGGAAAGAGGTGAAGTTGATCTAAAACTATAAAACTAGTAAATAATAAGAGTGAGATATGAAGCCAGGAATTCCTGACCCAGACTTTATACCTTAATAACTACATTAGTTATTATACCATTTTCTATTCTTTTTAGGATGTTGGAAATCCAACATTATTTCTGTAAGTTGGAAATAAAAAACACTTATAGAACCTATAACTGTAAAGAAATGAATACACACACAGGTTTTTATATAGCTCAAACTGGTTCTAAAGATGCTAAAAGATTCTTAGGAATGTTTTGAAAATAGTGGCATCCCAACTACTCTAATTTACTAATTTACATGTTTGAGGTCTGGTATTTTTCAGATCATTATTTCAGAGCCAAACTATTATTTCTTTTATAGTCCTAAGATAATATATATTTGGAATCCTAGAAACCTTACATGGAGAAGCACATGATGTAATTCAATCATCTCTTTCTCTCTCATTAGAGGCAAAATTTGATTACTTAGCTTCAGGCCTGAAAACTCATATTAAGAGTTTTTAATAAGCAATTCTATCAAGAAATGTAATAAAATTTCAATTATTCATTTTTTCTGGTCTCTCAATTATAGGTTGGTTTTTTAAAAGCCAGTAGCTAATATTTATACAATAAGAATGTAATTTTGTGTAGAATTATTTATACCACAAAATAAAAAAGGAAATGGCATTTTCAGTCATCAAGTATTTACGAGAATTGACTATGTGCTAATCACACACTCCTTGTTTCCAGTAAAACTGGAACATTTCTTAAAAATGTCTTTTCTTCTCAATCTACACATTCCCATTCTCAATGCCATCATCTACTAACCTATAGAACATGCTTTGAAAAAATATGAAAAAGATGTTCTTGTGTTTAAAGAGTTCACTGTCTACTAGGGGAAAGAGACAAGTAAACAGAAGTTATCTATAATGCATAAGTACTTTAATAAAGTGAGCAAGTCACTTAACATTTCTAAGCCTCAAATGAGATAGATGTTTAAGAACTCTAAATTACAGAGGGAACTTGAATAAACCATCTCTAAGGTCCTCTCTAGATCTAAAATTCTATGATTATCCGATCTCTTTAAATTAAAAGGTAAATCACAAAATATTCAGTATGCAAAAAAGAAAAACTAAGACCAACTAAAAGATGAAACTGTTTGTACAAATGCATTCTAATTTTTTTCAAAACTGTTAAAACTCCCGTTCTAAGTATCAGTAAAATTTCCACAGACACTGTCTTTTAATCAACATCTTCCCCTCAAACCTGCAGACTTCTAAGTAATCAACAAGCAACTATTTTGTGATAACAGAAGTAAAGTGCTTAAAAGCCCATGGCTTGGACTCACGAAAGTGATCTTTTAAAAGGAAGATGTTAACAGAAACGTGTGTATGACATTCTTACTACAATAAATTTGTTCATTAACTTCACTTCAAAATTTTAATGTTCAGGTTTTTCATGAAGAGTTAAAAAAAAAAAAAAAAACAGCTAAGATTAGCTCTTTTCACTGTTAAATATTTTGAAATTTAGAACAAGGTTTCCCTTACCTGATATGGACATGGAATGTGATATTCTCTGCAGCGTTCTTGTATCCACGTTGTTTCCCAGATGCCGTGGTAAGCTTGCTCATAAAAGTAGCATCCAATTACAACCATGAGTGGTACGAGATACAGAGTGCTGAAAACACCAATCTGGATCATAAACTTCACCAGTTTATCCTGGTTCTCCTTTTCTAATGGAATCTCAACTCGCACTCTGTTTAGGGATATAATGCCGGCTAAAAGGAGTGAAACCCCAACTACCACATACAGGCAGAGGGGTGCAAGAACAAAATACCTCAAGGCATCAACATCATAGAGGCCAACAAAACACACGCCACTGATACTGTCACCTTCAATTTTATTCATCGCTAAAAGGATGATGGTCAGCGTTCCAGGGATGCCCCATGCACTGGCATGAAACAGCAAGGCTTTCTTCTCAATAGCTTCACTACCCCACTTTGGCACAGCTGCCAAGAACCACGTGATGGTAAGAATCACCCATCAAATGCTGCCAAAGTAAAAAAATAGAGTATCATAAAGAGCATGATACAGGCTTTGTTATGAGATCCTTGGGTCACTGTGGAAGCCTTATACTGTGCAGGGCTGGATGCATTGCAGGCAACTCGGTCCTCAAGCAAAAACCCAATAAAGAAAATTAATGACTGCATCATGTAGCAGACGGCATAAATTATAATGGGTCTTTCAGGATAACGGAATCTTATCACATCAATCAAAAAAGTTAAAAAAGTAAACAACGTGGCAGAGAGGCAAATGACTGAAATCAATCCTATGAAATACCGAGCAAATGAAAGCTCTTCTCTCCTAAAGTACATATTTGGACAAGGAGGTGAACAATCACGCATGTGCAAAAAGTAACAGCCAAGATCAGGATCAATTTTCAACTCTCAGGGACACCAAAAGCCATAGTCCCTCTGCACTGCCACTGAGGCTCCTTCAGTAGGATCGCCAGCTAAATTCAGGTCCACCAGCCGAGGATAACGGCTCACCACAATCTGGGAACCTAAAAACACAAGACAAGAATCATTTACTTATTGGGAACCTAATGATTTGGATTTCCACATTTAGCAGTTGTGGCTTATTTATGCTTATGTCCTTGGAGAACATTATGATATGTCGAAGAAATAATGCAAATATCTTGCTTGTGGGTCATATGATGAGATATTCCACAGTTGGCAAAAAAAACAAAAAATGTATACTTAATTTTGTTTTGGCTTCAAAATATTACTCTTTATTAAAACAGGCATAGCCATTAATAAATAGTGTAATTAATACTATTTATTTAGGACACAGAGTTTACAGTAAGATTTCAAACTATAAATAAGTATATATAAAATAAACATACATAAATAAAAAGCTCCAGTAGAATAGTAGCTAAAATTTTTTTTTTAACGTTTAATTACAAGATAGTCCTCAATTTACCCTAGACTCAAATAGAACTTTCTTAAAAATAAGAGGTAAAAATCTTCCCTAGAACAAGATGGCAGAGGAGTCGGTGGACATGGGGTACATCTCTCTCCAAGGATACATCAGGAATACACCTTTAGAGACAGAAGTGCATGCAGAACACCAGCTAACAGGTTAGGGACAAGAGTACCTGACCAGTGGAAAAGAATATATAGAACCACGCAAAACTTGGTAGGACGAAGGAACTACGGGAAAAACAGGAGTGTTAGAAGGACTGGACCTGCCCTCGGCTGGTGGGGGAACTGAGGCAGGGGTCCAATCCCCGCATGGGGCAATTGTTTGAGTCAGAGGAGAAACATTTAAGGCTGAGAGTGAAACAGCTGATCTGTGGCAGCCTAAATGGAATGAGAATCAGACAGTCCTTGCCGCAGCCATACATACCCCAGACAGGGGCACAGGTCCCCTGGAAGGCGCAGCAGCTGGGAGCTGGAGTTTAGGGACTGTGGGGCAATCCGAGAGTGAGGGTTGCTATTGACTGCAGAGAGATGGATTGTGGGGATGTGAGGGAGGAAAGCCAGGCAGCCACAGAAGCAAGGCGATACTGCTGAGTCACGGGGATGGAGCCATCACCATAGCCTCTCTCTCCCCACATGCCAGCATCAGCAGCTGAACAATAGAGAGGCTGGCCCATCAAACACCTGACACACTGCACTACAGAGTAGGACCCCACCCAGGGTGCCACTTTAAGTGCCAGGGGCGCCAACCTACAGACTAGGATCCCAGCCAGGAGGGCCCCTCTATGTGCCTGACACACCGAACAACAGAGAAGGACCCCAGGCAAGGTAGCCCTCTAAGTGCCTGAACAGGCGGAGCTACAGATTGGCCTTTTGATCGCCAGCTACAAGAGGCTCGAAAAAAGACTCTGATAGGGACATAACTCCTGCAGCGGAGGCAGTCCGTGTCCTTGCACACTTGGCACTGCCAGGGTCCCTGCAAGCCAAGCAGCTGCGCCACCTTCATGCTCAACTCTCACTGGGGCAGAGCTGCCACAGGCAAAAAAAGTCTTGCGTCTACACCCACAGGGTCACTTCAGTCATGTGCAGCTCTTTGCTGCCCTGTAAACTGTGGCCTGCCAGGCATCTCTGTCAGGGAGGAGGGGGTTCTCCAGGCAAGAATCCTGGAGCGTACTGGCCAATACTGGTTGCCATACCCTTCTAGAGCACTGTATTTCCTGCTGCCCTAGCAGCCAACTCCCGTGAGTACCTGGTGCTGCCAGAACCCCTGCGCCCCAAGCAGCTGCACCACCTCCACACCTGGCCCTCACAGGGGCAAACCCAAGCCCTCCAGGGCAGCCCCGGGAGCAAACCCCAGTGGATGCCCCACATGTATATGTGGAAATGGAACCGCAATTAAACCCCAGGGGCAGTGTGGCTAAGGAAGAAGACCCAAAGCCTTACCACCAGCTGCATAATCTGCAGATTAAATCCACACGATCAACTAGGAAGACTCTGTCTCTATGGAATAAATAAAAGGTCACTGAGAGCTCCCACAAAAGAACACTCACTAGTTCTGACAGCTGTGGACACTGGAGGCAAGAACACACAGGAGTAGGACCAGATTAGAATCTGAGCTGCCCCACAGCAGGTCCAGAGACCAGCAGCAGTGTTGGAGTTTATCCAAAAGTGCCCCTTGATAGCATTTTACAGCCTGTACATAATAGGATGAATACTTTTAAAATAAATTTAATAGTCTATACTTCTAAAATATAATATTTCAAAATATTTTCCTATAAGAGACTTTGAATATTTTTTCAGTAACTCTCCCTCTTTCCCTCTATGACAGGCACTGAACAATGTTGAGGAAAAATCAGTTTGGTGCTAGGAAGTCACAGGCAGGATACTTACCAACTTTAAAGATTAGTAGCAGAAAAAAAAAAAAAAAAAAGATTAGTAGTATATACTATATATTCATAGAGAATTACTTGCTGTCATTAATGTTGGAAGAGCAAACATTCATTTCCCATTTCCTTATGGTCCTTTTTGTCTTTTAAACACATAAACAATGCTTTCTCTAGTTTGTCTTTTAAACACATAAATCAAAATTTCTCTAAAATCTAAGTTAGATATGTCATTATTCTATTTTTGTATTTTCTGAATCAAGATTAGATAAACAACAGATATCAGAAAATGAAACTAAAAATATAAATAATATGTTGTTTGTTTTCTATTTTTGTATTTTTTTAATTCTACAAATAAACTTTAGGAAAGGAAACATGTTCTTTTGAAAATCAATGTTTAAAAGACAAAACAATGATTCTAAATACAGAATATAAGAACAATTCTTTTTTAAACCTCAGGAATTATGTATTTGTAACAGCAGAATAATGAAATTTTTCTTTGTGCATGGCATTCTAGTAGGAGGCTTAACCTTATTTTCTCATTTAATCTTCACAGCCACCTATGAGGTAGATATTACTGTATTTAACATATTATTCCCTATATTTTATATGAGGAAACTGAGACTCAAAGTGTTAGACGGGACTTTAAACCCCATGTTTTTAATAAATATGTTACATGTGAATGGCTTTCTAGAAATATCAACAAACTTTGAAATGTGTAACTCTTTCATAAAATGCTTTGAGCCTCTTAGAAGCCCCTAAATAAATAGACGGAAATACTTTAAAAGGAAAAAAATTAAAACTAAGTACCTGGAAAATTAGTGTTACTTAAGTAAAACATAAGATGAGATATATTCGGAATAAACTTTACTAATTTTAAACTGTAAAATATACATTATTCTGAAAACTCAAGCTATATTTCATGACCAACTCTTTTCAGGCATTAAATATTACTTTCTCAAGAATTACTTAACACATTTTTTAAGTGTTCTTGCAAAAAACAGTTGGTGTAAAGTATTTTAAAATCCAAGCAGTGACCTGTTTTCAGCAAGGACATTCATTTTAAATATTTTAAAATACTTTACACAAGCCCACTTTTCTTCAAATCAGGGACTTAAATATATGCAATTTACTTTAAACCCAACTGGGTATTTTGAAACAATGTGATCAACTACCTCAAACATTTTCAAATGTTTGAAAGTTTCATTAATATGAGAAATGACTACAAAGAAACCATACTGATATACATGTGAACATATATTCAAATATTACATTCTCCAAGACACCTGAGGAGGCTACCTCAAGGATAACATCATTGCTTAATACATTTTAAAAACCTCTCATTAGGAATTATCATCAAAACTTGACAAGCATTCTTCTAGGCATGCTCAGTAATAGTAAATCTTATTCAATTACTTATGGATAACACTGCAAATAGGAATTCAATAGCTCTAGGGCTCAGTTTACATGTCTGTATAAAATTCCTCTGAAGTAAAATCCTGAATGAAAACTAATATTAAAATTCTAGTGTTTGAGTTTCATTAATATGAGGTACCCAGAGCAATCAAATTCATAGAGAAATAAAGTAGAACAATGGTTGCCAAAGGCCAAGAGACAGGGAGGAATGGAGAATTGCAGAATTTCAGTTTGGAAAGATGAAATTTATCTCTCTTTACTTCAAAGATACCATGACAAAGGATTTTTACAGGATGATATACCGACTCTTTCAATGAGCAGACAGTCCCTATTCATTGTAAAAACTCTTTCAAAGAACAGGAGGAAAAGACCTCACTTTATGAAGCTATTACATCCTTGACACCAAAAAGGAAAAATACATGGCAGGAAATGAAAAACTATTAATATCACAGTCTATATCTCTCATGAGTATAGACACAAAAATCTTAAATAAAACATAAGAACTGGAATATGAGATATGAACTTGGCGTTGCCTGCAGCAACAGGATTTCTACAAAGAATATATATAAGAGAATTTACACACAATTAGAGCTAACAGAAGAGTTCAGCAGGGATGCTCAATATAAGGTCAATATATAAAAATCAGTGGCATTCTTGTAGACCAGCAATAACCAACTGAAAAATGTAACAGAGAAAAGATCTCATTCACAATTGAAACAAAATTTGTAAGGTACCTAGGAACAAGTTAATGAGTACATAAATAAAGAAACAAAAAGATACTAAAACTCAGTATCACAAAGACAGAAATTTTCCCTGGATTCATTTAAAACCTAAAACAATTTCAACAAAATACAAACTGTTTTTCATGAATAAATTATTCTAAAATTCAAACAGAACAGTGCCAGGAACAGTTAAAATAATTTTGAAGCAGCATAAAGTAGAGGAAATGTGGGATTGAAACAAGGTTGTTCAAACAGAGCAATAAATAAGAGAGCCTAAAAATGGAACTTGTATATTACAGCAATGCATTACTATTCAGATGGGCTATCTGATAAACGGTGCAAAAGCACCATTCATATGAAAAACTAAAATTGTTACTCATAACATAGATAAAAATGAATTTCAAGAGATTAGAGCCTTGAATTTATCAAATTTTAAAAACTTCTGTAAAAAGACGACAGACCGTTTTATAATTTTCAGAGGTAGGGAGGGATTTTTTAAAACACAAAAGGCAAAGAAAACACAAAGTGAAAAGACAAGCAGGATAAGATATCTGCAATGCAAGTAACTGAAGAAGAATTAAAACAAGAATAACAACAAAAGGCAAATAACCTGACAGAGCAGTGGACAAAGGCAACAAACAGGCAAATCACAGAAGAGAAACCCCAAACAGCCAATAAACATATGAAAACACCGAGGCATAAGGGAAATAAAAATAAAAATCAAGACAGGCTTGAGATATTGTTTCAAAGGTTGACAAAAACTTAAAAGCCTGGCAACACCAAGATGGTGCGAAATGGGGAATTCCAACTCCATACTGCTAGTGTAAATTAAAATAACCACTTGAAATGCCACGACTACACTTTTGGGTATACACCCCATGAACATTCTTGGTCACGTACAAGGAAGATAGGTATTACAATAGTAAAACGCTTGGGAACTCTATGTCCATCAGCAAAATAATGAGTAAAGTATATCTGTACATTAAATCTCTCTACTGCAGTTAAAATGAACAAGTTAGTGGTACACATACTGTCATGTATATTCAACAACTTAAACATGGCATTTGCTAAAGTTTGGTACTGAATGATTTTAAAAAGTTTATGTACGTATGTGTGTGTGTAAATAACAGTAACAGCACCAATAATAAATGAAAAAATGAATAACAGAACTAACATTCGAGCACTTATTATACAGAAGATACACTTCTAACTGCATGTAGATGCCTAAAGACAGTCCTAGGAGACAGATTCTACTGTTTCTACCTAACACGATTACTCTTCTATTTCTATGAGATTCCATTACTCATTCTACATATGAGGAATTGAAGTGGAAAGAGATGAAGTTGATCAAAAGCTATAAAACTAGTAAATAATAAGAGTTAGATATGAAGCCAGGATTCCTGACCCAGACTTTATAGCTTAATAACTATGTTAGTTATTATACCATTTTCTATTCTTTTAGGATGTTGGAAATCCAACATTATTTCTGTAAGCTGGAAATAAAAAACACTCATAGAACCTATGACTGTAAAGAAATGAATACACACCCATATTTTTGTATAGCTCCAAATGGTTCTAAAGATTCTAAAAGATCCTTTGGAATGTCTTGAAAATAGTGGCGTCCCAACTACTCTAATTTACATGTTTAAGGTCTGGTATTTTTCAGGTCATTATTTCAGAGCCAAACATTATTTCTTTTATAGTACTAAGATAATATATATTTGGAATCCTAAAAACCTTACATGGAGAAGCTGCTGCTGCTAAGTCGCTTCAGTCGTGTCCGACTCTGTGTGACCCCATGGATGGCAGCCCACCAGTCTCCCCCATCCCTGGGATTCTCCAGGCAAGAACACTGGAGTGGGTTGCCATTTCCTTCTCCAATGCATGAAAGTGAAAAGTGAAAGTGAAGTCGCTCAGTCGTGTCCGACTCTTAGCGACCTCATGGACTGCAGCATACCAGCCTCCTCCGTCCATGGGATTTTCCAGGCAAGAATACTGGAGTGCGATGCCATTGAAGCACATGATATAATTCAATCATCTTTTTCTCTCCCATTAGAGGCAAAATTTGATTACTTAGCTTCAGGCCTGAAAACTCATACTAAGAGTTTTTAATAAGCAATTCTATCAAGAAATGTAGTAAAATTTCAATTACTCTTCTTTCTGGTCTCTCCATTATAGGTTGTTTTTTTAAAAGCCAGTAGCTAGTACTTAACAATAATATATATAATAATAATATATATTATGTATAATATATATTATAATAATTAAAATGTAATTTTGTGTAGAATTATTTATACCACAAAATAAAAAGGAAATGGCATTTTCAGTCATCAAGTATTTACTGATAATTGACTATGTGCTAATCACACACTCCTTGTTTCCAGTAAAACTGGAACATTTCTTAAAAATGTCTTTTCTTCTGAATCTACACATTCCCATTCTCAATACCATCATCTACTAACCTATAGAACATGCTTTGAAAAAATATGAAAAAGATATTATTGTGTTTAAAGAGTTCACTGTCTATTAGGGAAGGAGACAAGTAAACAGAAGTTATCTACAATGCATAAGTACTTTAATAAAGTGAGCAAGTCACTTAACATTTCTAAGCCTCAAATGAGATAGATGTTTAAGAACTCTAAATTACAGAGGAACTTGAATAAACCATCTCTAAGGTCCTCTCTAGATATAAAATTCTATGATTATCTGATCTCTTTAAATTAAAAGGTAAATCACAAAATATTCAGTACGCAAGAAAGAAAAACTAAGACCAACTAAAAGATGAAACTTTGTACAAATGCATTCTAATTTTTTCAAAACTGTTAAAACTCCTGTTCTAACTATCAGTAAAATTTCCACAGATTGTCTTTTAATCAACATCTTCCCCTCAAATCTGCAGACTTCTAAGTAATCAACAAAGCAACTATTTTGTGATAACACAAGTAAAGTGCTTAAAAGCCCATGGTTTGGACTCAAGAGAGTGATCTTTTAAAAGGAAGATGTTAACAGAAACGTGTGTATGACATTCTTACTACAATAAATTTGTTCATTAACTTCACTTCAAAATTTTAACGTTCAGGTTTTTCATGAAGAGGTTAAAAAAAAAAAAAAAACAGCTAAGATTAGCTTTTTTCACTGTTAAGTATTTTGAAATTTAGAACAAGGTTTCCCTTACCTGATATGGACATGGAATGTGATATTCTCTGCAGCGTTCTTGTATTCACATTGTTTCCCAGATGCCACGGTAAGCTTGCTCATAAAAGTAGCATCCAATTACAACCATGAGTGGTACGAGATACACAGTGCTGAAAACACCAATCTGGATCATAAACTTCACCAGTTTATCCTGGTTCTCCTTTTCTAATGGAATCTCAACTCTCACTCTGTTTAGGGATATAATGCCGGCTAAAAGGAGTGAAAACCCAACTACCACATACAGGCAGAGGGGTGCAAGAACAAAATACCTCAGGGCATCAACATCGTAGAGGCCAACAAATCACACGCCACTGATATTGTCACCTTCAATTTTATTCATCGCTAAAAGCATGATGGTCAGCGTTCCAGGGATGCCCCACGCACTGGCGTGGAACAGCAAGGCTTTCTTCTCAATAGCTTCACTACCCCACTTTGGCACAGCTGCCAAGAACCACGTGATGGTAAGAATCACCCACCAAACACTGCCAGCCACAGTAAAAAAACAGAGTATCATAAAAAGCATGATACAGGCTTTGTTATGAGATCCCTGGGTCACTGTGGAAGCCTTATACTGTGCAGGGCTGGATGCATTGCAGGCGACTCGGTCCTCAAGCAAAAACCCAATAAACAAAATTAATGACACCATCATGTAGCAGACGGCATAAAATATAATGGGTCTTTCAGGATAACAGAATTTTATCACATCAACCAAAAAAGTTAAAAAAGTAAACAACATGGCAGAGAGGCAAATGATTGAAATCAATCCTATGAAATACAGAGCAAATGAAAGCTCTCTCTCCTAAAGTACATATTTGGACAAGGAGGTGAACAATCACGCATGTGCAAAAAGGAATAGCCAAGATCAGGATCATTTTTCAACTCGGGCACACCAAAAGCCATAGTCCCTCTGCACTGCCACTGAGGCTCCTTCAGTAGGATCACCAGCTAAATTCAGGTCCACCAGCTGAGGATACAGCTCACCACAATCTGGGAACCTAAAACACAAGACAAGAATCATTTACTTATGAACCCAATGATTTGGATTTCCACATTTAGCAGTTATGGCTTATTTATGCTTATGTCCTTGGAGAACATTACGATATGTTGAAGAAATAATGCAATATCTTGCTTGTGGGTCATACAATGAGATATTCCACAGCTGACAAAAAACGAAAAATGTATACTTAATTTTGTTTTGGCTTCAAAATGGTACTCTTTATTAAAACAGGCATAGCCATTAATAAATAGTGTAATTAGTACTATTTATTAAGACAATTTACAGTAAGATTTCAAACTATAAATAAGTATATATATATAAAATAAACATACATAAAAAGCTCCAGTAGAATACTAGCTAAAAGTTATTTTTTTAACATTTAATTACAAGGTAGTCCTCAATTTACCCTAGACTCAAACAGAACTTTCTTAAAAATAAGAGGTAAAAATCTTCCTAGAACAAGACTGCGGAGGAGTCAGTGAACGTGGAGTACATCTCTCTCCAAGGATTCATCAGGAATACACCTTCAGAGACAGAAGTACATGCAGGACACCAGCTAACAGAGGACAAGAGTACCTGACCAGTGGAAAATAATATATAGAACCACACAAAACTCGGTAGGAGGAAGGAAATACAGGGAAAAACAGGAGTGTTAGAAAGACTGGACCTGCCCTCGGCGGGTGGGGGAACTGAGGCGGGGTCCAATCCCCACATCGGGGCAACTGTCTGAGTCAGAGGAGAAACATTTAAGGCTGAGTGAAACAGCTGATCTGTGGCAGCCTAAATGGAGTGAGAGACAGTCCTTGCCGCAGCCATACAGACCCTAGACAGGGACACAGGTTCCCTGGAAGGCACAGCAGCTGGGAGCTGGAGTTTAGGGATTGTGGGGCAATCCCAGGGCGAGGGCTGCTGTTGACTGCGGAGAGATGGATTGAGGGGATGTGAGGGAGAAGAGACGGGTTGAGGGGATATGAGGGAGGAAAGCCAGGCAGCCATGGAAGCAAGGCGATACTGCTGAGTCACAGGCAGGGGATGGAGCCATCACCATGGCCTCTCTCTCCCCACAGGCCAGTATCAGCAGCTGAACAATAGAGAGGGTGGTCCATCAAATGCCTGACACACTGCACTACAGAATAGGACCCCACCCAGGGTGCCACTTTACATGCCAGAGGCGCCAACCTACACACTAGGATCTCAGCCAGGAGGGGCCCTCTATGTGCATGACACACCGAACAGGAGAGAAGGACCCCAGGCAAGGTAGCCCTCTAAGTGCCTCAACAGACGGAGCTACAGATAGGCCTTTTGGTCGCCAGCTGCAAGAGGCTCAAAAAAAGACTCTGATAGGGACATAACTCCTGCAGCGGAGGCAGTCCGTGTCCTTGCACACTTGGCACTGCCAGGGTCCTTGCAAGCCACACAGCTCTGCCACCTTCATGCTCAACTCTCACTGGGGCAGAGCTGCCACAGGCAAAAAACATATTGCATCTATGCCCACAGGGTCGCTTCAGTCATGTGCAGCTCTTTGCTGCCCTGTAAATGGTGGCCTGCCAGGCATCTCTGTCAGGGAGGAGAGGACTTCTCCAAGCAAGAATACTGGAGCGTACTGGCCAATACTGGTTGCCATACCCTTCTACAGCACTGTATTTCCTGCTGCCCTAGCAGCCAATTCCCCTGAGTACCTGGTGCTGCCAGAACCCCTGTGACCCAAGCAGCTGCACCACCTCCACACCTGGCCCTCAAAGGGGCAAACCCAAGCCCTCCAGGGCAGCCCCAGGAGCAAACCCCAGTGGATGACCCACATGTATAGGTGGAAATGAAACCACAATTGAAACCCAGGGGCAGTGTGGCTAAGAAGACCCAAAACCTTACCACCAGCTGTACAAGCTGCAGATTAAATCCACACGATCAACTAGGCAGACTCTGTGTCTATGGAATATTTAAAAGGTCAGTGAGAGCTACCACAAAAGAAATACTCATGAGTACTGATAGCTGTGGACACTGGAGGGAAAAATACACAGGAGTAGGACCAGATTAGAATCTGAGCTGCCCCACAGCAGGCCCAAGAGACCAGCAGAGTGTTGGAGGCATTCGAGGAGAGTAAATTGGACTATGACTCTCAGCGGGGGAGGACGCTGACAGCAATGACTCAAGAAAAACATTTATTATTATTTTTTGACTTGTTCTGTAGATTCTTTGGCTTTTTTTTTTTTTTTTTCCTTTTTTTTCCCCTCTGTTGTAGCTGTCGATTTTACTGGCACTGACTGTGTGGATCACAATAAACTGAGGAAAATTATGAAAGTGATGGGAATACCAGACCACCTGACCTGACTCTTGAGAAATCTGTATGCAGGTCAGGAAGCAACAGTTAGAACAGGACATGAAACAACAGACTGGTTCCAAATAGGAAAAGGAGTACGTCAAGGCTGTATATTGTCACCCTGCTTATTTAACTTATAGGCAGAGTACATCATGAGAAAAGCTGGGCTGGAAGAAGCACAAGCTGGAATCAAGACTGCCAGGAGAAATATCAATAACCTCAGATATGCAGATGACACCACCCTTATGGCAGAAAGTGAAGAGGAACTCAAAAGCCTCTTGGTGAAAGTGAAAGTGGAAAATGAAAATGTTGGTTTAAAGCTCAACATTCAGAAAAGAAGATCATGGCATCCAGTCCTATCACTTCATGGGAAATAGATGGGGAAACAGTGGAAACAGTGTCAGACTTTAGTTTTGGGGGCTCCAAAATCACTGCAGATGGTGACTGCAGCCATGAAATTAAAAGACGCTTACTCCTTGGAAGGAAAGTTATGACCAACCTAGATAGCATATTCAAAAGCAGAGACATTACTTTACCAACAAAGGTCCATTTAGTCAAGGCTAAGGTTTTTCCAGTGGTCATGTATGGATGTGAGAGTTGGACTGTGAAGAAGGCTGTGCGCCGAAGAATTGATGCTTTTGAACTGTGGTGTTGGAGAAGACTCTTGCAAGTCCCTTGGACTGCAAGATCCAACCAGTCCATTCTAAAGGAGATCAGCCCTGGGATTTCTTTAGAAGGAATGATGCTGAAGCTGAAACTCCAGGACTTTGGCCACCTCATGCGAAGAGTTGACTCATTGGAAAAGACTCTGATGCTGGGAGGGATTGGGGGCAGGAGCAGAAGGGGACGACAGAGGATGAGATGGCTGGATGGCATCACTGACTCGATGAACGTGAGTCTAAGTGAACTCCTGGAGTTGGTGATGGACAGGGAGGCCTTGCGTGCTGCGATTCATGGGGTCACAAAGAGTCGGACACAACTGAGCGACTGAACTGAACTGAACTGATTTGATGAAATCCAATTAAGCTTTTGAGCTTTATTTTTTCTAGTCACATTTTTTATTGTTATAAACCTCTGCCTCTACATTGGGTTTCTGCAGTTCTGCAGAGTTTTCCTCTTTTTTTCTTTCCTCTTTTTTTAATTTTAAACCTTTTATTTTTTCTATATTTATTCCTTTGTTTGCTTTTCCTACAGTTCTTTTCCCCTTGCAGTTAATCTTTAACATATATAAATCTTCTTTATCTACCTTTATCTAACTTTGCGTATCTTTTGTTTCTCTCCTTTCCTCTCTACATAGTTGCTAGTTTTACTTTCAGTGCTTTATTCCCCAGCTGGCACCTTGCTTTAGTTTTGTTTTCCAGTTTGTGTTTTGGCTAGTTTTGTTCTGGTAGATATGATTTTTGGTTTCTTTTGTTCACTGGGTCAATCTATTGTACTTTATTTTTGTTGGACTTTTTTGATTTTGCCTATTGGTGTGTATGTATATGTGTATATTCAGTCACACGTTTTAATGTTGTTATAAACCTCTGCGTCTACATTGGGCTTTTGCAGTTCTGTAGAATTTTCCTTTTTTCTTTCTTTTTTTTTCTTTTCTCCTCTTTATAATTTTAATTTTTTAAAACTTATTGTATTTTTGGTATATTTATCCCTTTCTTTGCCTTTCCTACTGTTTTTTTCCCCTTGCAGTTAATCTTTAATGCGTATACATCTTCATCTATCTCTATTTAAATTTGCATATTCATTCTTTCTTTTCTTTCCTTACTTTCCTCTCAACATATTTGTTAGTTTTGTTTTCATTGCTCTATTCCCACTTGGCACATTGCTTTAGTTTCATTTTCCAGTTTGTGCTTTAGTTATTTTTGTTCTTAACTGGTAAATATAAATTTTGATTTCTTTTGTTTGCCAGATTAATCTACTGTACTTTATTTTTGTTGGACTGTTTTGACTTTGCTCATGGGTGTATATGTATATATTCCATTATTTTAACTATTATTTGCCTGATTTTGTAACCACAATTTGTCTGAGGTTCATCTTTGGTTTCTCATTTTTGGATATTTGTTTTAATCTCACTTAATGCCATAACAAACCACGTGTGGAATCTTTGTTTCTGACCAGAGATAAAGCCCTGAACCTTTGGAGTGGGAGCACTGACTCCAAGACCCTAGATAGCTGCTAAGTCACTTCAGTCGTGTCCGACTCTGTGAGACCCCATAGACGGCAGCCCACCAGGCTCCCATGTCCCTGGGGTTCTCTAGACAAGAACACCAGATTGGGTTACCATTTCCTTCTCCAGAGAATTAACTGTAGGGAGTATCAAACAGTGAGAACTCACACAAAGGAAACCACTTGAACACAAGACCCAGTATCACCTAACCACCAGCAGCACCGTGTGCAGGACGCCTCATCTGAACAACAAACAAAACAAAAATACAAACTCAATCATCAGCAGAGAGGATTTACCATCTCACTCAGCCTTACCCATCAGAGGAAAAACAAAAAATCAGCACAAATCTCACTCTACACAAAGCTTACACAAACCACTGGACCAGCCTTCAGTTCAGTTCAGTTCAGTTGCTCAGTCATGTCTGGCTCTTTGCGACCCCATGAATCACAGGTCTCCCTGTCCATCACCAATTCCCAGAGTTCACTCAGACTCACGTTCATCGAGTCAGTGATGCCATCCAGCCATCTCATCCTCTGTCGTCCCCTTCTGCTCCTGCCCCCAATCCCTCCCAGCATCAGAGTCTTTTCCAATGAGTCAACTCTTCGCATGAGGTGGCCAAAGTCCTGGAGTTTCAGCTTTAGCATCATTCCTTCCAAAGAAATCCCAGGGTTGATCTCCTTCAGAATGGACTGGTTGGATCTCCTTGCAGTCCAAGGGACTCACAAGAGTCTTCTCCAACACCACAGTTCAAAAGCATCAATTCTTCAGCACTCAGCCTTCTTCACAGTCCAACTCTCACATCCATACATGACCACTAGAAAAACCATAGCCTTGACTAGATGGACCTTTGTTGGCAAAGTAATGTCTCTGCTTTTCAATATGCTATCTAGTATGGTCATAACTTTCCTTCCAAGGAGTAAGCGTCTTTTAATTTCATGGCTGCAGTCACCATCTGTAGAGATTTTGGAGCCCAGAAAAATAAAGTCTGACACTGTTTCCACTGTTTCCCCATCTATTTCCCATGAAGTGATGGGACCACATGCCATAATCTTTGTTTTCTGAATGTTGAGTTGTAAGCCAACTTTTTCACTCTCCTCTCTTACCTTCATCAAGAGGCTTTTGAGTTCCTCTTCACTTTCTGCCATAAGGGTGGTGTCATCTGCATATATGAGATTATTGATATTTCTCCCGGCAATCTTGATTCCAGCTTGTGCTTCTTCCAGCCCAGCATTTCTCATGATTTACTCTGCATATAAGTTAAATAAGCAGGGTGACAATATACAGCCTTGACGTACTCCTTTTCCTATTTGGACCAGCCTTAGGAGGGCAGAAACCAAAAGAAAGAATTCAACCTTCTTCAACTAAAGAATTCGACTTTGCTTGAAGCCTGGGAAAAGGAAATTTCAAACACAACAAGTTAAGAAAAAATTATGAAAAGGCAGAGAAATACTACACAAATGAAGGAGCAAACCAGAAACACAGAATTCCAAATAAATGAAGAGGAAATAGACAAACTACCTGAAAAACAATTCAGAATAAGGATAGTAAAGATGATCAGAAACCTTGAAAACATAATGGAGAAAATGCAAGAATCAATTAACAAAGACCTAGAAGAATTAAAAGAATGAAAAGAACTGAGGATAGTCTCAGAGACCTCTGGGACAATAGCAAATGCACCAACATTCAAATTATAGGGGCCCCAGAAGAATGAGAGAAAAAGAAAGGGTATGAGAAAAATTTTGAGAGATTATAGTTGAAAACTTCCCCAACGTGGAAAAGGAAATAGTCAATCAAGTCCAAGAGGCTCAAAGAGTCCCATACAGGACAAACACAAGGAGAAACATGCCAAGACACACACTAATCAAAGTAACAAATACTAAACACAAAGAAAGAATATTAAAAGCAACAAGTAACATACAGGGGAAATCCCATATACTTAACAGCTATCTTTCAGCAGAAACTCTGCAGGCCAGAAGGGAATGGCAGGATATATTTAAAGTACTAAAAGGGAAAAATCTACAACCAAGATTACTGTACCTGGCAAGGATCTCATTCAAAATTGATGGAGAAATAGAAAGCTTTTCAGACAAGCAAAAGTTAAGAGAATTCAGTACCACCAAACCAGCTTTACAACAAATGTTAAAGGGACTTATACAGTCAAGAAATATAACAGAAGAAAAAAGATCTAAAAAATCAACCCCAAACAATTAAGAAAATGGCAATAGGAACATATATATCAACAATTACTTTAAATGTAAACAGATTAAATGCTCCAACCAAAAGACACAGACTGGCTGAATGGATACAAAAACAAGACCCATATATTTACAGTCTACAAGAAACCCACTTTGGACCTAAAGACACATATAGACTGAAAGTGAGAGGATGGAAAAGTATATTGCATGCAAATGGGAAGTCAAAGAAAGCTGGGATAGCAATCCTCATATCAGACGAAGTAGACCTTAAATAAATAAAATTACAAGAGATAAGGAAGGACACTACATAATAATCAAGGGATCAGTCCAAGAGGAAGACATAACAATTATAAGTATCTATGCACCCAACATAGGAGCACCTCAATACATAAGACAAACACTAACAGACATAAAAGGAGAAATTGACAGTAACACAATAATAGTAAGAGACTTTAACACCCCACTCACACCAATTGACAGATCATCAAAACAGAAAATTAATAAGCAAACACAAGTCTTAAATGACACATAAGATGAGATGGATCTCGTTGATATCTTCAGGACATTCCATCCAAATGCAGAAGAATACACCTTCTTCCCAAGGGCACACTGAACATTCTCCAGGCTAGACCACATCTTAGGTCACAAACAAACCTCAATAAATTTAAGAGAATTGAAATCGTATCAAGCATCTTCTCTGACCACAACGCTATGAGACTAGATACCAATTACAAGAAAAAAACTGTAAGAAACACAAACACATGGAGATTAAACAACATGTTTCTAAATGATCAACAGGTTACTGAAGAATTTAAAAGGGAAATAAAAAAATTCCTAGAAACAAATGACAATGAAAACACAACAACTCAAAACCTATGGGATGCAGCAAAAGCAACTCTAAGAAGAAAGTTTATGACAATACAATCCTACCTCAAGAAACAAGAAAAACATGGAATAGACAATCTAACTTTACACCTAAAACAACTGAAAAAAAAAAAGAACAAAATCCCCAAAATTAGTAGAAGGAAAGAAATCACAAAGATCCAAGCAGAAATAAATGAAAAAGAAATGAAAGAAACAAGGGAAAGTGAAAGTGAAGTCGTTCAGTCATGTCCGACTCTTTGTGATACCATGGACTGTAATCTACCAGGCTCCTCAGTCCATGGAATTTTCCAGGCAAGAGTACTGGAGTGGGTTGCCATTTCCTTCTCCAGGGGATCTTCCCAACCCAGGGATTGAACCCAGGTCTCCCATAGTGTAGGCAGATGCTTTACCATCTGAGCCACCAGGGAAGCATGAAAGAAACAATAGTAAAGATTAATAAAACTAAAAGCTGGTTCTTTGAGAAGATAAACAAAACTGACAAACCTTTAGCCAGATTCATCCAGAAAGTAAGAGAGAAGAATGAAATCAACAAAATTAGAAATGAAAAGGTTACAACAGACAATGCAGAAATACAAAGGATTATGAAACTATTATGAACAACTATATGGTAATAAAATGGATAACCTGGAAAAAATTGACAGATTCTTAGAAAAATTCTATCTTCCAAGACTGAACCAGGAAGAAACAGAATTTATGAACAACCCAATTACAAGCACTGAAATTGAAGCTGTGATCAAAAATCTCCCAAAAAACAAAAGCCCAGGACCAGATGGCTTCAAAGGAGAATTCTATCAAGCATTTAGAGAACATCTAATGCCTATCCTTCTAAAACTCTTTCAAAAATTGCAGGGGAAGGAACACTTCCACACTCATTCTACAAGGCCACCATCAACCTGATACCAAAACCAGACAAAGATAACACAGAAAAAGAAAACTCCAGGCCAATATCATTGATGAACATAGATGCAAAAATCCTCAACAAAATTTTAGCTAACAGAATTCAGCAACACATCAAAAAGCTCATACACCATGATCAAGTTGGGTTTATATCAGGAATGCAAGGATTCTTCAATATATGCAAACCAATCAATGTGATACACCATATGGACAAATTGAAAAAAAGATCATATCATCTCAATGGATGCAGAAAAAGCCTTTGACAAAATTTAGCACCCATTTATGATTAAAACTCTTCAAAAAATGGGCAGAGAAGGAACCTTCCTCAACATAGTAAAGGGCATATATGATAAGTCTACAGCAAACATTATTCTCAGTGGTGAAAAACTGAAAGCATTCCCCCTAAGATCAGGAACAAGATAAGGGTGTCCACTTTCACCACTATTATTCAACATAGTTCTGGAAGTCCTAGCTACAGTAATCAGAGAAGAAAAAGAAATAAAAGGAATTCAGATCAGAAAAGAAGAAGTAAAGCTCTCACTGTCTGAAGATGACATGATACTGTACATAGAAAACCCTAAAGACAGTATCAGAAAATGACTAGAGCTAATCAGTGAATTTAGCAAAGCTGCAGGATACAAAATCAATATACAGAAATCATTTGCATTTCTATATACTAACAATGAAAAATCATAAAGAGAAATTAAGGAATCAATCCCATTCACCATTGCAACAAAAAAAATTAAATATCTAGGAATAAACTTACTTAAGGAAGCAAAAGAACTGTACACAGAAAAGTACAAGACACTGATGAAAGAAATCAAAGATGACACAAACAGATGGAGAGATATTCCATGTTTCTGGGTACGAAGAATCAATATTATGAAAATGACTATACTACCAAATGCAATCTACAAATTCAACGTGATCCCTATCAAATTACCAATGGCATTTTTCACAGAACTAGAACAAAAAATTTCACAATTCATATGGAAACACAAAAGATCCTGAAGAGCCAAAGCAGTCTTGAGAAAGAATGGAGTTGGAGGAATCAACCTTCCTGACTTCAGATTACACTACAAAGCTACAGTCATCAAGATAGTACGGTACTGACACAAAAACAGAAATATAGACCGATGGAACAAGATTGAAAGCCCATAAATAAACCCATGCACCTATGGGTACCTTATTTTTGACAAAGGAGTCAAGAATTTACAATGGGGCAAAGACAGGCTCTTCAATAAATGGTGCTGGGATAACTGGACAGCTACATGTAAAAGAATGAAATTAGAACACTTCCTAATACCTACACAAAGATAAACTCAAAATGGATTAAAGACCTAAATGTAAGATCAGAAACTATAAAACTCTTAGAGGAAAACATAGGCAGAACACTCGATGACATCAATCAAAGTAAGATACTCTATTACCCACCTCCTAGAGTAATGGAAATAAAAACAAAAGTAAACAAGTGGGACCTGATTAAATTTGAAAGCTTTTGCACAGCAAAGGAAACGATAAGCAAGGTGAAAAGACAGCCCTCAGAATGGGAGAAAATAATAGCAAATGAAACAACTGACAAAGGATTAATTTCCAAAATATACAAGCAGCTCATACAACTCAATGCCAGAAAAACAAACAACCCAACCAAAAAGTAGGAAAAAGACCTAAACAGACATTTCTCCAAAGAAGACATACTGATGGCTAACAAACACATGAAAAGATGCTCAACAATGCTCATTATTAGAGAAATGCAAATCAAAACTACAATGAGATATCACCTCACAGCAGTCAGAATGGCCATCATCAAAAAATCTACAAACACGATACTGGATGCTTGGGGCTAGTGCACTGGGGACGACCCAGAGGGATGGTATGGGGAGGGAGGAGGGAAGAGGGTTCAGGATGGGGAACACATGTATACCTGTGGCGGATTCATTTTGATAGTTGGCAAAACTAATACAATTATGTAAAGTTTAAAAATAAAATTAAATTAAAAAATAAAAATAAAATAGTCAATGAAGCAAAAGTAAAAAAAAAAAAAAAATCCACGAACAATAAATGCTGGAGAGGGTGTGGAGGAAAGGGAATGCTCTTGCACTGTTGATGGGAATGTAAATTGATACAGCCACTATGGAAGATGGTATGGAGATTCCTTAAAAAACTAGGAATAAAACCACCGTATGACCCAGCAATCCCACTTCTAGGCATATACCCTGACGAAACCAAAGCTGAAAAAGACCCATATATCCCACTGTTCACTGCAGCACTATTTACAATAGCTAGAACATGGAAGCAACCTCGATGTCCCCTGACAGATGAATGGATAAAGAAATTGTGGTACATATACACAATGGAATATTACTCAGCCATCAAAAGGAAAACATTTGAGTCAGTTCTGATGAGGTGGATGAACCTAGAACCTATTATACAGAGTGAAGTAAGTCAGAAAGAGAAAGGTAAATATTGTATTCTAATGCATATATATGGAATCTAGAAAAATAGTACTGAAGAATTTATTTATAGGGCAACAATGGAGAAACAGACATAGAGAAGAAACTTATGGACACAGGGAGAGGGTAGGAGAGGATGAGGCATTCTTCACCGCCTCAAATGCTATATTATGCCTGTGTTAGAGCCCAAGAAATCTGCATTTTGACAATTTTCCAGACTTGAGAAAGCATCACACGCACAGTACAGAAAAAACAGGGACATGCTGCAGACATTCTCACATGATCAGAAGTACTGTTCTCATGAACTGCCTGCATTTTCAGTTTTCTTGGCAGCATCAGTTTCTAAGCCTTCAGACTCCCATCAACTAGATATTAAGTAGTTACATGGATCAAATAGTTTCCAAGAAACTGCCAATGATATTAAGTTTGCCAAATACATGTATAACCTTACACTGAAGCTGATTAATACAAACCATTTTCTTCACAAGGCTTGGATTATAAAGCCATATGACAGAAACACTGCACAGAGGCATTTATTAGAACTCTGCAGTAAGCCAGGGCTTTAAAAGAAAAACACCTAAAAAACACTCTATCCTTGAGTCCAAAAGAAGGTACAAACTTGTAAATACAATACAAGATACAGAAGCATGATCTATGAAGCAATCAAAATTATGAAAGACTTCATATCAGTCCCTCAACACAGGATTTTTGAATCAGTATTTGCCAGTACTGGCAGTATGGCAATCAGTATTCTAACAAAAAATGCGAGCAAAGGCACAGAGGTTCAAACACGGTGTGTTTAGTATTGCTGGGGCACGAAGAGTGCATGAACTGTAAGCACAAGAGGTAAGCACTTTCAGAAATATGTGTGTGCATGTGTGTGCATAAACACTGATGTAAACATATCAATGGATATATCTGTACATCCAACTGCCAATTCACCACATACATACTCCTTACTTTTTAATCCTTCCAAAACCAAACTCTTTATTTCCACTCCTTAGTTTCTCCATTTTCACAAATGGTAATCCCACTCTTCTAGTTGCTCAGGCCGAAACCCTTGGGATCCTCCTTGAAACGGCTTCTGTCATATCCACCTCACAACTACCAGCACTTCTTGTCATTTGACTTCGCAACGCATCTAGAATCTGACCACTTTAAACGTCCTCCACAGCGTCCACCCAGTTTGAGCTATTAGTACCTCATCCTTGGATTTTTGGAGTGGCTTCCAGTTCATTTTCATTTGTACACAAGAACCAGAGTGATCCTTTAAAGACATGCCACCCCTGTGCTCATGATCATGTCTCTTCTGCTCAAAATCTTCTAACTCACTCAGAAGCAAATCCAAATTCCATAAAGGAGCTCTAAAGACACCCCCAACCCCAGTGCTTTCTGATCGTATTTCCTTCCCTTCTCCCTTACTCACATGGCTCTAGCCTCTGTGGTGTCCCTGTTGTTCTGTGAATATAACCAGCACACTTCCACTTCAAAGACTCTGTACTTGTTGCTCTGCTTCTTCTGCCTGGACTGATCTTCCCTAGATATCTGCATCATTTGTCCTCTCATTTCATTCATGTCCCTGTTACAGTGTCTCCTTATTAAAAAGGACTTCCCTAATGTCTCCACACTACATCAATATCACCTAACTATTCTTTCTTATTGACATTCATTGCCATATGACATCTATTTATTTATCTCCTACCACCTAACTCTATTCTTTCTTACCGGCATTCACAGCTATCTGACATTATATATTTATATTCTACCATTACAACCATCATTAGAACTGTAGCTCCATAAGAACAGACCACATTTTGTTCACTACTCATCTTCACTATCTAGAACAATGTCTAGCACTGTTGTGTCCAGTTGTGTTCACTTGTGTCCAACTCTGTGTGACCCCATAGACGGCAGCCCACCAGGGTTACCCCCGTCCCTGGGATTTTCCAGGCAAGAACACTGGAGTTGGTTGCCATTTCTTTCACCAATGCATGAAAGTGAAAAGTGAAAGTGAAATCACTCAGTTGTGTCTGACTCTTAGTGACCCCATGGACTGCAGCCTACCAGGCTCCTCCATCCATGGGATTTTCCAGGCAAGAGTACTGGAGTGGGTTGCCATTGCCTTCTCCGGTCGAGCACATGGAAGATATCCAATTAATATTTGCTGAATGGATGACTGTTGACTAAATATTTGCTGAATTGATGACTGTTGACTAAATATATTCATATAGCCCTTACCCAACTTAATGGCTTCCCTGGTGGCTCAACTGGTAAAGAACCTGCCCGCCAACGCAGGAGACGCAAGAGACATGGGTTTGATCCTGGGGTCGGAAAGATCCCCTAAAGAAGGAAATGGCAACCCACTCCAATATTCTTGCCTGGAAAATTCCATGCATGGACAGAGGAGCCTGGTGGGCTATATATATAGCCCATGGGGTCTCAAAGAGTTGTACATGACTAAGCACTCACCCCATATACAAGTTAATTAGAAAGATGACTAGAAGGAATATGGAAGACATTTGAGCTGTACAAAATTGAGAGCAGAGATATCTGATGAGCCATAACTAAAACCAGATAAGGCAGTGAGAATGAGACAGCTATGAAATGAGCTAAATAAAAGCAATAGAATCTACAACTGACTGGATGTGGGAGCTTAGGTCAATGAAGGAGGAATATGCCTTCTAGGAATTTAAAAAAAAAAAAAAAAAGAGCAAGGAGTAAAATCAATTTTAGACATGTTGAAGTTGAGGTATTTGAGACAAATTTGGGTTAGGATATCCAATAGCTGCTTGTTAGGCAGATTTGGAACTTACCAGAAAGATGCCAAGGCTATAGATTTGGATTTAGGAGTCATCAGCATGTGAGTAACAGTTAAAATCAGTGAGATGAAATTATCCAGAGGAAGCATGTAGAATCAAAAAGAACAGAAACAGATTGCTAAGAAGAAGAAGGTGCAAGAAAGGAGATTGAGAAGGACTGGACTGAGATGTAGCAGACCACAAGAGTCTGCACAAAATGCTGAAGTGATTTTCAGGAAAGGAGGACAGACTGAGGTTGAGGGGGATAAGGGTCTAGTATGGAATAAAGGTGAAATGAAATATAGGTTTGAAGTGAGTGACATAGATTTGGCATAAGTGCTGAGGAGAATGAATAGAAACTTTCCCGTTAACCACACTGGAAATTGACTAAAGACAAAGAGCAATTAGAACAGCTATGGTTTAAAATGTCTATCAATAGGAGAATGGGTAAGTAAAATACAGTAATCTATACAATGGAAGACAAGAAAAAGGGAAGACCTATTAATGAACACAAAAACATTAATGAGTCTTGAAAACAGAGCAAAGAAGAACAATCTTAACTCAAGCAAAATAAGAGTTATATGACATATGACTTCATTTGTATGAAGTTCTAGAATACACAAAGTAATTATCTAGGAAAGATGCTAAACAGTAGTTGCTTCCAGAGGATGGTATAGACAAGAGCTGACTAGCAAGGAGCATGAGAGCATGAGGTAATGGTAATGATCCAGTTCTACACCCTTCTAAGGATCTGGCTTTCTAAGCTGCAGGTTTTTATCAAAACTCAGGTGCTATCTTTAGATTTGTGCATTTCCTTGTAAAGTTTTAAATAGAAAAAAAAATACTATAGACAAATGTTTGGTGAAGGACCTGATAAAATATCTGTGAGGACAATAACTGTTGTCTCTAATTTATTTTTAAATACACTCAAAGAATAATGTAGATTAGTGGATCAGTAGAGGGATGGACAGATGTGATAAAGCAAATATAATAAAACAATGATAGAATCTGGACTGTAGTTAAAAAAAAAAAAACAAGGAGTTGCTATGGTTTAAATAATTAAATATGCAGCATAATTAATTTGTAAGAAACTAGTTGAATTGGTTCAGCTAGAGATCTGAACAAGCACAGTAGATGGAATAAGTTGAAATTGTTAGCAAAAGTACTATCTTATGTGACAGACAACAAAGCTTAACTTAAGAAAAGAAATGAGATCAGGAAGGGAGCTATTAGGAAAGGCGAGAGCAAACCCCACAACTTTGGGGTATCCATAAAACTGAAGAACAGGTGCAGTATGAACAAGGATATGAGAGATGTGGAAGAATGAAAGGTTATTATGAAAGAAAAGTTTGTCAGAATTTAAGTAAGAATTCAGAGTTAGGCAATTCCAGGCAAAATAGTGAGGACATAAAACAGATTTAATACTATCAAAACAGAGATCATAATGACATCTCTATAACTGTACATAATCTATTAAAATAAAAAGACCATTAAACAATAGGAGTTAGACACAAAACATAAAATAGGATTCCTGCCGAGGTAATTCATAACTGTTGTTATAAATACTAATAAATTTAGATTTCTAAAAGAGGAACTATAAATATTATAAGGTTTTGGGGAGACAGTGGATGAATGGTTTGATGGGTCTAGACAAGACAGTATGTCAAATAGATGGAAAATAGAGTAGACAAATAAAAGAAAGCAAACTGTTAGTGAACCGACTACAAGTAACTAATACATGTTTAAGTTTCTCCATCTATCAAATGATAGTAACAACGTAGGCTTTTTACCTATCTCCAAGGACTATTGACAGTTGACTCATTGAAAAAAGACTCTGATGCTGGGACGGGGTGGGGGCAGGAGGAGAAGGGGACGACAGAGGATGAGATGGCTGGATGGCATCACCGACTCGATGGACATGAGTTTGAGTGAACTCCGGGAGTTGATGATGGACAGGGAGGCCTGGCATGCTGCGATTCATGGGGTCGCAAAGAGTTGGACACCACTGAGCGACTGAACTGAACTGAAGGACTATTGATAGATGATAAATAAAATTAATTTTAAACACGAAGGAGGAAAAAAGTGTTCTGTGCAGCACTGCCCATAATAGCAAACCCTTGGAAATAACTTAAATGATCATCAGTAGAAGATGGCTAAATAACTATAGATAATATTAACACAACTGGCCATTACACAGCAATTAAGAGGAACAAATATAAACAACAGACTAACAAATATAAACAACATATACAGATATAAACACAGATACATAAACAACATTATATATTTATATATTTATAAAATGTAAAAAAGTATATAATGTTGCTTATGGATATGTTTGTAATGTATGCTGCTAAGTTGCTTCAGTCGTATCCGACTCTGTGCAACCCCATAGATGGCAGCCCACCAGGCTCCCCCGTCCCTGGAATTCTCCAGGCAAGAACACTGGAGTGGGCGGCCATTTCCTTGTAATGTATAGTAAGAGTATAAAAACAAACATAAAAAGAATTAACAACAAATTCAACATAATGATTATCTCATCTCTGAGGAGAAAAGAAGGAAATGAAATCAAGATGGATACTAACGTAGGAATCTTCAACTCTACCTGTACTGTTTTATTTCTTTAAAAAAGAAATCTGGGGCATTCCCTGGTGGTCCAATGGTTAGGACTTGGTATTCTCACTGTCTGGGCCCCAGGTTCCGTCCTTAGTTGGGGGAACTAAGATCCTGCAAGCCATGTGGGATCTTGGGTGTGGCCAAGAAAAAAAAATCTGAAGCAAACACTGCAAAATATTATTGGACAAAGCTAGATAGTAAAAGTTTTATAGGTATTCATCTATGCTTTATCCTTGAAACATTTAAGAACACAAAAAGGCACAACATTATAGTATAAAAAATGCAGTATTACTACCATACACATTATTACTAACAATTATGTTCTCTTATACAAATCTGTAAGACTGTCAGGTAAATATCCTCAAACCTTTAGGAAATGCTTACAATCTATATACTGGAAGTGATCTGAAAAGTATCTGACATTTTCTGGGTCTGGGTATGTTAATACATAACAGTAAAACAGAACCAAGGGAATTTCCTGGCAGTCCAGTGGTTGATTCCATGCTTCCAGTGCAGGGGCCATGGGTTCTATCTCTAATCAGGGAACTAAAATCCCACATGTTGCATGGTCGAGAAAACAAAATTGAAAAAAAAAAAAAGAACGAAAAATAGAGAGGACAGCATTACTATAGTCATTAACACTGAAATCATAAAGATATTCAACTCCCATTAAATCATTAAAGATATTTAATAATGAGGCAACAAATGATTATGTTCTCTATATCTTCTAATCTTTTATAAATGGCATTACTTTTATAACCAGGAAAAAAAAAGTGTAAGGGAAAGATATCAATATCTTGATTACATTTTTCTTAGTTATTTTAAAAATTTCTTCATAGAAATGTTTTTCTTTTTTCACCTTTTTCATTTCATTCCAAATTCCTTAGGAAATGAACAGCCCTGAGGCATGAAACTTCTGTTCAAAATTATAAGTAATATACACACTTCGAAAAGTTCTTAAAAACTGATGAACTAGAAGACAAATAATTTTAAATATGCTGCAAAAGAAACAATGGTCTATGAAAAATCTATGATTTTCGCACCTACTGCATTCCATATCTTCAGGCCAAGGAACATCAAACAGCTCCATGAGCTTCGAATATTCACTGTGAGCCCCTGACAGAGCCTAAGGCAGGGAAGTGTGACATGACTGTATTCCACACAGATAGGAGCACGGAGTGCACAGAGATGGCCGGAAACCCCGAGAGCAGTCCAAATTCACCACAGGGTGGAATGGCCAGGAAAAAGTTCAAATCAGATCATTAGGTGGAGAGTTGTACACAAGTCAAAGTTTTCTTCATATATAGTATGGCAATATTCTTGTTTTTTCTGTTTCAGAAGATTTCTGAAGGCAATTAAAATTTTCTGAAGGTAAATTTTTGGTTTTTTTCAACAAAACCCTCTTCACCCTACCCATAGAGATTCTGATTTGGTTAACTATGAGGTGTATTGCTGAATCTATATGGATATTTTCATTATTACAGGTGGTATTAATGAAAAGGCCTGGCTGAGAACAACAAATAACAATACAGTCCATTTTACACAGAAAAATCCACAAAAGATATGTGTCAAAAGCTCAGAAACCTGATTACTGCTTGGTAATGGGATTACAAGAGATTTCAATTTTGTTTTTTCTTATGTACTTCAATTTCTGTATTTTTGTCAACTAACATGTATCAATAGGAGAGGAGGACAAAAATGAAAGAAAAGGGTAGGAGAGGAAGAGGATTCCTTATACGCAGTAGTACATATTCTGAGGTGGGAGGTAAAGGAAGAGATACCACTTTGGTCTCATATTTTCCTGTTCTTTTTACATTAAAAGAAAAATTTAAACACATACACTAGAGTTCTTTGAACTCTGAAATCACATGATGTAAACAAAGCTAACACTGTAAGCTGATATTAAGGAAACAGAAAAAATAGTGGCAAAAACGACACCAAAAACGCAGTCCCTAAAAGGAAAAAACTTGGTAAACTGGACTTTGTTAAAATTTAAGACTTCTATTCTCCTAGACTTTGTTAAAAGGATGAAAAAGCAAGCTATAGACTAGAATAAACTATTTACAAACTACATTTCCAACAAAGGATTTGTATCTAGAATATATAAAGAACTCTCAAAGCTCAAAAATAAAAAACAATTCAACTGAAAATGAACAATAGACACGAACAGACATGAACAGACATTTTATCAAAGAAGATATATGAACGGCACATGAAAAGATGTTCAATATTATTAGTCATAAGGGAAATGCAAATTGAAATAATGTAAGATATCACATCATCAGAAAAGCTGAATAAAAAATAGTGAAAATACCAAATGATTGTAAGAATACTGAGAATGTACGTCTCTCATACACTGCTGGTAGAATGTAAAATGGTAGAACTTCTATGGAAAATAGTTGAGTAGTTTCTTAAAAATTCAAATACATGAAAGTTATGAATAACCTAGATAGCATATTGAAAAGCAGAGATATTACTTTGCCAACAAAGGTCTGTCTAGTCAAGGCTATGGTTTTTCCAGTGGTTATGTATGGATGTGAGAGTTGGACTGTGAAGAAAGCTGAACGCCGAAGAATTGATGCTTTTGAACTGTGGTGTTGGAGAAGACTCTTGAGAGTCCCTTGGACTGCAAGGAGATCCAACCAGTCCATACTAAAGGAGATCAGTCCTGAGTGTTCGATGGAGGGACTGATGCTGAAGCTGAAACTCCAATATTTTGGTCACCTCATGCGAAGAGTTGACTCATTGGATAAGACTCTGATGCTGGGAGGGATTGGGGGCAGGAGGAGAAGGGGACAACAGAGGATGAGATGACTGGATGGCATCACCGACTCGATGGACATGAGTTTGAGTGAACTCCAGGAGTTGGTGATGGACAGGCAGGCCTGGCGTGCTGTGATTCATGGGGTCGCAAAGAGTCGGACGTGACTGAGCGACTGAACTGAACTGAACTGAAGTGAACTAAAGTGTGAGTTGAGTGCAACTGTGTGGTAGTTTGAGCATTCTTTGGCATTGCCTTTCTTTGGGATTGGAATGAAAACTGACCTTTTCCAGTCCTGTGGCCACTGCTGAGTTTTCCATATTTGCTGGGATATTGAGTGCCACACTTTCACAGTGACATCTTTCAGGATTTGAAATAGCTCAACTGGAATTCCATCACCTCTACTAGCTTTGTTCCTAGTGATTCTTCCTAAGGCCCACTTGACTTCACATTCCAGGATGCCTGGCTCTAGGTGAGTGATCACACCATCGTGATTATCTGGGTCGTGAAAATCTTTTTTGTACAGTTCTTGTGTGTATTCTTGCCACCTCTTCTTCATATCCTCTGCTTCTGTTAGGTCCCTACCATATCTGTCCTTTATTGAGCCCATCTTTGCATGCAATGTTCCCTTGGTATCTCTAATTTTCTTGAAGAGAACTCTAGTCTTTCCCATTCTATTGTTTTCCTCTATTACTTTGCATTGATCGCTGAAGAAGGCTTTCTTATCTCTCCTTGCTATTGTTTGGAACTCTGTATTCAAATGGGTATATCTTTCCTTTTCTCCTTTGCTTTTCGCTTCCGGTCTTTTCACAGCTATTTGTAAGGACTCCTCAGAGAGCCACTTTGTTTTTTGGCATTTCTTTTTCTTGGGGATGGTCTTGATTCCTGTCTCCTGTGCACTGTCAACTGTACATTGGAGACAATTGTACTGTATCGTGTACTTGGCAATTTAGACAGTTCAAAATGGTGTGGGAAACTCAGGAATGAGCAATCTTGTTTCCATCAAAAGCCACAATACTCGGGGAAAAGACAGACATCAAATTAAGAATGTAAGAAAAATTTAATGTGTGTGTTTGTGTATAAATGCACGTTTTGTAAAGTAAGAGAAATAAACATACTAACATACTAACAAGGATCTTTTCTCCAATTTAATAAATGGACATTCACCCCATTTATTTGAACATGTTCCAATTTCAATCGAAGTATTGAGGAACAATTCTCTATACACAATGAAAGAACACCCAACTTGTTGATTGTGAACAATAATAAGCAAATTTGAAGTAACCCAAATTCTGCAATTTCTCTCCTGGCATCCTTAGCTCAATACCATATATTATTTCATTCGAAGCATTCATTTTGATTTCACCAAACATCAGTACAGGAATGAACCTGAGGCAGGCTTGAAGCCTGGGTCTGCTGAAAGATGCTTTACCTAGGAAATGTCTTTCAACTCATCCAGTCCCACAAAGAACACTCAAGAATGTGGTGGGGTTACCTGCTCCAATTGTTTGCTCCCACTAAAAGCTGGCAAGCTGATCCAAAGTTCCTGGATCAGAGACAGGAGGGTGTCATCAGCAGACAAGTCCTTGTAAGGATCTAAGAATCCTTACTTCTATTTGCAAGTGTGTTGTGTTGATTGCTGAATTTCCATATCCTTTGCTATTACAGACACTTTACACTCTGAGACTGTCAGGAGACTCTGTCAGTGGCATCAGTGTCCTGATATGATGACCAAGCCAACTATCCCTGACATGACTTCACATCACCAGAGCTTTCTCTTACTCATCTAGGTGCTCTCCCTAGAATGAGTGAAATTCAAAAAAATGCAGTCTCACTGCCAACAAAATGTCTAGCCTATATGGGCATGTTTGAAGAGAGGACAGAGACAGCTCACCACACCACCATTATGAAAGCCCCAGGAGCCCACAATGAGAGATGCAAATTCATATGAAACAAATACATCGTCTTTCTAGTACTTTCTCTCTAGGGTCACTTAGAAATGAAATTTGGAATAGAGTTAACACTTGTGGATCACCTATTCTGCATCGTGCATTGTGCTAGCTACTTAAATCTCTCATTTAATCCTAAAAGCCATTCAAAGTATTTTTGTTATTAGTGCCTTTTCACAAATATTTTCACAAAGATGTTGAAGTGAACTGAATTGACTCAGTCGTGTCCAACTCTTTGCGACCCCATGGACTGTAGCCTACCGGGCTCCTCTGTCCATGGGATTTTCCAGGCAAGAGTACTGGAGTGGGGTGCCATTGCCTTCTCCAGATCACAGAGATGTTAGGTGACTTAATTTCAAAGTCTGAAAGCTACTATGTGAAAGAGGCAAAAGTTAATCCCAAATCAGTATATAAATCTTTATGACTTATTTCTTACAACTCTATTTGCTTTCCAAAGGAGTTATACTGACTTAAAATGATACCAGAACCAAAGATATTTCTCCTTCATTTTTTTGGTGAGAGAACTGGGTAGTTTTAATACCCAACAGGGACTACCATGGAGAAGGAAATGGCAACCCACTCCAGTGTTCTTGCCTGGAGAATCCCAGGGACGGGGGAGCCTGGTGGGCTGCCGTCTATGGGGTCGCACAGAGTCAGACATGATTGAAGTGACTTAGCAGCAGCAGCAGCAGGGACTACCATGCCAGGAACCAAATTCCTATATTAAATCAATACCCATTTTCATATACCCAATCTAACAGTCTATACCAAATCTCTCCTTACCAGTTAGACTTTGTGTAGTCAGTGGAAGAGCAGAAATATTTTATTCAACCTCTACAATATTTTCAAGTATTTGGACTATACAAGTTGCCCTCTATGTTTCAAAATCTATGAATAATCATCTTTCTACAAAATTTCCCAGATTTACGTTAGTTTACTTGGAAATACTAAACCTTTGAATTTTACTATAAAATAAAGATTCCAAAACAAGTAGTATTCAATTTGCTGAAAGCACTGTAACAAAGGATTAAAGACTAAAATCAAAAAAAAAAAAAAAAAAAAACTTTAAATTCTATGTACTATGTAGCTACATTAATTTTAGAATATGAGAAAATGGTAAAATCTATCACTTTAAGAGAACTTACTCCAAAAGTACTATGCCAAGTACTTTATAAACCCTTCATTTTATATCTTCCAAAGTGTTAACTCTATTTTACAAACAAAGTGACAATGGTAAGAAAGCTCAAGTAACTTGCCCAAAGTAATACAGATAGAAAGTGGTAGCTGCTGCTGCAGTTTATACAATTCCAAAGCTTTTACCTCTTATTGTCACAGTTTATTGCCCCCTAATTCTGATCTGGTAAACATATCTTTGTCTACAATTCTAAAACCATTATTGAAACACATACAAAATTATTTAAACCTATTATTAACTATATCCATTAATTTGTCATAGCTTCTAAAGTAAAATAATTAAAAAGTGCCTAAAGAATTATCATTAGAAAAATTCAAGTAAGGCAACAGATTTTCATGAAGTCCTGAGAGGTCAAGAACAGATAATTCACACAACAAAACCTTTATCACTGCTTGGGAGTTACTGTTCTTAAACTGATGTAAAGATAGTAAGACCAGGATACCATCTTAAGTATTTAAGACAATGTAAATACTGTAAACCCACCAGCCTAAAGGCTGAACCAAAGAACCCATTTTCAAAATCACATTACCTTCAATATTTACTAAGTGAATTATGAATATTATTATTATAGTCTGCTCTTTAAAGTCTTATTATCAAATAACAGAAAGGATGTAACCATAACTTGGACAATTTAAACTTCTGAAAGGCTATTACTTCCTCAGTTCCAATGTTTCAAAGTTCTTCATAAAAGAATAGTATCTGAAAACTAAGATGAGTAACATTCCCCAAACATGAGATCTTCAATCATATCAGAGTCTGAACCTAAATACATAAATACTAAATACTAAAAACCTTTTAATGTACAAGATGCAGTTAAAAATTACATATTAGTTTTTCCTGTTGTTTATCAAACACATTCATTAGACTGATTAAAAGGGCAATACAAGAATAATTTTCTACAACATGACAAATAATAGATGAAGTCTTACCTCCAATGCTAAAACTGCCATCTGTTGGTCGTAATGATTCAGAAGATTGGGCATGAAGGCAGTGTTATAAGGCAAATCCTGGCACATCCTCAAGGTAATAGGCTCAAAGAAAACAAACTGTGCCCACCTATATGGCCCACAAACATAGTCAAGGGCCACAGATAGAAGATGATCCAACTCATAGCCATGCTTTCTCGATTAAATGGGATTCAGATGATCAGGCCTACTCAATATGTATTTTAGATCTTTGTACACCTGCAGGTCTCAGCTTGAAAGTACTTCTTCTATCTTACCGTTAAGTTCTTCAAACAGAATTACTCTTTGCACTGTCAGAGGTTTGTTACCTTGCTCTCACAAAAGGCATTTGTTTTTGGTTTCACAATATGGCCAAATGACATCATCTTGCCTCTTCTTTTCATTTTATTACATCGGGCACCATTTGGCCAATGTGTCAAGTTGATCAACCACATTCCCAAACAACAGATTCCATCTTAGGAGAAGAGCTATTTCTTCCTTTGACTGAAATACCTGAAAAATAATTTTTTTAAAAAATGGGAGAAATTAGCAATTTCCTCTTAAAATATTACAGGCTTGATATTAAAACTTTGATTAGCTCAGTAAAGTTGCAGGATACAAAATCAGTATACAAAAATCAGTTGCGTTTCTACACACTAACAATCAGCTACTAGAAAGAGAAATTTTAAAATACTGCCTTTGGGACTTTCTGGTAGTCCAGTGATTAAAACTGCACACATCCTCTGCTGGAGCTCCAGTGCACTCCCTGGTGGATAACTAAAATTCCAAATGCCGGGTGTGTGGGTAACAACAACAACACAAACTTTAATGAGAGATACAATACTGCCTTACAAATAAAATACACGGGTATTTCATAAAAAAATACTATAGTTTTTCTACCTTATCATTCTTGCTATAGATACACCAGAGAATCCATAAATAGCATTTAAAGGTACTATTTCCTCCCTCAGTTGTTTATATAACATATAGTTTAATTTCCCATCTATAATGGTAGTTTTTCATTTGTCACAAGATATAATTCATCCATTTTGAGAAACTTGCATGCTGTTGTCCTAAATTTTATTTAAATATCTGCCACACTTAATAACAAGTTATTTAAATTTTATGATATACATTTTAATCATTCCATGATTCAGCAGATGGTATCTGTGAAAGGTGTAAACTATAAAGAAATCAAAAGATAAGGATTCAAGCCTCTTCCCAACTATGTGAATCACTTAACTTCTCTGAGCTCAGAATTTTCCTTTCTAAAAATTCCACCTCCCTACCAAAGATGGTATATGAGTGAATTATAAAATAATTTACTCTATAAAAGGTAAAGCAACATCAAACTTTAGGTAGTTTTATTACTGAATTACAACATACACAAAGATTTACTTCTATCAACCAATACTGAACTGGCAAACAGAAGATTCTAATAGTAGTATCAGGACATTTTCCCAACAATGCTTCATCCTTTTAGATAGTACAAAAATTTAGTACATAGATAGAGAAAACGTTTGACCAACAAATGCTTCATTACACACAGTCAGGCTGCAGAGAGGAGTCAACCCTAGAAAGTTACAGCGTGGGATATGAATGATTTCCAGTTAAGAGTTTCTACCAAGTTTCAGAGTCTGATTTGACACTGCCTTTCCTGGGGGCTTCCCTGGTGGCTCGGACAGTAAAGAATCCGCCTGCAATGCTAGAGACATGGGTTCAATCCTTGGGTTGGGAAGATTCCCTGGAGGAGGAAATGGCAACCCACTCCAGTATTCTTGCCTGGAGAATTGTATGGACAAAGGAGCCTGGCAGGCTACAGTCCATGAGGTCGCAGAGAGTTGGATGCAACCTTCACATTCACTTTTTTTCTAGGGACAAAAATATGCATCTTTCTTGGGGCTGGAAGGGTAGGCAGAGTGGAAGGCAGGATTGGTAGGAAAAAAACATATTCTAAAACTATCATACTTCCATTTGGTTTTGTAATGATGCTAAGTCTGCTTTTGTTTTTCTTTCACGGATGTCAAATATTTCTGTTTGAAGTACACAACCTCGGCTGGGAAAACATGAGAAAGTCAGGTCAGAAATTCTCAGAGACCCAGGTTAACAGGACAACTCAAATAGATATTAGGGCCTGTGACAGCTTAGACCTTGAGAACTTGAACCGGCCTGGCTAAAGCAGAGAAAGAAACTGTCCTTTGTGCACTACCAATGACAGGGACCTCTGCATCCCAAGCTTTAATTACTGAGCAGAAAAAACTATTTGGAGAAAGTAAAGCATGGCTCAATCTTCCCAATTTCTCCCCCAAGCATATGGTCTTGAGTAGAAGAAGGGAAAAGGAAAGTCTACAACCTTAGGAATTAGAAACACCAAAGTTACAAGCAACCTCTGCCCCAAACGCTTCATCTCTCTAATACGGAAATCTCTAAATCAGAAATATTTGTTAAAGCTTCTTGGCCTGCCATATTTTTTCCTCCTTCAAGCTGGGCCCAGAAATGTGATGTCTGGCTATGGAAAAGAGATATTAAACAAAGTCATGTATATTTAAGCTTAATTATCATGCAGCATGGTAACAATTATGCATATCATTAAATGTATCAAATAAGCCCTGAACGCTTTATTTGGCTACATTATCAAACATCCATAGAAGTTCCATTTTTGTAGTTTGCTCCTTATGCAGCATGTTCATCTGCTTGCAACTTAAAAAAAATTAAAGGGAACATTGCTCCCTACTGAATATGTGTATAACAATGAAAATTTCAAAATTTTCATTTAGACTATTTTTCAAGCAGTATGGGTTCCAAATTTATGGTTCAAAGAAAATGACCATACAAAACTTGAGGAAGAAACAAAGTAATATGGAGTTTTTTAAACTAGATGAGAAACCCCCTTATACTTCTGTCTACTCTATTTTATTTTTCTCTCAGTTATTCTTTTTGCTTCATTTACAAACAATGCTTCTCACAGACTTACAAAAGTGCTTTCCTTTATATACTTTAACATCCCAATTTCCATCTATCAAAACATTTTTGTAAAATTATTGTTAGGTTGGGGTAGCATAAAACTTTAATAACATTAAGACTGTAGCTTATGATTATTAAGATAAATAAGAAAAAACAGTAGAATGCCATGAGACAAGACAAATAGGAACAGTAAAAATATTAAGGAATTCACATTTCTTCCAAATCAGAGGTTCCCTAATTTTAATGTGCAGCAGATTCATAGAAACCCCATAGGTCTAAGAAATCCAAACCTCTGGAAAATGAATGATATACATGCATTCTAACAATTATCTCGGTACTGATCTGTAAGTCATATTTTGAGAAATGCTACCCTAAAATAGAATAACTTAAAACAGTACAGGATATTTGCACATAATTATGTGCTTAGTGAAAGTAATATATAAATGAATTTTTTAAAAAGCAGATAAAGAATACTACCTTAATAGAAAAATGGAAAAAAGACATAAATTTACAAAAGAAATACAAATGGCCAACAAACATATGAAAAGATATTCAACTTTACTAATTAAAAGCATACAAACATGATATATAACATTTTTGCCAATCAGATGAGCAAAGTAAGAATAACAGAACACAGTATAGGAGAGGGTGCAGAAAAAAGAATATATTCAACATTCCAACACTTGGGAATACTTTTTTTTTTTTTTTTTTGGCTGTCCCACATGGCTTGCAGAATTTTAGTTCCCCAAACAAGGACTGAACCCAGGCCAGGGCAGTGAAGTGTCTAACCACTAGACCACCAGGAAATTCTCCATTTTCAAATACTACTGGAGGAAAAGCAAACTAGTTGGTATTTCAAAAAAATAGCTATGAACATCAAAAGCCCTTAAAATGTATATAATTTGATTCAGCAGACCTATTCTACAATTTATTCTAAGAAAGTAAACACAAGTACACATGATGTATAACTGAAATGTTAGTACAAAAACCCAGAGACAATCTGAAAGTCTGCCAATAAGGAATTGGTTAAACTAAGGTACAACCAACACATAATACACTCACTAAAAATGATGAGCAGGATCTGTATATACTGACTTGAAAAGACAGTAACAATACAATAAGTGAAAAATAAAATTTTAAATGGTTTACAAAACAGCATATAGTCTCCCACTTCTGTCAAAAATATACATACATGGAACAGAATAAAACTACCTGAATTGTCTAAAAACACAATATTATAGGAACTTCCCTGGCAATCCAGTGATTAGGACTCCACACTTTTTGTCAGGGAGCTTGAGTTTGATCGCTGGTCAGGGAATTAAGGTCCCACAAGCTGCACAGTGTGGCCAAAAATCAAAAACAAAACAAAAGAGTAGTAAAGTATTATAAATGCTGAAATGTTATTTTAAAATCTGTCGCATGTTATTTGTGTGTGGGAAAATTAAGTGTGCTGAATCTATAAACGTGTGCTGACGATATTACTATTTGAATCAATGATTTCCTGGCTGTTGATTAAATAACAAGCCAAGGGACACAAAAATACCCTACTACAGGTAACAAGAAAAGCAAAAAAAAAATTATGATAAACTTAGAATGGGTCAAAAATTGATTTTCAATACTGAAAAAAATCAGATCACCTCTCAGCTGAACCAAATATTATGCACAGTTAAAAAAAAAAAAAACTTTTGATATATATTCTAAATTGCTTTTCAATGACATAATGAAATAAATGCTTCTAATCAGGATCACTTGAGTACGGATAGCAACATTCCTTTTTCCTACGAGAACCATCCTTGAAGAAGCTGCAAGTTTCAGACAGCAGGACACAGAAGATTGAGGAAACCAGGAAATACTGACAAAATACAGCAACCGATCACATGAAGGTTAAAAGATTTTTTTCTTTTTGACACTGTATCTTTTACTATAGGAATCTGCAGAATCTCAGCTGAATAAAGGGAATTGCTGGAGTAACTGAAGGGAACAGTCTCAGGTGCCAAGGACCAGTAAAAATTAAGGGATTTGGCAACAGTTTTTCATGCCCTAACCCTAAGAAAAGAGACATTCACTTCTTTACAGAGCAATATAAGATATGTGGAAAACTAATTTCCGATTAAGTGACCTGATGACTATTTCATCAGAAAACAAAAAGGACTGGATACATTTAACCCTACACTTTAATTTTTATCAATATGTAACATCAGGAATCTGATATTCCCCAATTTACCAGTTCTCTTTTGATGATAAAAAGTTCAGTTCAGTCACTCTGTCATGTCCGACTCTTGGAACCCCATAAATCGCAGCACGCCAGGCCTCCCTGTCTATCACCAACTCCCAGAGTTTACCCAAACTCATATCCATTGAGTCGGTGATGCCATCCAACCATCTCATCCTCTGTCGTCCCCTCCTCCTCCTACCCCCAATCCCTCCCAGAATCAGGGTCTTTTCCAGTTAGTCAATTCTTCGCATGAGGTAGCCAAAGTATTGGAGTTACAGCTTCAGCATCAGTCCTTCCAATGAACACCCAAGACTGATCTCCTTTAGGATGGACTGGTTGGATCTCCTTGCAGTCCAAGGGACTCTCAAGAGTCTTCTCCAACACTACAGTTCAAAAGCATCAACTCTTCGGCGCTCAGCTTTCTTCACAGTCTAACTCTCACATCCAAACATGACCACTGGAAAAACCCATAGCCTTGAATAAACGGACCTTCATTGGCAAAGTAATGTCTCTGCTTTTGAATATGCTATCTAGATTGGTCATAACTTTCCTTCCAAGGAGTAAGCGTCTTTTAATTTCATGGCTGCAGTCACCATCTGCAGTGATTTTGGAGCCCAGAAAATTAAAGTCTGACACTGTTTCCACTGTTTCCCCATCTATTTCCCATGAAGTGATGGGACCAGATGCCATGATCTTAGTTTTCTGCATGTTGAGCTTTAAGCCAACTTTTTCACTCTCCACTTTCACTTTCATCAAGAGGCTTTTGAGTTCCTCTTCACTTTCTGCCATAAGGGTGGTGTCATCTGCATATCTGAGGTTATTGATAATTGTCCCTGCAATCTTGATTTCAGCTTGTGCTTCTTCCAGCCCAGCGTTTCTCATGATGTACTCTGCATGTAAGTTAAATAAGCAGGGTGACAATATACAGCCATGACGTACTCCTTTTCCTATTTGGAACCAGTCTGTTGTTCCATGTCCAGTTCTGTTTAATTTTTATCAATGTGTAACATCAGGAATCTGATATTCCCCAATTTACCAGTTCTCTTTTGATGTTAAAAAGTAAAAGCCCCTAAAATAAGTTGAGTATTTGTCCTGAAGAACAGCACTAAAGGGGATGCAATCTTGGAGGACTGTCTTCAGAGGCTGGCTAAAAAGCCAGACCCAAAGAACTCAGGTGGGAAAAGCAAGAGACGGCAACTGTGAAGAGGGAAGAAAGCAGGCAGAATCCCAGAAGAGACAATGACAAAAGTGGGCCCTGGGGGCTTGTCAGCAAAGCCCTGCAACAAAAGATGTTAGCAACTCTATTCCAATTCACACTTTCTGTACAGAAAGTGATTCCTTTCATCTTTCTCAGCTTAGATTTACTTATCTGGACACACTATACATGTACGTAACATTTTGCATTTCCAAGTCAGAAATTAAAGGTTGCCTCAAACACACTGGCTACAATGGGAACAGGAGGATATTCTTTTGTCTTCTTTCAGAGTTTTCGAAGACTGCATTATAAGAATTAGCAATCACTACCTCTGAAGCTTCTTCTCTCAAGGAAATTATCATCTTGTTAGACAGCAAAGTACACACTGAGAGCATATCACTGCTCAAAGTGCTAGATTCCTTTTCCTAAAACTCATGTGGGTTTTGGCCTTTTGTTTTCAATATCTTATTTAAAAAATAAATTCATTCTCAGGATACTGTTTTCTGGTTGCTAAAGTGTATATAGCTCCATATTTAATTCATCGGAGAAGGCAATGGCAACCCACTCCAGTACTCTTGCCTGGAAAATCCCATGGGTGGAGGAGCCTGGTAGGCTGTAGTCCATGGGGTCGCACAGAGTCGGACACGACTGAAGTGACTTAGCAGCAGCAGCAGCAGCCTAGTTGTTTTTTCTTAAACTTTATTCACAGCGCATTCCTTGGATCCCCCAAAACTGTTGCTAGTTCTCAGCATAACAGATTGTAACTCAAAGATAGATTCATCATTTCTGATGCAACAGTCAGTTAAAACTAATTTCTAGTCAAAGAGGAGTTGTTACTCTTCAAACATTCATTCCTAACCTTCTGGAAATGCCACTACTAAAAACCTTCACTTCTTTCATCAAGATACTGTGACCCTTCTTCTCCCAAATCTATACTGAACAATTCCTCTCATACATATTTCAAAGTCTTGCTTTTCATTTGCACTACTGCTTTTTTTGGGCAGCTGCAGCTTTAAACGTCTCTAATTCAGAGATTTAGGGGTTTATAATAGTCAGGACATGGAAGCAACCTACATGTCCATCAGCAGGTAAATGGATAAGAAAGCTTTGGTACATATACACAATGGAGTATTACTCAGCCATTAAAAAGAATACATTTGAATCAGTTCTAATGAGGTGGATGAAACTGGAGCCTATTATACAGAGTGAAGTAAGCCAGAAAGAAAAACACCAATATAGTATACTAACGCATATATATGGAATTTAGAAAGATGGTAACAATAACCCTGTATACGAGACAGCAAAAGAGACATAGAACAGTCTTTTGGACTCTGTGGGAGAGGGAGAGGGTGGGACGATTTGGGAGAATGGCATTGAAACATGTATAATATCAAATATGAAACGAGTCACCAGTCCAGGTTCGATGCACGATACTGGATGCTTGGGGCTGATGCACTGGGACGACCCAGAGGGATGGAAAACCAATACAATACTGTAAAGTTAAAAAATAAAAAAAAACTTGAGGCTAACACTGCTCTTCACTGTGGAAGAACGTAAAGATGCAGTAAGAACTGTTTCCTATCACATGTCTCCTGAAGAAAATAAAGTCAACAGCAGTCTAACATCAACAAACCAACATGCTCAGAATAAATTTTCAGTATGAAATCTCGTAGTTTTACTAACACATACGAAATTTAAGTTGGGGAGAGAGATTTTTTGCCTGTCAAGTGGGCAACAGAGGACTTACAGTGATTTTAAAACCCCCCTCTTTGCCCAATGATGACGTGCTCACAACACTGTGCTATACAAAAAAAGAACATGCACTTTACTATTTACCTTCCCCTCAAGCCTCCCTACTTCAAATATCTCAATCATGGCTGGGGATCTCTCTAGAAAAATCCACCTAAATGTTCAAGCACAAAATAAAGCTCAGAGGAATACAGTACCTAAGATGAAAAAAGGGATGAAAGAACCTATAGTCCTTTCTTCCTCTATTAATAGGGCACTGGTAGATTTAGGAGAGATGTAGAGCCAGGGAATATTAGTGGATGAGGAAAAAAAAAAAAAAAAAAAAGGAGGAGGAGTTAAGAGAAGGTAAGACGACAGGTTTTACTAATTGTTGAGGTCCTTTAATGGACCAGAACGTGGTGGTCTGGAGTCGACAATAAGAAAGTAAAGGAGAGAAAGAGGCTGACAGTCCTTGGTTTACACAGAAAGCCAATAAAGCCCCTGGCATGGGGCTCACTATGTTCACGGAGGCCTCAGGAGCCCTCTCAATGGGGTGAAGGTGCACAGTGCCTTCTCGAGAGGGTCTTAAAAGCCCGGGCAGGAAGGTGAACTCAGAGGGCTTCTGTGATCCAAAGAAACAGCCTGAGAGAGAGAAAGACACGGGGACCAGAGCTCTGATGGAGCAAAGGTGTTTTAATTAACATGGTGCTGGCATACATATTGTCTTACAAGGTAGTTATTCTCAGCAAAGATAAAGATTAAAATTCCAGACTTACAAAACATAGGTGATCCATATTAAAGAGAGAGAGAGTTGTAAACAATCACTTTTACCATATGGTTCACAAGAAGGAAGAGGGTACTTATAGCCGTATAGAGAAACTAATGAAGGAAATGCCTGGATTCCTCAGCCCCCAGGAGAGGCTTGCCTCTCCTCGAATTCCTGACAGATCCAAAACAGTACACAGGAAGCCTCCAGTTAAATGCTTCCTGACAACTAATTACCTTATTTTCCTGAAAGTTTCAAAGCATTTGGGGGGAGGTGGGTAGAGGAGGAACCTGTTATTTCACTAAATAAAAGGCAACACTGTAAGAAGAATTGTATCTCAATTATCTTTTATTCTCAGTTCTATCCTTGCAAGCTTGCCCACTTAAGCTTTTACATCACTTTCCTATCTTATTACCTCTATGTTGTGGTTTGGTACTTCAAACAAACACTTTTTTTTTTTTTTTTCCTTCTTCTTATGGAGGAAAAAGAAGATACTGATTTGCTTAAAAATACGGATGGGGGGAAAAAAAAGGGACGGATGGAAAGCATCTTGAGGAGTAAATGGTTCTTAAAAACAGAACTTGGAGAAGGCAATGGCACCCCACTCCAGTATTCTTGCCTGGAAAATCCCATGGATGGAGGAGCCTGGTAGGCTGTAGTCCAACTACGGATTTATCTATCCCTTTTCAGCACACCACTAAAAGCTAAAAGGCGGCTCAAGAGGGAGGTAACATCCCCCTTGTCAAGTCTTTGTTTCCTTGCTCCTGCGGTATTGGCTTTACCAAGTAACCCAATTCCCGTACATAAACATTACAGGTCTCTCCAAACTACTTCTATAAAATAAGATCTTGTTTGACCAACCGTATAGAGCAGTCATTTATTTCTATAGCTGCTGGTCTGCTCTGCTGCTCTGTCTGCCTACACTCGGAAGGGAACCAAAATTTAAAATTTCATTTATTCTGGGCCAAAAGCCAGACCTTTTGTCCTTCCTAGATATTTTCCAACTTCGAGTTGACTCCTCTGCCTAAATTAGTGGCATTTGCTTTTGTTCTTTTAAGAAAGAAAGAAAAAAACACCCCTTTTTCTCTTATTGAGTAAGGCATCTAATTCTGAAAAAGGCCTCTAGGAAGATGTTAAAAATGTCTTGAAATGTTTAACAGCACCTTATTTCAGAGGGTATGGATGAACCTCCCCACGTTACCCCAGGGCAAACACACGGAGCATCCAAGGGGGCAGAGGGGGAAGCCTCGAGGAGGAATATGCAGACTTTGCAAAGCTGATGGGAGGGAGGAGAGGGGACAATTTTCAGGAGTAGAAACGGGAAGCAGTCCAGAAGCCCCGACGCCCCCCGCGCCTCCGCACCCAGCCCTCGGTGCATTGTCCTCCCTGCCAGCGGTCGCGTGCTCCACCCACAGCCCCCAGCGGCCCGGGAGCGCCACACGCCCCCGCGGCGCCGACCGAGCCCCAGGGCTGCGCCTAGCGCGGAGCGCAGGCGCGGGCTCGGGACCGAGAGGGTTAATCCAGTCCGCGCGCATCGGTCCGCCTCAGCGCCCAGCCCCAAACTCGGGCTCCCCCGCCGGCCCGCAGCCCACCCCGAGAAAGCCCCGAGACACCCCTCCACAGCGCGGCGCCCAAGGCTTTTGTTTTGGCGGCGACGAGAATAACGATCCCTGAGGAGGAGGTGCCGCGGCTGCTGGTGGCTCTTTGGCACAGGGTTAGACCGAGGAGCGGGCAGCCGCGGCGGCATATCCTCAGTCCCCACTCCCGAGCTCTTTTCTCGCTGAGCCTGACGGGAAGGGGCCTGCACGACCCGGGGCTCACCTCACACCGCGGGGCCGGGGTCCCAGGGGGCTGAGGCGCCGGCCGGGGGCGGCCTCAGGTCCATGAGGTAAACGGAGCCAGCGAGGACCGCCGGCGTGCGCCTCGGCGGTACAGCGATCTTTGGTGATCGCCGGGGCGCGCAGCCCGGCGCGGGGGGCGAGGAGCATGCGCACGCACGTACGGCGCAGGCGCGCTGCGCACGCTCGACCGAGTGCTCCAATTTTGAGCCCAGCTTTTGGATACCCCTCTGCAGGTTTCGTTGTTCTTTACCTCGCCCCGAGGCTGATGCCTGGCCCTGTCCTGCTGCGGCGGAATCGTTCCAAGCTCTGGAAGCTTTTCTTAAATGCCGTCAGTCCCCTTTGCAAAGCTCTCCCTCCCTTCCCTGCTGAGATAGTGCAGCGACTCTCATCACTCAAGCCTGGAACGCTATTATTGCGAGACCACCAAAACCTGTTTCGAGAACCAGCGTGCCCCATGGGGACCCGGGGATTGGAATTGGTTAAGAGGCGGTTGCTGAGAGTGGTACTGGGTGCAGATAGAGGTAGTCAGCTTTCATATTGCAGAGCTCCAGGGTGAAGCAGCAGAGCAGATACCCTCTTTACCAACACCCACTTTAGTGAGCAGGTGGGGCTTGAGGTTATTGGTGGCATTCCCCATCTTCTGTTCTTTGGGAAATGTTTCTTCTCTCTTTTTCTTCATAATTAATTTTTTTTTCTACATAAGCTATTTCAGAACTTAAAGATTCCTTAGAAATCATCTAAACCTAGCCTCTCATTATTCAGACGTGGAAAAGAACTGTCCAGAAAGGTTAAAAAGACTTAGCCAAAGCCAGGCAGCGTTTTAACAGCTGGGTCTGGATTCACTCATTCCAAGCCAAAGCTGTTACCTTTGCCTCCATCATTTTACCTACCTTCCTTTCTCTTCCTTTTCCTCCCTTTTCAGCCTAGACTTCACAGGCATCATTTTGTTCTATGGTAGCATACAGGACTTAAAGAAATACTTTGATCTTGTAGCATAGTATGACTGTACTTAACGTTATTCAACTGTACACTTGGTTAAGATGGTGTATTTTAATATAATCTTCTTTCTGAATCTTTGCCACCCCATGTTAGGAGACTGACCAAAAACAGCTATATAATCTGTGGTTTGTCCAAACCCTTGGGACACATCTCTGTGGCATCTTTAATTATAGGCAGCTATTTTATACAAAGAAAAGTGGAAGTGTTAGTCCCTCAGTCGTGTCCGACTCTTTGCGATCCAATGGACTGTAGCCCACCAGGCTCCTCTGTCCATGGACTTCTCCAGGCAAGAATACTGGAGTGGATTGCCATTCCCTTCTCCAGGGGATCTTCCCGACCCTGGGGTGGAACCCAGATCTCCTGCATTGCAGCCAGATTTTTTACTATTTGAGCCACCAGTGACCATCTTTTTTACAGGTGCTCCCTAAATGATAATAAATACTGAGCTTAGACAGTCATAAATATAGTTTAACATCAGAAGATGAGCTATGGGAATTGCATTATAAAAGGGATCTGAAATGACATTTTCAATTTCATTGATAAATACTAATGCAGTAATACTTTTTTTTTAAAAAAAAGTAAGGTTGATCCTTAGGCTGATTCTTACCAAGTCATTGTGTCTTGTGGAGCTAACCCTGCCTCTACTGAGGGTGAGTGAAGCAGCTAAGAGCATTTATGAAAATCAGTGTGGACCTGCTTCAGGTACTTCTAGATCCCTTGTACCTTCAGACCCTCTAGAGATGTGCTGCTCTCACATTTTTATGCAATTTACACATGGTCTTGTGAAAACTGTCAGGCATAGAACATATTTTGGCTCCTAGTGGGAGGTGGGAATGATGTAGAAATTATCATTGAATGTATCAACATGATCACATCTCAGAAATAGACCACTGAGTGAAAGAAGCAAACTACAAAGTATGTAAATTATGATAGCTCTTTAAAACAGTCACACTGTTTATAAGGCCAAACATGTATATATAATAAGCATAAAAAGTGAACAAGTAGGCAGCACACTAATTTCATGACAGTGGATGCCTCTAGGCAGGCAGGGTGGGAAATGAGATCTGGGCAGCATGTAAAAGAGGCTTCAACTGTTAATCACACACAGGAAACAAAATGTTAACATGTTAAAAAATCTCTGCAGGGAGAAAAGGGTGTTTCTTAGGCAAGTCTGTAAACTTTTCTTTATGGTTGAAATGTTTCCTTTAAAAATAATGTTGAGGGGCTTCCCTGGTAGTCCAGTAACTAACATTCCACCCTCCCAATGCAGAGGACCTAGGTTTAATCCCTGGTCTGGGAACTAGTGAAAGACAGGGAAGCCTGGCGTGCTGCAGGGTTTCAGAGTCAAACATGACTTAGCGAGTGAAGAACAACTGGGAACTAGATCCCACAAACTTCAGCTAAAGATCAAAGATCTTGTGTGCTGCAACTAAGATCCAGTGCAGC